>NC_056746.1:1217172509-1217343503 GCF_019279795.1 Protopterus annectens
GTTGGTGGATACAGATTTGAGTTCGAAAGAGGGGGCAAGGGATACGGGGACTGAAGCTTGAGCAGGGAGGGGGGGAGTTATTGTTGGTGAAAGTCTTGGTTAGATCAGCGACAGAAGAGGTGAAAAATGAATTGAAAAGGGAGGCTATTTCAAGGTCAGATTTGCTGGTATTAGGAGAGGGGTTGTTTTTAGTACCTGGTCTAAGGAGGGAATTAATAGAGTTCCAGAATTGTTTAGGATTTCTTGCATGGTTCTCTTGAAGTTTGATATAGTAAGACTTTTTATCTTTAATGATTTGCTTTTTGACTAGGTTTCTTAACTGTTTATATTTAAGGAAAATTTGTGGATCCTTATGTTTAAGGTGGGCTTTCCAGGTTTTATCTCTTTGAAGCATTATCTTTTTAGTTTCGTTAGTGAGCCGGGGGAGTTCTTTGTTTTGACTCTTTTAGTTCTAATAGGGGCTTGAGAGTTGAGGATAGTTAAGAATGTGGAATTGAAGTAGTCAACAGCTTTGTCTAATGGTAGTATTTTAGGGGGTTCCAGTTTGTTAGCTTAAGAGAGTAAGAGAAGGAAGTAGGGTTAAAGTTATATAGATTGCGAGTATGAATGTAGTGGTGAGAGTGGGGGGATGAGGGAGTAGCTCGAATGGCAAAGGCAGGGAAATGGTCTCCTAGTGGGTCAGGAGAGACTCCTGATTTTATAACTTTGTTTGGATGAGATACTAGGATCCAGTCGAGTATTGTGCCAGGGGGTTTGGTTTTGTTGGGTCGAGTAATGGAATTAGTAAGTTGAGTGTATTTGAATAGGTTGATGGCTATTGTGGGATTGGTGTTATTGATTTTTCCCCGGTCAATATTTACATCACCCAGAATGATGGTTTCCAGGTTAATATTGGAGGAGGTCCAGGACAGGAGGTCTTCTAGAGGATTGGTATTGTTACCAGGGGGAATATAAAGGCAGATGATGCAGATGCTTTTATGATTATTAATTTTTAGTAAACCAATAACAATTTCAGAGTTGTTGAAAGAGGGTATGGTGTTAGGGTAGGGAGTAATGGACAGGAAGTTGGAATAAAGTATAGCTACGCCACCACCTCTTTTATTTGGTCAGTCAGACCGGAGACAATGAAATCCTGGAGGAAGGAATTCTGAGTCAGTAATATGAGGTTTTAGCCATGTTTCAGTGATAGCAGCAATATCAGGAGAGTTGTGACTAAGCCAGGCATGGAAGAGCGTTACTTTATTTTTTAAGTTTTGGGCATTAATAGTGATGAATTTCAGGTTTTTGTTAGAGGGTTTGTTGTTAGTGTGTGGGAGATTAGTCAGTGAGATATTGGGGCCTGGGTTTGGGTGAATGTCGCCTGATAAATAAAGGTAAGGGAGATGGGGGTAGTTTTTTTTGGATTTGTATTTTGTTGGAGGAGGGTGGTAAGGATTTGGTTTAAGGTTGCAGTTATAATTTATGGTTGGGAAATGTTTTAATTTTGATAGAAGGATAGGGTGGGAGGGAAATAAGGATGCAGAGATATTATTGTAGTGGGAAGTAAGGAGGTTCTGGGGAGTAGGAAGAGGAGAGAGTATATGGAAATTAGTATAGTTGGATATTTGGTATAGGAATAATAGAAGAAAGGGGAAGGATGAGAGTAGAAGGAGTTTGGATGAAAGGGTAGGCATGGTAGGTAGATTTGGTAGGAGGTGATAGAAAAGAATGATGATGAGTTGTAAGAAGTGTGTAGAGAGTGGTTAAGAGAAGAAAATGAAGAGGAGGAGGGAGGGGAGGGGCAGGTATATCAGGATTGGTTGCTAGAGAGGGAGTGGCTGGTAGGAGGGAAATAAATGTAGGACCACTGGGGGCGGGTGGGAATTGGGGGCAGGGTAGGGGAGCGGAGTGAGCCCGCAGGGCGAACGGAGCAGGAAGAGCCAAGGAGGCAGGCCCAAGAAACAATCAGTGACCCTGAGGCTGGAAAAGGAGAAATATAGCTGGGGTGCAGGTATATGTTTGAAAACTTATTTTAAAGTGGTTTGATTAGTGTATAATTAGGGCTTTTTTTTGGTTCCTGAAGAAAGCACTAAATGTAAGTATATGAATGAGTGCAGGTAGTATTATGGTATCTTTAAAGTAGGGTAGTGACACTTTTAGGTAGGGAAAGTAGGTGAAGCAGGGAGAGGGATGAGTTACTGTTCTATTTGTCTGGAGTAAGCTGCCATCTAGTGGAGAAAGGAGGGAGGTACACTCTGAGGAAAAGATATTCCACAGAGAAGGTAGGTTTATAGAGATTAGATAGAGTCAATTAGGGGAGAGGACTGAAAGACCAAGGATGGGGGGGGGGGCAGTGGAGTGACCAGTGGTAGGCTGCTTTCACATGCACTGAGGTAGAATGTTGCTCAAGGTTAGGTAGTGGTTAGAAAAAGTAAAACAAATGCAAGATATTACATACACTGAGTCTCCTTAGCAAGAGAGAAAGGGTCCCAAAAATTATTATAGCACAAGTTGGATTGTTCACTGTCTTCTTCTCTTTGGGATGGAACTCCTGTCTGTTCAGTGAAGAAGGGGGAAAGCACTCTTGGGAGCAAACTGAGTCTCCTTAGCAAGGGAGAAAGTGTCCCAAAAATTATTATAGCACAAGTTGGATTGTTCACTGTCTTCTTCTCTTTGGGAGGGAACTCCTGCCTGTTCAGTGAAGAAGGGGGAAAGCACTCTTGAGTGCAAACTGAGTCTCCTTAGCAAGGGAGAAAGGGTCCCAAAAATTATTATAGCATAAGTTGGATTGTTCACTGTCTTCTTCTCTTTGGGAGGGAACTCCTGTCTGTTCAGTGAAGAAGGGGGAAAGCACTGTTGGGAGCAAACTGAGTCTCTTTAGCAAGGGAGAAAGGGTCCCAAAAATTATTATAGCACAAGTTGGATTGTTCACTGTCTTCCTCTCTTTGGGAGGGAACTCCTGTCTGTTCAGTGAAGAAGGGGGAAAGCAGTCTTGGGAGCAAACTGAGTCTCCTTAGCAAGGGAGAAAGGGTCCCAAAAATTATTATAGCACAAGTTGGATTGTTCACTGTCTTCTTCTCTTTGGGAGGGAACTCCTGTCTGTTCAGTAAAGAAGGGGAAAAGCACTCTTGGGAGCAAACTGAGTCTCCTTAGCAAGGGAGAAAGGGTCCCAAAAATTATTATAGCACAAGTTGGATTGCTCACTGTCTTCTTCTCTTTGGGAGGGAACTCCTGTCTGTTCGGTGAAGAAGGGAGAAAGCACTCTTGGGAGCAAACTGAGTCTCCTTAGCAAGGGAGGAAAGGGTCCCAAAAATTATTATAGCACAAGTTGGATTGTTCACTGTCTTCTCTTTGGGAGGGAACTCCTGTCTGTTCAGTGAAGAAGGGGGAAAGCACTCTTGGGAGCAACGGAGAAGTGAGAGCAGCAGCCTAGACACCGGGCAGAAATGCACTGAGGAGGGAGGACGCGTGTGGCCTGGAATTAAAAAATCTTTTCTGAGAAATGGCATCTCACACTTGGTATATACAAGTCCAATCTTTCAGCCATTCAGTCTCCACATTTCGGGACTTGCTCTAGCAGGTCCCAACATTTCAAATGGTTAGTTCTCTTGGCTTCTTAATTCCCCATTACCAAATCACTAAATACAAAACACAGTTCATTCACCTTCTTTATTATAATTCTCTTCAAACATCACTATGCTTTAATATGGAATATAATTCATTTTAAATGCAAGGTCCAGAACTGCATTCCCAAGGATTTAACAAATACTAAAGCAAGTTCATCATCTTTCAATATAAAATGCATCTTCAGTGTACTTTATCCATAAATCTAACTAAAGAAATTAAGTATACATGTTGAAATAAGAGATAATTATGTACACTTAATATTTCATTATCAAATCAGCACAGGTAGGTCAACGTATACCAAGTAAGCTCATAATATTTCTTTACCAAATTAGAGCAGGTGGGTTAAGATGTATATTGGTTCAGAATAAAGTACTAAAGAGCTAGATTTACATGTCAAAATGAGGAATGATGGGTAATATAATGAATTAAAAACAAGTAATCTCCGTGGTATCCCTGAAGTCTCAAAAACAACCCATTAAAGTGTAGTGGGTCTAAAAACAAAACAGTGTAAGAAACTTCTCTGTGTGGAAGATTTTCATTCCATATATTTCTAGTTAATCACTGTATATTAATCAGATCAGACAATGGTAGTAGAAGTAGCGAACGTAAACTCGTCAAGTCAAAAAGTAATAATAGAAAATATATAATTCTACAGCATTACTAAGTATTCGAAAGTAATCCAAGCAAGGCAGGCAGTCTGTTTCCAGTCGAAAATCCTTTATTAAGTACACAGACAAGCAATCCAAGTAAAACAAAAATAGAGTAATAATTTCCTCACAAGCTTTCTAAATATATATATACTTTTTATCAGGCATGGGAGTGGTTTATTGTGCTGTAAAACAAAGTGTTATTGGTACACATGTTAAATTCACATCCCTTCCCCATCAGTGTGACATTCGAGCTGGTCCTGCCCTACCTAGTAGCTGTCATAATAATATATAGCCCTAATGTACTTTAATGGTACATCTTATTTAACCAAATTATTAAGTAGATTATTAAGTCTGTGATTTTATACAAGGCAATATACTACATGGCTGGAAATATATCAGCCTTAGTTCATTTTATGATCAAAAATTACATATAAATATATACATATACATTTTGCATGTAAAAATCAGTTTCTATTTTCATAACCTATTGTTAACAAAGATCGCTTTCGTCCTTCTAGACTTCTTCAGGTCTGTGTACAAGAATCCTAAAAACCTATATAATTCTATAATTAGTTAGTATTGTTATTACCATCATTTTGAATAAAGTGGAAAAAAGAACCAGAAAAAAATAATAAAAATAAAAAAATATATATATGTATGATGATGGAAACAAAATATACACTTAAATTTCAAATTATTTAAAATGGTATTTAAAACCAATTTGTAGAAAAAAATAAAATAAAATACAATTAGTCATGTAAACAATGTGGCAATTTTCTAAGTTCCAGTGCACTTTTAATTGAACAGTAGTAGTTTAGTCCAGGCTTTCTAAAACAGTTCAGCTTTAATTGACACATGAGTTCATGTTTCTCCAGAATATTCGGGATGTCTCCTTCAAGATCACCCATGTCTATGCGATCCAGGATCTGGAACTTAAAACCTGTGTGTCTTTTATGAAGAGAAAGGTGTTTGGCTAGTGCATTATTTTACATCCAGAGCGGATTTCTGACAGATGACATGAAATCCTTCGTTTGAGTTTATTTACAGACTTGCCCACATAGAATGCATCACATTCATTGCACTGTGCCCTGTAAATTACTTTTTTAGTGTTACAGTCACCCCCTGCACTGGTTTTAATGATCTTCTTTAAATAAGGACAATAAAAACTATCACCTTGCTGTATAACTATACAAAATGTACAATTAGTTTCACATCTTTTAGTGCTTTTCTCACATGGTCTAGGTTTAAATTCAACAAAACTTTTATTATACCATGACCCCCCATTAATATTCCAAAACGTGCACGCTGATTGGTCAGCGTGCATGTTGTAAATTGATTATACTAATGGACTTTTTCCATTAGTATAAGTCTTTTTTAAAACACTGTCTCGCTATGTTAAAGGAGTTTAACATAGCGACACAGGTTTAAAAAAAGCAACGGAGATCTCCGTTTCTTTTTTTAAAGCTGTCTCGCTATGTTAAACTCCTTTAACATAGCTTAATAGTGTAAAAAGCAAATGAGATCTTGCTTTCTCCATTGTTTTTTTTTAAAACCTGTCTCGCTATGTTAAATAGCGAGACAGCTTTAAAATAAGCAACAGAGATCTCAGTTGCTTATTTTAAAGCTGTCTCACTATGTTAAACCCATTTAACATAGCAAAGCAGTTTGTAAAAAGCAACGGAGATCTTGCTTTCTCCGTTGCTTTTTTCAAAACTGTCTCACTATGTTAAATGGGTTTAACATAGCGAGACAGCTTTAAAATAAGCAATGGAGATTCTCCGTTGCTTTTTTTAAAGCTGTCTCGCTATGTTAAACCCGTTTAACATAGCAAAACAGTAAAAAGCAATGGAGATCTTGCTTTCTCCGTTGCTTTTGCCCACAGCTCTAATGTACTGCGTAGGCATGCGCAGTACATCAGAACTTCCACGGAATACCAGACAGCTGCAGAAGGGCAGCAAGGAGGCATTATACAATGCCATTATTTAAGAAAAGTAATTTTTTTTTCTTAAATAATGTCATTGTATAATAGCAATAACCCACTTCTGGGTGTGAGTAATGCTGGATTTACCCACGGTTGGCTTTGTTTGGTCCAAACCACACCAACCGTGGGTAAATCTAGCATTACCCACACCCAGGCATGGGTTATTGCTATAATATTCCTGGCCTTTCTATAAACAAATGATGGGGCTTCACCTAAGATGTTAATCAGAAAAGGGTTTCCTGTGACAATGTCCCAGTTTTCTTCAATAATATTTTTGATACTGTGATAATCCAAAGTGTATGTCAGGATGCAGCTATTTTTGCATTTGTTATTCTCTGTGGGATTACTTAACATTTTTCTACTGGGAAGGTTGAGTGAAGGTGCTTCAGTCCTTTTCAGTTCTATAATGGGTTCCAGGATGTTTTGTAACATCTGACTTTCATAGCCTCTCACTAGAAAATCATTCTCTAAGTTGTTCAGGTTTCTCAAAAATGGTTCCATCTCTGTGATAATTCGAGCTAATCTATAGCCTTGGGATTTCATTACATTATACTTGGTTTTTGTAGGATGTAGACTTTTACTGTGGAGTAATAAGTTAACCCTCATTGGTTTTCTGAATAGATCAGTGGTGATTCTGTTATTGTTGGTGTCCTTGGAAATCTGCATATCTAAGAAAGTGGTTGAAGTACAGCTATGGGAAGAGGTAAACTTCAGGAAGAGGGTTGTTTGATTGAGGTAAGTGATAAAATCTCCAAGCTGCAAGGTGTCACCTTCCTACACAATAAAGACATTGTCAATAAAACGTAAATAGCATGTGATATGCTGCATGTAGTCTGTGTTGTTTAACACAAAGTCCTCCTCCCATTTGCCCAGGGCTATGTTAGCTATGCTGGGAGCCATGGCAGCCCCCATTGCTATACCAGTTTTTTGTTTGTAGTGTTTGCCAGTGAAAGTAAAGAAATTGAAGTCCAGTACAAGATTAATGAGCTTGCTTAACCTTTGCAGTTGTGCCTGTGTACCCTGATTATGTTTCTTAAAAGACTCCATAGCTGCTGTTATACAGTAATTGTGAGGGAGCACTGTGTACAAGGATTCCACATCAATAGTTACCAAAATACTGTCAGCTTCCACTGTAATGTTTTTTATTTTCTTCAAAAAATCCATTGAATCTCTTATGTATGACTTATTCTTTTCTGCTAGAGGTTTCAGCAAGTAATCAAGGTAAATGGCTGTGGCTTCAGTAAGGGAACCTCCACTTGCTACCACCGGTCTATAAGGTGGGTCTTCTCTGTTCTTGTGTGGCTTTGGTATTCCAAAAAAGTAAGGTAAACGTGGGCATGGGCTCCATAAATAATTATAAAGATGGTCTATAAGGTGGGTCTTCCCTGTTCTTGTGTGGCTTTGGTATTCCAAAAAAGTAAGGTAAACGTGGGCATGGGCTCCATAAATAATTATAAAGATTTCACTGAAATTATTGCCTTGTATAAAATCACAGACTTAATAATCTACTTAATAATTTGGTTAAATAAGATGTATATTATTATGACAGCTACTAGGTAGGGCAGGACCAGCTCAAATGTCACACTGATGAGGGAAGGGATGTGAATTTAACATGTGTACCAATAACACTTTGTTTTACAGCACAATAAACCACTCCCATGCCTGATAAAAAGTATATATATATATTTTTATATATATATATATATATTTAGAAAGCTTGTGAGGAAATTATTACTCTATTTTTGTTTTACTTGGATTGCTTGTCTGTGTACTTAATAAAGGATTTTCGACTGGAAACAGACTGCCTGCCTTGCTTGGATTACTTTCGAATACTTAGTAATGCTGTAGAATTATATATTTTCTATTATTACTTTTTGACTTGACGAGCTTACGTTCGCTACTTCTACTACCATTGTCTGATCTGATTAATATACAGTGATTAACTAGAAATATATGGAATGAAAATCTTCCACACAGAGAAGTTTCTTACACTGTTTTGTAATATAATGAATTCAGACATCTTTCCCAAATACACCCTCATGGATTCATAGGTTCATAGGTTCATAGGTTCATACTAGGCTATCTGCCCTAGGGCATTTATAAGCCTAGCCAGAGTGTGTATGGCTTTCGCCAACCATATTAAATTAATTTTGCTATGCCCTTTTTCAAGGTTAGTATACTGTGCCTCTGTCTAACAGTGACACAGAAGTGATACCCGGGGTAAACCTACGATCTCCCATCCACTCATCAAGATTCCTCTTGAAGAGAGTTAATGAGGGACTCTGCCTAACCTGGACTGGGATTTTATTCCAGAGTGAAGGGAGCCTCTGGGTTATGAATCTGTCCCTCCAGCATGTCCTATTTATTTCAGTGCTGAGGTTCAAGTCCCTCGAGCACGTAGCTCGATGGGATTTGGATTTTATGAGGTGCAGCATGTCCATTAATTCTGGGTTGGACATGGCTTTATACATCAGGCACAGATCACCTCTGAGCAGGTGGTATGCCACTGAGTAGAGCTGGAGTTTCTTTAACCGGGCAGCATACGGCATCTGTTTGAGCCCCTTGATCCTCTTGGTGAGGTACTTTTGGGGTCTTTCCAGTTGCTGCAGGTGTCTGGTAAGGTACATCCCAAAAGGGGCATTGTACTCAATTATGGGCCTGATGAGGAATGAGTAAAGAAGCACGATGACCTCCCCTGATCTAGATGTGAATCCCTTCATGATTAGGTGGACTATATAAAATGTTTTTCTAACCACTTTGGCCACGTGGTTGTCAAATGAGAGATTGCTATCAACTTGGGTCCCCAGGTCCCTAATTACTTCTTCTGTACTTAATGGATTACCACCTATGTTCTAATTTGTGGGCACTTTGTTTTTGCCAAAGGGGATGACTATACACTTTTTGGCATTTAGCTTGAGGCCATGGCTCTGGCACCAGTTGTCTGTTTCTATGAGGCCCTTTTTGAGGATGCTTGTGTCGGCTGGAGAGTCTATTATGGCACCCAGTTTGCAATCATCTGCGAACTTGGTCAGCCACAGTCTTTCCATGTTGGCCTGTACCTCTGAGAAATATATACCGAACAAGAGAGGTCCCAGGACTGAGCCTTGTGGGACGCCACTTGTAACTGGTTTGGAGTCTGACATGGCTCCAGCTATTATAACCATGTGGGTTCTGTCCTTGAGCCAGTTTGCAACCCATCTAGTGACATAGGGGTTTATATTTAAGCTGGTGAGCTTATCTATAATGCCCGAGTGGGGTATTGTATCAAAGGCTTTTGTGAGGTCCAGGTAGGCTGTGTGGACCACCTTCCCCTTGTCAATGGCCTTGGTGACTGTTTCAAAGAAATCAACCAGGTTCAAGAGGCAGGATCTGCCCTTAACAAAGCCGAACTGGGTAGGATCCAGTGTCTGCAGGTCCCCAATATCTTTATTTATAAGGTTCATGATGATCCTTTCCATAGCTTTGCAGACCAAGCTAGTGAGACTTATGGGGTGATAGTTTCCAGGATCCGTTGAGGCACCACCTTTGTGGAGAGGGACCACTGTTGCTGTATGCCACTCTTTGGGTACATATCCTGTAGTAAGGCTGAGATTGAACAGTAGTTTTAGGTTTGGGTTTAGCTCTTCTTGGAGTTCATGTAGGATGCAGCCCGGGACACCGTCTGGTCCCATTGATGCTGTGTTTCTTGCTTTGGAGAGGGCAGCTCTTACCTGAGCATCTGAGATGTCAGCGGGGCAGCACTCTGCTGGGATAGATATTAGCACTCTTGGTGGGGAGGGCCGGGAGAAGTTTGCGCTGAACCTGTCAGCTAGGATGTTGGCAATGTCTGTGGGTTTGGTGTATTTTTTGTCATTTTGGACTAATTCTGAGCATATCTGGGAATTCCCACCCAGGTTCCTAACATAACTAAAGAAAGCCTTGTGATTATCCTTAGTGTCCTGTGCAATTTTTCTCTCGAAGCTGGCCTTAGACGATTTTAGGAGTGCCCGTAGTTTTTTGCTAATTCTGATCAGAGATGCCTTCCCTTTTTGGAATTTTACTCTATCATGTAGTAGCTTCCTCCTTCTATTGTATAGTTTGTTTATGGCTGGGGTCCACCAGACAGGACATCTGCCTTTGGAGGATTGGGTCTTGGTTTTATTTGGGATTGCATGATCCATGCATTCCTGAAGGTGTTCATAGAATGCATTTATAAAGGATTTTGCGGTCTGGGCCATATTATCCACAGGCCCGGGGGCTTTGAAGGATTCCACCTTGGTTTTTAGGAGTGTGAAATTTGCTTTAGAGAAGTTTTTCACTGTGGTTTTCTGGGCATGGGGAGGGGTCGGGATGTGAATATCCAGTGAGATTAGTTTATGGTCTGATCTTACCAGTGAGGGATACACTTCTGGTCTGGAGCATAGAGTCCCCATGTTGGTGATGATCAGGTCCAGTATGTTTTCCCCTCTTGTAGGAGTGGTAACAAGTTGTTCCATAGCATTTGAGTTTATAAATTCTAGGAACCTTTGGGCTAGGGTGTTGGAGCTAGAGTAATGCTCCCAGTCTATGGTTGGGTAGTTGAAGTCACCCAATATAATGGTGTTTGGAGAGACCTTCATATTTTCCAGTGTTCTCAGGAAGGCCGAGTGGGGTTCCTGGGTTTGGGAGGGTGGTCTGTAGGAGGCTATAAACTGGAAGGCAGTTTTACCCACTGTTAGTTGCACATGGATAGTCTCTGATGCTTCGTGCTGTGCCACCAACCTGGAGGTGTGGGTATCTTTGATGAATATTGATACTCCCCCTCCTTTTGTGGTTCGGTCCAAGTTTTGGGGCCGAAAAGCATGGTATGAGGTATAACCTGGTAGTGCTGGGGTGCTCTCAAGAGCCTTGAATCAGGTTTCTGTTACTGCGCAGATATCGATGTTCTCCATGCTAAGGAGAGCTTCGAGTGCGTGCATCTTGAGGTTTAGACTTCTGGCGTTGAGTAGCATTACTCTTAGTTTCTTATCCCTTGTGATACCTATGGAGGTGGGTTTGTCTTTTGAGCCTTGCCTAAAAAAGGCACTATGGGGGTAGCAAGAGCCTTTGCCAATATCCGAAAGCCCAGGGGTGACAGGTGCAAGCCGTCCCTAGCGAAGCATCGTGGCTTGTCGAGCATGTCATCCCAGGCTGACAGGCATTGGATCCCCTTTGAATGACACCAATACTTAAGCCAGTTGTTGAAATTGATAATCTTGTCTTCATACTGTGGCATCATTCTTGGTGAGGGTAAGATGCTACTCAAGGTCAGGGTCATACCGGCCTGGGCTACATGCTTAGAGAGCTCCTCTATGTCTCTTTTCATGTAGTCCAGGGAGGTACGTCTCAGGTCATTCACACCAGCATGGACAATGACTGAGTCATATTTGTACTTGCCTTGGAGTGACCTGAGTGCTTGTGTTATGTGGCGGATCCTAGCGCCCGACAAGCAGCTCACCGTGCCCTTCTCCTTGTTCAGCCTGGTGAGTGGGACATCAGTGTGCCTGATGATAGAGTCACCTATTACAAGTGTATCAGGTGTGTTGTTTAGCCTTAAGGGCTGTGACTGTTCGGCACACTGGCTTTGTGAGCTATGTGTTGCACGTGTTTTGTTTTGGGGTAGCGGTTGCTTGGGTGTCTGCTTTGGAGGTCTCTGCTGCTTAGGCAGATTTTTATTTAGAGCCTCCAAGTATGTTTTTGTGTGTTTATGTGTTTGGTTTGCTGTCGTGGTAGGTCTATGTGAGACTGGAATTGTAGTGAGTGTGGTTTCCATCTCCTGACTGGTTACGCCAGTACTGAGTTGAGAGAGCTTAGCCTCCAGATTGGCTATATGGTTGCATCTCTCACATGTGTTGGAATTTGTTGGGAGAAGGAGAGGGTTGTCTGTGTACATGAGGCAGTTGTAACATTGTCTCAAGATTCCCAGATTCACCAGCTGGACTGGAGAGGAGATTGACAACTGACCTTTGGACATGCTAGAATAGTATTGGGAATTTCTTTATAATTGAAAAAAAATGGCCAATGGGGAGCAAGGTACTGCAGGGGGAGTTTGTGAGGGTGTAGTGCTTTTATTTTTTTAGTGCTGACTTATATAATTGCTTTAGTGAGCAAGTGCCAGGTAACTTAAATGCAAAAATGACAAACAGTAACTTTCTTTCAAGTGAAACAAGGAAATAAGTACAGTAAGCAATGCAGATATCACTAGGGATCCACAGAAGCACTGAAAAGCCGCGTTTTAGGTGGAATTAGCTTTTCAGGGAAATAACAAGCATACAAACAAAACTAGATTCAGCAGGCCTGGATCTAGTCTATGCTACAGCAAACAAGGTGTACCAATTACAGTAAGAAATAGTTCAAATATGCAGGCACTATAAGCCTTTAACCAGAAATTCCCAGCTCAGAAGGGCAGAGTCCAGCCTCTCCTCCCACAAGAGTGCAGACCACGAACCTTCTTAATGTAAAATAACTGGTCTGAAGCCCAAGTGCTTAAACCAGAACTAATACACTTTTAGAATAACAGACACTGAGCCCTCAATCAGCAGTTCCCAACTTAGAAGGATGTAAGCTACCTGCCCTGCCACCACAGTGCAGCCCACAGACCTTCCTAATGTAAAACAACTGGTCTAAAGCCCAAGTGCTTAAACTAAAAGGCTTAGAATAAGTTACACCAAGCAGTAATAAATACAATTGAGTACTTTTAAGATGACGCAAAAGCAAAATAAAGTAGGAAAAAACACAAATACAGTAAAAGCAGATACATTTTTTTTTTTTTTTTTTTTTAGTGGAAAGAGAGAAAGGAAAGAGAGAAAGGAGTAGCAGAAACTAAGCTAATTGGCCTTCTCAAATGTTCTCCCTGTACTGGGTAGAATGAGGTAATGACACTAGACTGGGAGGAGGGTCCCAGATCAAATTTACACTAGGGGCGGGCAACTGCAAAGCCACCAACTATAAAAACACTATACCACCAGGTAGGGAGGGTGGGAAACAAACTGCAGAAATGTTTCACAGCTGAAAAGCAGCAGTAAGCCTTTAAATTAAAGTTTTAAACAGCTAAAGGAGCCTCTAGAAAAAGAGTTTACTGTAACCAGTTATCAGAAACAAACAACCCAACAGATGCTTAATAAAGGTGGACAATTTCCAGTTAATACCTCACACACAGTGAAACTAGCTAGAAAAAATACACAGTACACAAAGTGCTATAAATAACAAAGAAATAAAGAACAAAATAAACAAAAAACAGGATACTTAATGTTATATATTATAGCTCCGAGTTTCCTCAGTGTCCTTCCTTCGATCAGTTCACTGTGAAATGGCACAGCATTCACAACTGAACTTCTTAGGTAACAGAAAGTTGAAACCTGAGACAGCTTTTAAGAAAGAAATCTCAAAAGAACCAATGAGGTGCTTAGTCTAAGCTGTAGTCCAGGTGACCTCAGTCAGCCAATGACCTCAAACAATTCTCTCTCACAGAAATGCCTGATGGCTTTGGCCAAACCAATGTCTCTGAATATGTGCTCAGACACACAGCCTCCACAAACACTAGGCCCAAATACAAGCCTGAATATGGAAATGCTACAAATATCCCCACTACTTAGAACAAACTGCAGAAATGTTTCACAGCTGAAAAGCAGCAGTGAGCCTTTAAATGAAAGTTTTAAACAGCTAAAGGAGCCTCTAGAAAAAAAGAGTTTACTGTAACCAGTTATCAGAAACAAACAGCCCAACAGATGCTTAATAAAGGTGGACAATTTCCAGTTAATACCTCACACACAGTGAAACTAGCTAGAAAAATACACAGTACACAAAGTGCTATAAATAACAAAGAAATAAAGAACAAAATAAACAAAAAACAGGATACTTAATGTTATATATTATAGCTCCGAGTTTCCTCAGTGTCCTTCCTTCGATCAGTTCACTGTGAAATGGCAGAGCATTCACAACTGAACTTCTTAGGTAACAGAAATTCACATGTTCTAACTCTTGTGTGCTTTCCCATTGAAATATCTGGAAATTTAACATTTGTTTTGTGAATGTGTTATGCTGAACATAATTTCACGTGTGGTACTGAGATGGTAAGGAATGGGAATAAATTTGCACACATACTAGCAAGGAGTGCTGTGAAACCAGAAACTTTGGAATACAGGGTTTATACATTCATTGTAACAAAATAATTTCTAGTTCTTGTATAATATATTTTGAAATCTTGAATAGTGTGATTAAAAATAAATTACTTAACATCTTATATAAACAAAATACTTTATCTTTTCTTGGAATGGTGGACTGAGTACTGTGGGGAGGATGGTAGGAAAATACTCTAGTATATATCTATAGTTTCTTGACATGGTTAATCCCACTGGATTGGTGGCTCCCTTTCAGGGTGGTGGCATTTACACTACTCAGGGAAATTTGTCCAAGGGAATCAGGAAACTACCTGTACTCTTTTCAACAAATGCAATGTGATTTTTTTTTAGCTCCCCCTGAACTACCATCGACTCAAGCAGATGGAAATCTCATCTGAAGGAAGTGACACCCAGGAGTGCAATACTTTTGCACTGCAGTGTCAGTAATGCAGTCACCTGGAGTAGGAATGGAACCCACAGCCTTCTGGTCTTCCAGTACCAAGGATGAGTACTCTTGTGCTACTGACACTGCTGATAATATAGGGAATTATTATTGCAATTTAAGTTGAACTCCACCATCAGGCGCGTTGGTGAGCAACCTAAATATGAGGTCAGCAAAACTGTGAAAACTGAAAAAAAGTTCACATTATGTTTATATATGCATTTTGAGTTTAATCTCATATATATTGATTTTTTATATATTTATACTTGTGCTATTAAAACTATTTATTACATGGTTTGAAAAATATGTACTCATGATTTTTGATTTTTTTTTTGACATGATTCTAATCATCTTTTTTAAAATTGTGTGCCAAAGTAAACATTTATTCCACTAAAGTCAAAGTGGGTTTTATTGTGCTAGTTTTTTACATGAAAATCTATTTCAGTAAATTTGCAATCTATATTGGGTTGTGTACTTCAGTAACTGAGTTTCATGTCATGATGTAGCAGCAGATGTAATAACAGTGTTTGCATTCTGATCAGTTAGAGTCAACGTTGCATGTATGGGTAGAGTCATTTAATTTCCTTGTAAAACCATCACTATTGTAAAATAAAAATATCTTGTTTAAAAGCACAAGCTGTTTTGCAGAATTTCCACACAAAAGCTTTGCCATTGACCTATAAGTCAATGTGAGACACTAGACACACTGTCCTTGAGTTAAGCCTACAACTGGAGAAATGCAAGCTTGAAACATACACACCAGTGACCAATTCAAATCCGCTGATCAACCTCTGGTTGCGTATGTTAAAATAAACACAAGCAAAGTAGTCTGGGAGTCAGCTTTAGGAATGGGAATATCTGTTTGGGACTGATAAATGAATATGAATGCCTCCAGTTTACTGTTGAAGTCGATGTTCTTAAAAATGTAACAAGTACTGGGTAAACATATCATATGTTTTTCTTGCCTGTAAGAAATGGTTGCTTCTGTCAGATAATAAAACTAAAGCAAAAGTAAGTTTAAGGGATTTGAAAGTAACCTAATGCTGCTTCCGTCTTATTATAATGATTATAACAAAAAAAAATACTTGAACTGGTGACAGTATACCTGTATTTAACTAAGGCTTTAATAGATTTTCTTCTGCATACTATAGATAGTTTTTGTTCAATAGTATAAATAAGCTGAAGACAAAATTTTCAAATGAGAATTATTTTGCATAAGAAAGATGATGGATATGACACTTAAGGTATATTTCCAATGCTGTTCATGAAGGCTACCAGCTACTGAATGAGACAACTGAAAGCAATGAAAGTTTCAGATGTATAGGTGACATACAGATCCAACGTTAACTGAATGTGCCAACCAAAATAGTTACTGTTGAATACAGCAACAGAAATGTTAACTTCCACCATTAAATAACATTACCTGCATCAAGAGCAAATGCTGACCAGCATGTTTAGAGCAGTTCTAAAATTCACTTAGACAAATCTTATGAAATTATTAGCCCCTTTTCCTAACAATACACTCATCAGTGCCTTTCAAAAAAAAAAAAAAAAAAACTCACAGAAACTTATCCTAAGCAATAAACTATATCAATTTCCAAAATGGCAAAAAATTATAAAGTTTTTTAACAATGTTGTTAAGCTACCTGTTAGATATGCTATACTAAGGCATGAAAAAGAAATAATCTAATTGCAGGTTGAAAAGGACATGGGTGGCACGGCAAGGTCTCTGGTTCAGTTCTAAGCTGGGGTGCCTTCTGTGTCAAGTCTGCATACCCTCACTGTGTCTGGGTGATCTGGCTTCTTCCCACATTCCAAAGACATGCAGTAGGTAGGTTGAACACACTAAATTGACCATAGGTGTAAGTGGGTGTGTGTATGCTATGGAAGAACTACTGCAGCAAGTCTAGCCACCCAGTGGTATAATCACTGGCTTTAGATAATGGTTACTAAAGTGACATCATGACCACATGTGTTAAAATGAGAAAAGGGGTTGTCGCAGAATGGATGCGTAAGTAAAACAAAGATGCAATGTTTTTGCTATAGCTATTCACTATTAAATTTTATTTACTTATTTTATTTATTTTACATTTGTTTACCAGGATAGTCTGACTGAACACAGGTCCATTTACAGCGGAGGCCCAGGGAGAAAAGCTCCATAAATTTTAAGTCCAGTTTACAATAGGTTCACACATCAAATGTTCAGACATAGATTATGTACAATTTATGATAATTAAAGTTCTAATATAGCCCACCAAATAAGATCCTCTGTGAATTGTTATGTGTCATTTAATCTACACACTTAAGATAAACTAAATAATCTAAATCCTCTGGAGATCACAAGCTCAAAACAACAACTAAGATTATGAGAGGTAGGAAAGGCTTAGACTGTGTGGACTGAGAGGCAGGAAAGTTTAGATTGAGTGTTTCTATGTATATAAAGCTAAATCTACTTGAATTTTAAGTGCACATGACTGTTTAGCATGAGTCAATGCCTTAGTGTAGTTCTTGACTTTCTGTTAGTGATGTCAGCGAATTAGGTTAGGTGAAAACTGCAATTTACTTGTGAGGCAGTGGGGAGAAAACAACTGAGCATTTGTATAAAACCTGCCTTCCTCTAGTTTGAGAGGATGTATTAAATCTGTTGGAGAAGGAACATGGAAAAATGGTGGACAGCTTGATCAATAGCAACATGTGATTGGTATGCAATAGGTCATGTGATTAAGTATGTAAGTGCATATGCACCATTTTGACTTAACTGTGAGTTTGTGGTCCCTAGGATAAAAGAAAAATTCTACTGACATTTAATGACAGTCACTTTATCCAATATCTCCTCAAATCCTTAAGTCTCAATCTGGAGTCAAGCTTTGCTCAACCACTCCATTTATTCCAATCCAAACATGAAGGAAGTCAGGAAGGGCTTTTTCTGGATATGAAGGAAGCACCCCCATCTAGCTGATAAGTGGAAAAACCTGAATTACTAGGAGTGCTAAAGGTAAATCAGGGTTTAGAGTAGATTGCTGAATAAGTTAAATGAAGGGTGAGCAAACTCCAGGATGGGAGAAAAATGGGTAGAGGCATAGGAATGTAGTGGGGAATCAATGGGCAGCAGGGGACACAAGGGAGCTCTTTACTTAGAGTGCCATTTCACCTAAGGATGGCCCTGGTCAGAGTTCAGCAAGTTATCTATTTTCAGCCTTTTGGCTAAGATCAAGTGTAGTGTGACTTTCAGGGTGGGTAGTATCACTACCTTTCAATGCACAGTTCACCAATGTGCAGTTTGGTAATGCTGACAATTTTTTTAAATGTTTTTATTCTAGACAAAATATTTTCATCCAAGGGAGCTGCAGTGAGTATTCTACTTTCACCCAATGTATGGCAGTCTCATTGTTAAAAAAAATATATATCAGGGGTACAGCTGTGGATCCCAATGGGTGCCAGGATCTTGCCACCAAAAGAAACTTTTTTGCTATTTATTTTACTTAATACCTGATTATTAGTGTTCTAGGTGTCATTAAATCACATGCCATCAATGTGGTTTTCACTTTGAAGAGTATGTATGTATGTATTAAGCCTTTATGTTTGAGAAGCATGTTTATTGAGGCAGATTACTCCAACAATGCAAATCTTGTCCATGCACCATGCTGTTAAGAAGCAATTTCATTATGTTTCAGTTCTGGAAATAAACAGTATCTGTCCAGTCTCTAGTGTTATTATTTTAGAAATATTGATTGAAATGGCAGTCCCATCTAGAAACACAAGTACAATGTGCCAGCACATCAGTACATTGTATTTTAGTCTTTCTGCAGGCTTTCTTAGACTGTTGATGATGAAATCACCTGCACTGTAACAAATGTACTTTGTTTTCCACAGCATGTAAATATCAGTGGAAAACCCAGTGTTGTAAACAACAACCTGACAGGATCAATGACTCTGAATGGGTAAGTGCATCCTTTTATCATACCTGCTACACATACCTTAAGGTTTCAGAAATCTTCATATAATTGTCAATGACTGTGTACAACTGCACAACTACTCTGTGACTGTTTCATATTTTGTAAGTTCCTTAACAATGCTAAAGCTTCCAGATCATTGCTGAGAAAGTGAAGCATGTGTTGACAGCATCTTACATAGCTGAATAGTAAAATAACCAAATTATATTCAAACTCTGAACCTGTTCAAGTTGTTACTCTGTCACCTTGTTAATGCAGCTAATAATAGATACACTTGCAGTGATCTGTGGCTGTTTCAAGTTAAGCTAAGCCTGGTTAGGGACTGAAAGACTATACAATATGGAGAAAATGCTCCTTCATGAAGATGGTGATCAGGTACTGTTTCATTTCCTGAACTCTGACCAGGACCAGCCTTAGGTGAAATGACACCCAAAATAAAGAGCTCCATGGTACCCCCTGCTGCCAAATGCTTGTGAGGATACACACGTCATGCCAAGGAATAATGTTTACATCCCTACCTCCAAAAAAAGTAAAGATGGCCACCATCTATGTCTCTCTCTCTCTCGTATTAGACTTTGGCGAAGGTGAAGGTGAAAAGAGCCACAGGCATATATTTAAAGTGGCTGCTATCATACATAGATACAGCATGCATCCTCACCCTTACCCCAAAAGACAGCCAACATTTGGTACTTTAATGTTAGACTGAGACAAAACTAAAAGAACAAGTAAAACACAATAATTTATTTCTACCTGCTGCAGTCTTATATATAAAGTGTGCCTCCTTACCCCTAGTGACCTGTATGCATATCTTGTATTTTATTGTGAAGAAAGCAAAAAAAAAATCAAAATAACATCTTCCAGCTTGTTGTGCTTAGATAATACACTATCCCTAAACAAGCTATAGTGACCATCAGTGCACATCTTTGAGGTCTACCTATGAGAAAATTTAAAGAAATAATGACCACACTGTCCCCAGTTCCAACACAAGCTATAGCAAACATTCTGTGAACACCTGTGAGGTTTTTGAGGAAAGTCAAATAAATAATGACCACATTGCCCCAACCCCAGCAGAAGTTGCAGTGGCACATATCAAAACTAAACCAGTATATA
Source organism: Protopterus annectens (assembly GCF_019279795.1). Taxonomy (NCBI): domain Eukaryota; kingdom Metazoa; phylum Chordata; order Ceratodontiformes; family Protopteridae; genus Protopterus; species Protopterus annectens. The sequence goes on from NC_056746.1 coordinate 1,217,192,369, forward strand.
ACATGGTCTTCCTTTCCATCTTTTTCTTGGCTAGAAACCAGTGAGCAGAATACGATGCAGGAAACAACTTTTTGAAAGGAATAGGAAATGTCCAACATGTTTTTTTTTTTTTTTTTAATTTTAATGTATTTTTTTAATTAAAAAATGCATGACTACATCTGATTTTCTTCCACTGACATTTTGTTTTTCCTGCAAGCAATAATATTTCTGTACAATGTGGTCTCCATTCAGCAATGTGTACAAGACATCTTCTCCTTAACTGTCGTTGTTTCAATATATATATATATATATATATAATTCTTGACTTCTCTGTCTTCAAAGTACATAATTTGGCACCAGTGGTGAAGGCTGTAAGGGTTGTACCGGGCTTCTGAAGCTTTTCATTTAACTGAAGTACTGAGCTCTACACTATCCAGTTTAAGTATTTTTTTGTGAAAGGTGTTGCTCTTCAGAAGGCAAATGGGACACTTAAACAGTGATTTATGACAGGCCCTTTCATTAATCTTTAACTCCCCTGGTTATCTTCCTGTTTATTTTTCTTAGCTGGTGTAAAGTTTATTGTTGTCATTTTTCTTTTTCATTTATAATCCAAATAGTTAGAGGTTTGATTCCCTCGGTCTCCATTTGCCTACTGTGTGACTATGACCAAGTCCCTTAACCAGACACTGCTCCTGGGCTAGATCTGAAGGGAGTGTGTATGATTTGGTACTGCACAATGACTAACAAATACAAAATAAATAAATAAAAGTTCTTAGAATGAACATGACTTACTGAGTCACTGATTCAGTCTGTGTCTACATTGTCCTTGCCATTTTAACCCTGGAGGTGACCCATTACCTGTCCTTCCTAGATTACTTGGTCTTTGCCAACCATGTAACTTGAGATGGTTACATTTGTAGGCATTGGCCTAGCAGCACATATGACCTGTGCTCTGCAAATAAGTGCGAACTGGACTAAGGTACTGTGCTGACATTTAAGTAAATAAACATTGGTACAAAAGACAGAGAAGCAGCCTGTCACAGAAAAAGAAAAACAGCACTCGTGTAGTGACTGCAACATATGGTTTGTTTGGTTTTGCAAATTCCATTCACATTGATTCACATATAGGGGCTAACATAAAAAAACAGCTTTATGTTAATCATGTAAGTGGGTGCTCAATCTTTATTTTAATGCCATAATGCTGCAGTTAGACTGGAGATACATTATGTTAAATTACATATGGAGCAGATACAGGCAATAGCAGCAGTACCAATTGTAAAATAGCTGGATATGTAATATTAGGAATAAGGCTAGGATGTATAAGGGCTCAGGGTGGGTAAGATCACTTTTTTCATTGCCAGTGTTAGAAGAACTTCACAGAATTGGAGCAGGACATTATATTAAAGTGCACATAATGCTTTGCTAACACAGCCTGCCAGTACATGATTAGGTTTACAAATGTCCATGATTATGACTGAGAAGTGTTTCTTGATGCAGTTGAGTTAGCAAATGCTTACACAGGGACACAGATATTACAGTATATCTTATCATGGAAATGAAAAAGAAAATAAATAAGGGAAGTAATGAGTACACTTTTTTGTTTCTTTTTGTGACTGGCCATGGGCCCCCTAAAGCTGTGGGTCCCAGGCACCTCCTAAAGTGCCCCTGCTTATGTTTAGGTACATACTAAGTGGCTTGACTGCAACAAAAACTTGAAGGTGTCAAAACGGCTCTTACTTATTGTCCACTCTGCATGTAATATTCTAGAAGCTATATGCAGACTAAATGGCTATGGATAAAGTGCTACTCTCATCTGTTACACTGGATGCTTCTCTGGAGCAAATCCTACAAGAGATGGGAGACTTTGTGCAACTTTTTGTTCTGGAAAAGTCCAACTGTTCGCACAGATTATAAGTGTGGAAAAAGAGACTGAAGACACAGCAGCAAGAGTTATGGATCAGAAAGGTAAGATGAGCACAGTAAAGAACTTCTGGTCCAGTTAACATAAGATAAGACAGTGAAAGTAACCTTAGGCTTAGAAAAAGTACACAGAACTCTTACAAGAAAGCCATATGAATAACAAGCAACTCCAAGATCTTTAGTTTCTATCAAAAGAAAGTTCTAGTTTTGAGAATGTCTGTATGAAAAAATATTTTGATGGACAGATTCACTCAAGTATATGCTGACCACAGGAATTCACTGAAGAAACTGCTACAATATCATATTTTGCTGTGGCCTGTAATTTCACAGGCATCAGTGAGAGGCAACAAACATCTGCACCAGAATAAGACATTTAGAGATTTTTAAAAAGTAGACTACCCCAGCTGTAGACAAGAGTAATCCTGTGAACACAATGCAGCAAATCAGAAACATGATTTTTAAAGAAAAGAATTTTTTTTAGAATTGTTTGCTGACAGAGACAAAAAGTATTTCTACAAAAGCTTAAGTCATACAGAGACTCATTATTAGTAGCTATTCTAGATACGGGTATATAGGGGATGTAGTAAAGTATGTTATCGCATATACAAAAGTCCCATAGAATTCAGTTTGGATATACACCTCATAGATGTTAGACCACATATCCTGTCTGTGTGTCATTTATTACTTGTGTTGATATGACATTGTGTATAAAAGAAACCCAATACAGTAATTAGGGTGGAGCAAATGGCATGGTTATTCCAGATGCAAATTGTCAGGGACGCATGGTAAGCACTACTGAAGAGCTGCCAATTTGGCACACACAAAGTGACAGGATTGATTTCAGTAGCCATGGCTGATATTGCAGCTGCTGAAATAAATGTGTTTACTTAACTGTAACATGGTGCTTAGAGCTTGCATAAGCTCCTTGCTACAGTTCAGAACTTTGGAAGACCTTTTTATGTGTGTGTATGTTTTTTTGTGGTTCCCTACTTTAGCCAGAGGGGAGCACCAATCTAGGGATTGCTCAAAGGGCCAAATTACCACTATATGGCTCTGAAGAAATCATACACATTTGAACAAGACAAATATATCAACATATCAAAGTTTCAAAAGATGAGTAACCAAGAATGTCATAACCAGAGACTGTGAAACCTATGATGGACAACAGATGTGGCAAGATACTCCTGAAGCTGTTCCTCCAAATGAGGTAGTAGTCCAAAAACAACCACCATTAAAGCAGGAATGAATGTCCCTTAAAATATTTTGTTGAATTCTCCAGATAAGCCTAAATGTGTAGTATAAATAGTCATGCTAATTTCTCAAAACCAAAAAGCAGATACAGAAACTGCTCCAGTGTAAAAAGTTATTAAAAGGACTGAAAAATCCTGTTATTTAAAATGTTTTAAATATGTAAAAAATGTTCATATTTGATATAAACAGCTCATGGCATGCACATATGCACATTATCGGTTTATACTGTTTTTGAATTCATTTCCACTGATTAATTAATATAATGTATGCTACCTCATGGTTATATAGTATGAATATATTGTATAGCATTAAAAAGAGTTTGGGGATGTCAGCTACATGGGTAGATAAAAAGCTAACGATCTAGCTATGGTTATTACCATTTCATATAGTACGTGGAAATTACAGAGAATATAGCTAGTATACAGATTTCATGGATCAAACAACACAGCCTGTTGCTGTCTTGTTACTTATTAAGACTTCTGATGTGACAGTAGGGATTTGGTAAGGAAACAAAAGATATTCCTGTCACAAGGGAGACTTGCAGCACTGAAATGTGGCCTTTATAATAACCAGATTGCTTCAGACTGGGAAAATACACATGAGAAATTGTCAGTCACAAATAACAAGCTCAGATTATTACTCAAAAATGTATATATCTGGCTGTAATATTAACTAGCATTCAAAGTACTGAAATACTGAAGGACCACGGCCTATATTTTTGATCAAGATATCACAAAAATACAGGCAAGTTACAGCTGACCAAATAACTAAACATTGTGTAGTCCCACTCAGAGAATGGTGCAAATATAAGATTCTTAGGAGGGTGATGGTAAGTAGGAAGAACAGAGACAGACCCCTTTAAATGTGGACATGGTATTGATGTATGGTGGTCCATGGGCTGGGACATATGGATTAAGGTGGTTCTTCAAGCAGATAAGAGTAAATCTCCAGCTGAAGGAGAGGTGGGAAAAAGATGTTGGTTACAGATAAGGAATAAGCACTGAAGAATGACTACCACTTCACTTTATTGGAATGTCTTTGAGTGACAGATCTGTGCTAAATCCTTCACCTGCTCAGGATTGGCGGGGTCTACTACAAGAGCTCAAGTGCTAGCAGTTTACGACACACTTGCTCACTGCCACTTCCTCAAAAAGGCAAGTGCTGTAACTCTCGCCAGCTCAGTCTTACTTAACTACTTAGCAATCCCAACACCTGAGCCTGTTAAAATGTATAGCTCTACCACAGCCTGGACTCAAACCCTAAGACTCCACTCCTTTCTAAACCAAAGTCCTCACTTCCTAACCCTAAAACTCCACTCTACATCCCTAACCTAAAAGCCCCCATTTGCTCCATAAACCTAAACCTAAAACTCCAAACCCTCCCTAAATCTAAATTCCCTGATTGCTCCTTACCGCACAGCTCCCTCCCTACAAGCATCAGCAGCAGCCTGTATACGTTACAACATGCTCCAGTCCCTGGCTTTAAGACAGTGATCTTTTAGGCTCATAGGTAAATACTAGGCTACCTTCCCTTGTGAACCTTTTTTTTTGAACAAAAGACATCTTTAATGAATTATCAATTATGATATCAAACAATATTGACATATTTTCTGTTGCAAGCATTATACATCACATATACTATAGACTCATTGTCAGTCAAACATTATATACCTCATTTAATTCCTGCCTTCCCTTGAACCTCATTCCTCCTCCAAAAACACTAAGAAGACTGTCTGAACTGCAGGCCCTCGTGGCAGTGGAACCCTTCATTATCTTGCATGTGGACAGGGTTTCCCTCAGGACTAATCCATCCTTTATGGCCAAGGTGGTCTCTAGTGTCGCTCTAATCCAGTCCATTCATTTGCCTACTTTTTTCCCTGATCCTCAGAATAAAGGGGAAAGGATACTGCATTATGTGGATGTACACAGACAGTTTAGATTCTATTTGGACAGGACTATGCCTCTCAGAAAATCTGACCAGCTGCTAGTTAGCTTTGCTGCAGGGGCAGAGGGAAGGCCATTTCAAAGCAAACCATTTCCAAATAGATAGCACATTGCATCCATTTCTGTTACAAACACCATGGAAAACCTACCCCACATGGGATAAGAACACATTCCACCAGGGCTGCATCTACCTCTACTGCATTTCTCAGAGGAGTCCCTACCAGGGATATCCTGGAAGCTGCAACCTGGAGCTCTGTACATACTTTCACCAAGCATTACCATCTGCCTATCTTTTCTAAATCCAGAGCTGGATTTGCCACAGCAGTCTTACAGGGACTTATTGCTAACCCTAATGCTCTTTAACTACCTCCATCCTTCCTTAGCTTTGGGAATCAACCCAAATGTGATGACTGCAGCAGTGAAACATGAAGAACATAGTGCAGTTGTGTACACTTACCATAAATGTAGATGTTCAAGTGTATTCACTGTTGCAGTCCTGGTTACCCACCCTCCAGCCCCCTGACTTCTCTTGACTTTTACTTTTCCTCCTTGTTTGGCATATATTATATCATGTGAATTTGCTTTTTGCTGGGGGTGTTCCATACCATATAATTGATTGCTATTGTAGCACAAAAACAGTTTAGTCAGAAACTCTGGAATGGAAGAAATCGAAGCCTTATATGGATCAACATTATTATTTGACAACCATATGGAAACATACTCGGAGGCTCTAAATAAAAATCTGCAAAAGCAGCAGAGATCTCCAAAGCAGACATCCAAGCAGCCTCTACCCCTCAACACAAACCATGAAACACATACTTCACAAAACCAGTGTGTCATACAATCATAGCCCTTAGGGCAAAATAAAATACCCAACACACTAGTAATAGGTGACTCTATAGTCAGGCACACTGACGTCCCACTCACTAGGCTGAACAAGGAGAAGGTTACTGTTAGCTGCGTGTCAGGTTCCAGGATCCGCTACATAACACAAGCACTCAGGTCACTCCAGAACAAGTACAAATATGACTCTGTCATTGCCCATGTTGGTGTGAATGACCTGAGCCGTACCTCCCTGGACTACATGAAAAGAGACCTGGAAGAGCTCTCTGATCACATAGCCCAGGCCAGTATGACCCTGACCATGAGTAGGATCCTGCCCTCACCAAGAATGATACCACGGTATAAAGAAAAAATGATCAATTTCAAAAATTGGCTAAGCTTCTGGTGTCATTCAAGGGGGATAAAGTGTCTGTCCGCCTGGAATGACATGCTTGACAAGTCACGCTGCTTTGCTAGAGACGGCTTGCACCTGTCACTCTTAGGCTTTTGAATACTGGCCAAGGCTCTTGCCATCTCCATAGTGCCTTTTTCAGGCAAGGCTCAAAAGACAAATCCACTGCCGTAAATAGCACAAGTAACAAAAAACTGAGGGTAATGCTACTCAATGCCAGAAGTCTAAACCTCAAAATGCACGCACTCGAGGCACTCCTCATTATGGAGAAAATCGACATATGTGCAGTAACAGAAACCTGATTTAAGGCTCCAAAGAGCACCCCAACACTATCAGGCTACAATGCATACCATACATTTTGGCCACAAAACCTGGACCGAAATATAAAAGGCAGGGGTGTATCCATATTCATCAAGGATACCCACACCTCCAGGTTAGTGGCACAGCACAATGCTTTAGAGATCATCCACGTGCAGCTAACAATGGGCAAAACTGCAATTCAAATTGTAGCTTGCTACAGATCACCCACAATGTCCCAGGACCCCCATTCCATGTTTTTGGATACATTGGGAAACATAAAGGTCCTACCAAACACCCTGATATTGGGTGATTTCAACTACCCAAACATTAACTGGTAGAACTACTCAAGTACTAATTCCCTTGCCCAACATTTCCTAGAATTTATAAATGCAAACGCTCTGGTCCAACTGGTCAACACCCCCACCAGAGGTGACAACATATTGGACCTGGTCATCACCAACATGGGCGACTGGTGTTCCACACCAGAGGTCAACCCCTCGCTGGTTAGATCTGACCATAAACTAATCACTCTGGATATCTACATTCCTCCTCCACCCCCAGTCAAGGAAACCATTGTGAAAAACTTTTCAAAAGCAAACCATGTTACTTAAGACCGAGGTGAAAAATTTCAAAGCCCCCATGCTAAAGGATAACGCTACTCGAGCTGCAGAATCTTTTACTAATGCACTCTATGGGCACCTACAAGAATGCATGGATCGTGCTATCCCAAGCAAAACCAAGACTCACTCCTCCAAGGAAAGGAAACTTGTCTGGTGGACCCCTGCCATAAACAAGCTACACAATAGAAGGAGGAAACTAGTACAGAAAAGAGTAAAATCCCAAGAAGAGAAGACATTCCTGATCAGTATCAGCAAAAAACTACGATCCCTCATAAAATCATCCAAGGCTAGCTTCGAAAGAAAAATTGCCAAGGACTCCAAAGATAACCATAAGGCATTCTTTAGCTTGGTCAAGAATCAAGTGGCAATTCTCAGATCTGCTTGGAGTTAGTGCAGAATGGCACAAAATACACTGAACCGACTGGTATCGCCAACATCCTGGCAGACAGGTTCAGTGGAAACTTCACCCCCAAAAGGGCCCATAACCATACCAGAAGAATGTAGTGCCCCTGAAATCACAGACACTCAGGTTAAAACAGCCCTCTCCAAAGCCAAAAACACAGCATCAATGGGACCAGACGGTGTCCCAGGCTGCATCCTACACAAGCTCAAAGATGAACTAATCCCACACCCAAACACACTGTTCAAACTCAGCCTCTCCAGAGGCTATGTGCCCATAGAGTGGCGCACAGCAATGGTTATTCCGCTCCACAAAGGTGGAGCCACAACAGACCCCAGGAACTATCACCCTATAAGTGTGACTAGCTTGGTCTACAAGGCTATGGAGCACATCATCATGGATCTCATTAACAGAGACATTGGGAACCTCCAAACCCTGGACCCTACCCAGTTTGGCATTGTTAAGGGCAGATCATGCCTCCTAAACCTGGTGGACTTCTTTGAGACAGTTACCAAGGCTATAGATGAGGGAAAGGTGGTCCACACAGCCTACCTAGACTTCGCAAAGGCCTTCAACACCATTCCCCATTCTGCTATTTTATACAAGCCTACCAGCCTGAACATAAACCCCTACATCATGAGATGTATTGCCAACTGGCTCACTGACAGAATCCACATGGTAAGAGTTGCGGGAGCTAGGTCTGACTCTAAACCGGATACAAGTGGTGTTCCCCAGGGCTCAGTCCTAGGACCCCTCTTGTTCAGCATATATTTCTCAGAGGTACAGGCAAGCACAGGAGGACTATGGCTGACCAAGTTCACAGACTGCAAACTAGGGGCTATAATTGACTCTCCGTCTGACACAGACATCCTCTAAAAGGGTCTCACTGAGACAGATACCTGGTGTCAAAACCATGGCCTCAAGCTAAATGCCAAAAAGTGCATAGTCATCCCCTTTGGAAAAAACAAAGTACCCACAAACTACCACATAGGTGGTAGTTCCCTAAATACAGAAGACTTAATAAGGGATCTGGGGACCCAAGTAGATAATAATCTCTCCTTTGATAATCACATTGCCAAAGTGGTTAGAAAATCCTTCTATGTAGCCCACCTAATCACAAAAGGGCTTGTATCCAGATCAAAAAAGGTCATTGTGCTCCTCTACTCATCAGACCCATCATAGAGTACAACACCCCATTTGGGATGTACCTTACAAGACACCTGCAACAGCTGGAAAGACCACAGAAGTACCTCACCAAGAGGATCACTGGCCTCAAACAGATGCCCTATGCAGCTCGACTGAAGAAACTCCGTCTGTACTCGGTTGCATACCGCCTACTCAGAGGTGATCTCTGCCTGACATACAAGGCCATGTCCAACCCAGAATTGATGGACATGCACCACCTAAAGAAAACCATATCCCCTAAAGCCACACACTCTAAGGATCTAAACCTCACCACAACAATAAATAGGACGTGCCAGAGACTTCCCATGCTTTGGAACAAGATTCCAATCTAGATAAGGCAGAGCTCCTCATTAATGCTCTTCAAGAGAAACCTTGACGAGTGGATGGGAAACAGAAAGTGTATCCCGGGGATCACTCCAATGGCTCTGCTGGACAGAGGCACAGAGAACTAATCTAAGGGGGGGGGGGTGAAAGCCAACACATTCTGGCTAGGCTTATAAATGCCTTCGGGCAGATAGCCTAGTATCTACCTATGAACCTACGATTGTTACCACAATTCCCATTTTTTTCTATGTAATTTGCTCCTTCTCTTTTCTAAAGATCCCAATTCCAGTTCTTTTATCTCTGTTAAATATACTCACTACTTCTAATACAGGTGGTTTAGACTTTGATTTCCATTTTCTAGTGATTACTTTTTTTGGCAGCCACCAGAATTAAACTCAGCAAGGCCTTACTATGTCAAAGTAATTCAGATCCTATATTACAGCTCAAAAAATCATTTCTGTAGTTACACCAATTTGCTCACCCAGTATTTCTGACACAGTAGTCGGCAAGGAATTTTTAAAACCTGTTAAATCATTTACACTCCCAAAAATGCTTAAGCCTAGCCAATTTTATTTAATGAGAGGCAAACCCTATACCTCCTGTCTGTGAGTTAAACACTTTAACCGTTATGCCAACCCATAACTCCATCTTTGAGTGATTGAGTCTCGGGTACCTGTAGCAGAACTAGATTGGCATATTATGGTACATTGATGCCGAGGCTGCAGGTTTTCACAAGCATATGTAACTTTCATCACAAGCAGATGCACTTTTATAATCATTTTATTTCAGTTAAATGTCCTTATATACAAAGCAACCTGTATGAAGCAGCTAATTACATTTAAAAGGTCTCTCCTGAGGGCTATACCAATTCATTATAAGTATTAGGGTTCACAAAGTAGCCTAACAAAAAAAATGGATGTAAGAGTGTTCTTATGGTTGTGAAACTGGTCAATAGGCATATAAAATCCTGGATTTTCTAGATTTGGAGGATTGGTATGAGGTCATGGCACATATCTGCAGCATGGAATTGAAGACCATGCTTCCCCAAGGGAGACTGATGAAGACTGAATGATCCTGGACACAAGAGGTATTGACTAGGGATATTGGTACTTCAATTATTATAATTAATATACCTTACTAAGTGGTTCCACAAATACAAAGCACAATAATTTAATAAATACAGTACAGGATATAGTTATTGGAAGAATTGATTCAGCTCCCTAATACAAGTGTGAAACCCAAAATTGCTAGTCATCTCAAAACTCAAAAATAAACTGTGACTCAAACAAAACAGCAAATTCTGAACTTGCTGTTATAACTGTTTGTACCCCTAGGCATCCAAAATATCAAATGTCCATAATGTCAACCTTTGCATTGTCAATATACTTCGGTCAACAAAACACGACAGTCGAAAGAGGTTCGAGACTGATAATCTCTATAAATTGCTCCAGGGTTGAGGAATATGCCCTTTCCCTGGGGACTGTGCATTCTCAGAGGTGTACAGAGGGTTTCAAGGTGCAGCCTCACACATGGGTGTGCAGGAGGGCTTGCCCCTACAAATACATCTTTTTAGTTTGCATGCTCTAAAGTTAATCTTCAGATCATGCACAAAAGTATGTCAACATTTTGTTGTCGACTTTAGCATTGTCAACAATTACTTCATTTGCTATATTTAACTAGATCTCTCTCTCTCTCTCTCTCTTTCTCTGTCTCTATTTATTTATTTGCCATTTGTTAACCGGGATAGTCAGACTGGGTCACAAGACCCATTTTCAGCAGAGGCCCAGGAAGAAAAGCTGCACAATTTTAGAAAATTACAAGACTTACAACCAAACTGCAATATATAAGTATACAGTGAGTACATTGCTAGTGTAACTGTGACAAACTACAATATATAAGTATACAGTAAGTACATTGCTAGTTTAACTGTGACAAACTACAATATATAAGTATACAGTAAGTACATTGCTAGTTTAACTGTGACAAACTACAATATATAAGTATACAGTGAGTACATTGCTAGTTTAAATGTGACAAACTACGATATGCAAGTATACAGTGAGTACATTGCTAGTTTAACTGTGACTGTCAGAAAAATATGTATTAGTGTATGTATTAGTAATATGCTTAGTGCATTTAAGGCTTGAAAAGGGTTAACATTTATTCTATTTCACACTGCGTAAAATCTGTACAAATTGCAGAAGCTTTCTAACCTTGTATTGTCATGAAATATGCGCAGCTATAATCTTTGCTTATGCTTTGGAAATTTACAGGGAAGCAGATAATTTCTGCTTGTGTCAGGAAAATAAAGAATAGATGTATCACTTGTATTAAGGTTATGAGACTTAGACAAGGAGTTCCGCTTGTGCTGTGAGAAAATACACAGCTGCAGAAGCTATAGATAATCAGAACAAAGACTGCTTGAAAATATGAACTGCAATCAGCATTTGCTTGTGCCTAAGCTAGAAAAGTACCTTGAAATGTAACACATGTATTAGAACTACACAATAGAAGCTTGTAACAGGCTAGAGCCCACCAAGGCCAGGTTGTTTTTCTCAAAATGTTTTTCATAAATCCAGTCATGTCAGCAGAAAATCTGAGTAACATCTGCTGTAGAACAATACTGAAAGTTGTGTTTGATTACGTCAACTATAGAAGGCAATGTCTTGTAGAACAGTATAAGAATAGCATACTTCCTATTAGTAGTTAGGCAAAATCGTGTATTTGCATGTTTTTGTCTCCTTGCAGCAAGTTATTAAATGTGCTTTATCTGAACGTTACCTGTATTGGTCTTTAAAGTTTTTTCCTTTGACAGATTGGTCCTTCGGACCGGAAACCCTCACTTCGCCTCGGATCAGACAAGCCAGGTGGCTTGAAACCGTACGGGGAAGAAACCACATCGGTTCTTCTTATTTAAAAAGCCCTCTGACTGAATTGTCGTACAAAAGAGGCCAGCCACTTTCTGATCTGCGACTGAAGGATGGGTTTTTCACGAACCAGGTGATCAATCATGAAGGCTCAGGTAAGGTGAATCTACCTTTTTTCTGTTTTAGAACAGGGACTAAATTTGTATTGGTTTTTGTCAGGACTGTATTTTTACAAGTCAGGGACAGAAAAGATTACTGTCTTGTCATAGATCAGGGAAACAGAGTAGGTAGGCCGTCATTCTGAAGAGACTATAACAAAATCCGTGGTACCACATTAAAAATAAGGAGTTACGTAACGATTAAAAAGGGTAGAACAAAATAGGTAATAATTGCACAAAAAGACCCCAAAATCCGTCGCTATCCGAAGACGCAAAATACATGCAGTCACAGTGTGCTGATAATATTAAATACTACTCAAAGTGGGTTAATAAGTATGAATTTGACGGTAAATTAGAAAAATCCTCGCTTATCAAACTTGTCAAACTGCTTAAAACCGATTCCAAAGGTCGGGTAAAAAATCAGCGCCAATTAGGAATTCCTCAGGCACACAGGTGGATTGAGGAAGTAAACTGTAGGGAACAAAAGAACAATAATTCAAAAGCAATGTTTTTAGATAAGAAGGACAATAACTTAGTAATAACATCGGCCCCTCCACCCCCCCTTACCAGAATATGAACCAAGTGAACAAGTTAGTCCACCCCCGCGATATCCTGCTGTCACTGTAAATAGAGGCACTACAAAAGCAAAACCATTTCTTAGAGATCCCATCGAGACCAGATCTCGAACACGGGCAGGTAACTCAAAAGGGGACATTGAATTATATCAAATGGGTAGGAATTCACGATCTATGAGTGAAGAAGAAATATGCCCACTTATTGAAGTACCTAATCCTCAGGCAGGGCAAGAAGGTCAGGACCCAACTATTCTAGTGTATAGATCCTGGACTCCGGAAGACATCTGGAAAGCCACTGAGGGAATTCCCCATCCAAAAGTTAATTTTAGAAAGTTCTTAGAAGATTTACAAGGAGTGAGGCTAAGTTAAAATTTAAATGGAGAAGAGGTAGAAAAAGTAGTCAGACAAATTGTAGGACCAGATTGGCACATGATTAGTGGCAACTGGAATCCCCATGATGCTGCACACAGACCCCTCCCACATAGCAGCACAGAACTAGACAACAGAGTAAAAGGTCTTACAGACCGCATCTCTGAGAAATGGAAGCCTAGGGCAGACTGGACTTGCATTAATCAATGCATCCAACAAGAAGTTGAAACTATTGACAGATATTATGCCAGACTGTTAGAATGTTTTAATAACCATTGTGGAATGCAGGTTCCTGAAGATCAGACACAAGATTCCCCATATGAGCAGCAGTTAAAGAATGCATTTTTGAAAGGCAGCATCACACCCATAAGCAGTTTTATTACAAAGCACATGGCGGATCATCGTACAAGCAGGTTACAGTCATTACTTGAATATGCTAGGCATGCCGAAAGGCATTTTAATAGCAAAAAGAAAAAGAAAGCCCAAGTAATTTCTGTAGAAGATGGAGCAGAAGTCTATATAGAACAGTCCAGGAAAAAGGGCAAGAGAAATGCCCAGGGAAACAAACAATCTGATCAGTGATCAGAGGACTTTGAAGGGCGAAAGAAAAGGGGTGAATGTTTTAAATGTGGTAAAAAGGGACACTTGGCAAGGGATTGCAAGAAAAACAAGAAGGCAACCACGGAAGACAAGGAGGGTGAGGACTGACTATATGATAGTCAAAAATCACTAGAAGGGGATTGCAGAAAAAGGACAAATGAGAATGTGATAGAAGGAGTAGAGGATGTGACAGAAGAAATAGAGGAAGTGCAGGAAGTTACGATTAGTGAAGAAAATGAAATATTGGATTTAGCTTTATTGAGCTTAGAGCTCTATAGAGCAGACACAAAACCAGAAGTTACACTCCTGGTAGAAGGGAGGGAGGTCAAATTCTTGTGTGACTCAGGGGCATCACGGACCCTGATACATCCCTCCAAACTGCCAGAGAATTCAGAGTCACCTGATTACATACTAGTGAAAGCAGCTAATGGACAGCTGTATCGGGAGCCCCTCTCCTATAATGTTGCAATAACTGATCCTGTTTCAGGATTGACCCAGAAAAGCAAAATTGTTGTTTCCACAAAATGCCCAGTAAACCTCTTGGGCAGAGACCTTATGCAGCTATTTGGTATAGCAGTAGTTCAGACTATGCAGGGTATGGAAGCACAGCGACATATTGATACCTTTGCAGTTCAGTTGGAGGGTGAAATGTTCTATTGGTACAGCTAGGACCTGGTTACGACTGGTCCAGGGGTAGTGACCGAAGAGTTGATGAACATAGCCATCAGCAAGTTCCCCTCCCTTGACATTGATAAACAACATTTGCTGCACTGTATACTGTATTATTGTAACACACCAGGACCTGATAAGGAATATGAGCAAGATTTGTTTAGAAATTGTGCAAACAGATTGATATTACGTAATCTGTACTGGGACATGGAAGGGAACAGTGTAGCCAGCTGTTCATTGCCCCAGGAGTTCTTTGCACTCTATAAATCTAATCGATTACCACATGTTAGCTTAACTAAGGACAAGAATGTAAAATGGGTAGACTTAGGAGAAAAAGTCACGAGATGGGAAAAGCAGACAGAGTTAGAACTGTCAGAACAGGGAATACAAACGTAGAAGGTGAATTGGATAACTCAGACCCACCCAGCCATGCACTTGCAGTCTAGCAAGGACAGCTGATTAGCACTCCTATTAAAGGAGGAAGAGAATGCCTTACAGAATATACCAGAAACTCTTTGGTCAACAGGAAAGTCAGATGTAGGACTTATTTGTACAGCGGGACCAGTTACTATCACGCCAAAGTCAGCATTTAGACCACTGTGGTGATGTGATTATCAAAGGAGAGACTACTGTCCACCTGTGATCCAACGTCTCTTATCACACTTTCGGTGTTAAGTAGACTACCGCCTATGTGGTAGTTCATGGGTACAGTTTTTACCAAAGGGGACGACAATGCACTTTTTGGCATTGAGCTTGAGACCATGTCTTTGACACCAGGCATCTGTCTCAGTGAGGCCCTTTTGTAGGATGTCCACATCGTTAGGTGTTTCAATTATGGCTCCTAGTTTGCAGTCATCTGCAAATTTAATTAGCCAAAGACCAAACAGGAGAGGACCCAGGACTGAACCCTGTGGTACTCCACTTGTCACTGGTCTGAAGTCTGATTTGGAGTCTGCTACTTTCACATTGTGGGTTCTGTCAGTAAGCCAGTTGGCAACCCATCTTGTGACATAGGGATTTATACCTAGTTTAGTGAGTTTATCTATAATTCCAGAGTGGGGGATGGTGTTGAATGCCTTGGCGAGATCTAGATAGGATGTGTGAACAACCTTACCCTCATCTATGGCTTTGGTGACTACTTCAAAGAAGTCTATCGGGTTTAGGATACATGATATCCTTTTACAAACCCAAACTGTGTGGGGTCCAGAGTTTGGAGATCTCCATTGTCTTTGTTTATGAGTTCCATGATGATACATTCCATGGCCTTGCAGACTAGGCTCGTCAGACTAATGGGACGGTAGTTCCTGGGGTCTGTTGTGCCCCCCACCTTGTGGAGTGGGATAACTGTCGCAGTGAGCCATTCAATGGGCACAAAGCCTGAGGTGAGGCTATGACTGAACCTGGTACTTAGGTGGGGTGCCAGTTCATTCTGTAGTTCATGTAGAAGGCAGACTGGGATGTTGTCAGGTCCCATGGATGCTGTGTTCTTGGCTTTGGAGAGTGAGGTTTTTACCTGTACAACCGTGATTACAGGAACTTTGCATTCTTCCGGTATAAAGATAGGCCCTTTAGGGGGTGAGAGGGGGTAATGTTAGCGCTGAACTTATCTGCCAGGATGTTGGCAATATCAGTTGGTTCTGTATATTTAGTGTCATTGTGCTGTAACTCAGAGCAAATCTGAGTGTTGCCATTGAGATTCTTAACATAGCTATAGAATGCATTGTGGTTGTCTTTAGAATCAGTGGCAATTTTGTTTTCATAACTAGCTTTGGAGGATTTTATGAGGGATCTCAGCTTCTTACTGAGGCTGACCAGGGAGTTCCTCCAATCGTGGGATTTTACTCTTTTTTGCAACAGTTTCTTTCTTCTGTTGTAGAGTTGTTTATGGCAGAAGACCACCAGATTGGCTTCCTTTTTTTGGAGGATAGCATCTTGGTTCTGTTAGGGATAGCATGATCCATGCACTCATGTAAGTGCTTATAAAGTGCATTTGTGTAGGATTCAACAGTCATACCTCTATTGTCCATCTGCATGGGTGTCATGAAGTTTGCCATTTCTGTCTTAAAAGTGTGAAGTTGGCTTTGGAGTAATTTTTTATGGTTGTTTCCCTAATGGAGGGTGGGAGCAGGATGTGGATGTCCAGGGTGATTAGCTTGTGGTTGGATCTGACCAACGAGGAGCTGACCTCTGGTGTGGAACACCGGCCACCCATGTTGGTGATGACCAGGTCTAGGATATTGCTGCCCATGGTGGGGGTGTGGATAAGTTGATCCAAGGCATTGGAATTGATTATTTCCAGAAAACGTTGAGCACAAGAGTTGGTACATGAGTAGTTTTCTCAGTTAATGGTAGGGTTGAAATCACCCATTATTGGAGTGTTGGGTTGTAACTTAATATTTTCCAGTGTATCAAGAAAAGAGGTGTGGGAATCCTGGGGCATGGTGGGGGGTCTGTAGCAAGCTACAATCTGGATTGCAGTTTTACCCAGAGTTAGTTGAACTTGGATAATCTTGGATGCATTATGCTATGCAACTAGCTTGGAGGTGTGGATATCCTTAATGAATATGGACACGCCTCCACCTTTAGTGTTTCAGTCCTGGTTTGGTGGCCGAAAGGTGTGGTATGAATTATATCATGGTAATGCAGGGGTGTTCTCTGGAGGTTTCAACTAGGTCTCTGTCACTGCACAGATGTCAATGATCTCCATTTTAAGGAGTGCCTCGAGTGAGTGCATTTTGAGGTTTAGACTTCTAGCATTGAGTAGCATTACCCTCGGATTTTGCTTGCTTGTACCTGTTACAGTGGTGAATTTGTCCTTTGAATCTTGCCTAAAAAAAGGCACTATAGGGGTGGCAAGAGCCTTTGCCAGTATCTGGAATCCCAAGGGCGACAGGTGCAGGCCATCTCTGGCAAAGCAGCGTGGTCTGTCAGTCATGTCATCCCAGGCAGACAGATACTGGATTCTCTTAGAATAACACCAGAAGCTTAGCCAATTGTTAAAGTCAATCATTTTGTCCTTGTACTGTGGTATAATTCTGGGTGATGGCAGGATGCTACATAGGGCTAGGGTCATACCTGCCTGGGCTACAAGATCGGAGAGCTCCTCCATGTCTCTTTTCATGTAGTCCAGGGAGGTGCGTCTCAGGTCATTCACACCAACATGGACAATGACAGAGTCATATTTGTACTTGTTATGGAGTAACCTGAGTGCATGCATTATGTGGCGGATCCTGGCACCTGACAGGCAGCTGACAGTAACCTTTTAATTGTTTAGCCTGATGAGTGGAATATCAGTGTGCCTGGCTATAGAGTCACCTGTGACTAGAGTGTTGGGTACGTTATGCCTTATGGGCTGTAGTTGAGTGGCACACTGAGTATGTGGGCTATGTGTCATTTGGCTTGTGTTGGGGGGGTGGAGGTTGCTTGCATTTCTGCTTTAGAGGTCTCTCTGTTGTTTGGGCAGATTTGTATGGAGAGCCTCCACGAATGTAGGAAATTCTCCCCTTCTTATTTGAAATCAGTCCAATAGCAGATAAAAGAAACTGTGACTTTTCTGTTGTGATTGATTAAAAATCTGTATGTTTGAATATAATTCTGGAAACAGAATTAGAAAATGTGAAAAGAATACACATAACATGAAATTATTATTTCGGTTCTTAATGTCCATGCACAGCAGTGACATGAGCACAAGCACACAATGAGGTGCACAGATAATTATTAATACATTACAGAGGTGTACAATCCCAAGCAGAATATCCCACTATGTGTACATATATGCACAGCCTTACCTCTCCACTGCTTTGATATGCACATAGTACTGTGATTTTTCACCTTCAGATTTAGCCTTGATCTTCCTAGATTTATGATGTTCCTCATAAAGTCAGACCTGTTTATAAGTACATACTTTACTAAATACGCAAACTAAGTATATACAAAGATGAACTATTACTAACTGTATAGGATCTAGTATATAATGCTGTTCTGTTGTGAAAAATAAGAATATACTCATCTTTTTGACCCTCTGCTATGATTCTAAATGCCCAGGCTCGGATTTTTAATGCTTGGAGGCTGAGAGGTATGGGCTCAGCTCACCAAGATCTCCATAGTCCACAATAACACAGAGAAACAGCCACGTGACTTATTGTGCATATGCCTACCCTGTCCACACATTTTATTATGGCTGTCCAATACAGAATAATCAGCATTAATTCCCTAAAACAAAGGGCAACATATCATAATAATCTGTTTGTTTTAACATTCAGAATGGAGTCATGGAGGAACAGGTACCATAAAAAAAACAGGAACATATTCAGCTTATCTGAATAAAACATTCAGAGACTGTTTTTTTTTTAATTCTGAACTGTGGCAGCCATGGACTTTATACTAAAATAAGGTGAACAGTCACCAGTGGTGCGAGGGAGGGGTGAAGTGGATGTTTTCTCTCTCGTTTTTTCTCTGTCTCTCTCTCTCTTTTTGATTTTGTTTAGCTCACCTCAGCTGAGCATCAGCTGCCACCAACTCCTTACCTTGTTCCCACCTTAACCTCCCCTGGTCTCTACCTGACTCATGACAGGGACTTGTGAAGAGACATTGCTGCTGTGGAGTGTGCCCTAACCCAACCGCCCCGTGGCAGTGCTATGAGATCTGCTATTACTGCCTCTGGGAGGTGCATGGGTACTTCCATACATATACGACATCCTAACAAAAACGAGTACAGCTCATCAGCTATTTAATGCTTCTATTGCAGTAGGCTTGGGATGCCTTCCTTCCCCCAGGTTGGGCAAGGTGGCATCAGCTACTCACTCCCATCCACCCTTCTACCCAATGGCTCCAGTGCGTATGCCAATGTTGTTGATTCTTGAGATGTTACACTTTGTACATTGACTAGCGTTTACTTAGGAGAAACAGATTTACTAGGGAATTAGTCTTGATTTAATTGAATTATGGTATACTGAAATACAATAAATCCATTGCCTGCAGTGGATTGAGCCCTGCCGAACTTCCTAACTCCAGACTTTCTTAAGAAGTGATGTCACATTTTCTGAACCCTGCTGTTTCCTGCCTTCACTAATATTAGCTTATGGATCTAGCTACATATAATCACCATCCCCAACTCTGGAATCATAGATAAACTTACTAAGCTGGGCATTAATCCCTATGTCACTCAATGGGTTGCCAACTGGCTGACAGAACCCACACTGTAAAAGCAGCCGACTTCAAATCCAGCTCCAGACAAGTAACAAGTGGAGTACATCAGGGTTCAGTCCTGGGACCACTCTTGTTTGGCATCTACTTCTCTAAAGTACAGGCCAACACTAAGGGACTCTGGCTAACAAAGTTTGCAGATGACTGCAAACTGGGAACCATTATTGAATCCCCAGATGATGTGGATATCCTACAAAAGGGCCTTACAGAAACAGATGCTTGGTGCCAGAGCCATGGGTTCAAGCTCAATGCCAAGAAATGTATAGTTATCCCCTTTAGGAAAAAACATGTACCCATGAATTACTACATAGGTGGCAGTACACTAAACACCAAAAGTGTGATACGAGACTTAGGGACTTAGGGACAAAAGTGGACAGTGGTCTCACCTTTGATAACCACATCGCCACAACAGACAGGAAATCCTTCTATGTGGCACATCTCATCACTAAGGGGTTTTCATCCAGAAAAAGGGAGGTTATTATCTCACTGTACTCATCCCTCATTAGACCCATTACAGAATACAACACCCTGTTTCGTATGTAGACATCTGCAACAACTGGAAAGGCTGCGGAAATATCACACTAAAAAAATCACAGCCTAAAGCAGATGCCCTATGCTGACCATCTAAAAAACTCCACCTATACTCTGTCACATATCGTCTACTCAGAGGTGATCTCTGCTTAACATACAAGGCCATGTCAAACTCAGAGCTGTTGGACATGCTACACTTAAAGAAATCCCAATCCCTCACAGCCACATGCTCCAGGGATCTAAACCTTGTCATCATTATGAACAAAACATGCTGGAGGGATAGGTTCCTGACACAGAGACTCCCCAGACTCTGGAAAAGACTGCCCATACATGTCAAGCAGAGTGCCTCTTTGGCCCTCTTCAAAAAGAACTTTGACAACTGGGTGGGAGATAGGAAATTCACCCTGGGATCACGTCAGTCACCCTGCTAGACAGGGGTCCAGGGAAGTAAATTCTGTGGGAAGAAATAGCCAGGGAATTGTTATGGCTAGGCTTGTATAGGCCCTAGAGCCGATAGCCTAGTACCAATGTATGAACCTATGAACCTATGAAAATGGAAACCCCATTTCTAAAAAAACTATGCCTGACCGTAACTACTTACGCTGTCAGAAATGGCAGCAGAAGTTTCAGGAGTAATAGTAGAAAATCTGTTTTCACTGTAATGTGGTACAGTTAGAATGCATAATCCAGAAATATCGGTATTAGATATATAAAAGTGGTATGGGTATGCAGGAACATAAGGCAAGACATAAGTGTACCCAAGAGATAAAAAAAATCCAACGGAACAGATCACTAAAGCAGTCAGCAGTAAAAAGGTTTTCTTAGACATAATGATATTTATCTTCCTGTTTCTTTGCAAGTCTTTCCAGTTTTCATCATGGTATACCACACAGCCACTCCTACTCATGGGGCTATAACAACTGCCCTCCAGCCTCCATAAGCTGATTTATGTTCTCTTTTATTATTGCCACTGTCCTCTGTGCCACAATGTTGCTGAAAACTACCAAACAGAAACCATTTGAAATGTTGGACCAAGACTGAATGGCTGAAAAATGGACTTACATATATTAAGTCCGAGATGGTCATTACCAAGAATGTTCCCTTTTCCCTGAGGTATGGTGATCTCAGAATTTGGTATTTATAAGTTTGGTAGGGTAGGGGCTTGCCTACCTGAAAAGAAAAGAATTTTAAAGGAGAAAAGTGATCGAGATTTGCTTTTTTCAGAGGTCTTTTGTCCTTTTTTTCAGCTTGTTGGCCTGATACAATCTCCTGCTCTCCACTTTCACATTAGAGCTATTAGACAATAAGCTTACCATAAAACCTCAACATGTTTCCTTTGAGAAGAGTCTGGAAAGTAAAGATTACAGTTTGCAAGCTCAAGAGGCGAAAATAATTTCAGAAATTTGATACCAAATAATAGTAGCCACCTTCCTGGTGAAATCTCACTGAATGCTAAAAATTGCAGTTTGAATATGAGGTTAAACATAGCTCTGGAGCAAAACTAAAACTGGTGACCTACCTTTTTGAATTTATTGCTGATCATTTTTTAGCCTGTGTACTCTACAGCAGTTGAGGGTCAACTCATTCCTCTCCTCTACCCTACCCCCATTCCTGCCCCCCACATCAATTACATTTATATACTTATAGACTCCTCCCCTAATTACTTCCTGATAAATCACAATCCTCTGACATCATCAATCACCAAGCCTACACCCTATAATTCTACCTATTACAAAACACATTACCTAGAGCATAGCTTCACTGTAAGAGTCCCATACATCACCACAGCTTTCAGTCTCTCAGAATATACATAATCTACTTTTATCTATCCAAAACGTTACTAGATGCCACATCTAAATATGAAAACTTGCCTCTTCATATTCCTACCTGCAAACCTAATACTTCTGACAAATATCACTTCCCTTAAATAATCAAACCCAGCCTTACCCAAAGTCACCTGCTCTTCCAACTTACTTTGATAAGCATTCAAAAGCTTTTCAAAAATACCACCTAGCCTAATTGAACAAAACTAGCTTCATTTTCCAAGCAAAAAATTCTATCTTCCCCCGCAGAATCCATCCCACAATACTATCATACCTTACACTTTAGCAAAACTCTCACCATCACCAAACAATACTCTACATATCCCCATAACCTGACAATATGGTGATACCCACCCCAACCCTGGATCACCTCAATACTTCTCATATCCTCAATCTCCTCCTTCAAGAAATCTGTTACTAATCACCATAAACATAAGTAGCATTTGCAATAAAATAATCACATTTCATTCCTAGCTATCACAATACTCTCCTGACATTTTAGCTGCTACTGAAATCTGGTTAAAACAGCACGTCAAGGACAATGAAATACTACCACCAAGATTTAACATACTGAGAGATTAGAGAATCAATAAAAAAGCTGGAGGAGTAGCCCTAATCTATCCTACACATACACAATAATACCTCTCACAAAACCAGTTCCAACATTTAACAATGCTGAACTTCTCATTGCATCATTAAAGATAAATAAAACCAAACAGCTTTGTATAGCAGTAGTTCACATGCCCACAGGACAAAAAGTTCCCATACTTGAAGAAATTTTCTCATGGATATCCAAAAACATTCCCAATGAAACCATGGGGGATGTCAACATCAACTGGCAAAACCTATCTACTGACTCACCAGCAAACAGTCTCAACCTCTATGGCTACAAACAACCCATTACCTCCCCCACTATAATACAAAATAACAGTAACCTTGGTTCTGCCCTAGAATGGATCCTGGTCTCTAGCCATCACAAATACTCAAATTCAAATACACTTCCTAATTGCTTAGGTCACCACCTTCCTGCATACACTTATAGAACTACCCCTGAAAAGCCAAAAACCCACACTTACAAAAGATTCAGAAACCTAAAAAACTTTAGTCAAGACCTCTTTAATACTATACTAAAATCATTCATCTGGAACATACAAAAGATTTTACCCCTAGACAATGCTGTCAGTTATTTCAGTTAACTATTTCTAAATACTCTTAACAATTTAGCCATTCTCAGAACAAAAAGAACAAAAATAAACCATGCACCCTGGTTAACCAAAACCACTAAACAAACAATTCTAATCAGAGACAAAACCTGGAAAGACTGACAAAAGAATAAAAATGAGACTAACTTTCAAATCTATTGACAACTACAAAAATAAAGCAAAAAATCAGTTAATGCTGATTAAAAATATATTTTAAATACCAACCAGCCAATCACAAAACCAATCTAAAAAATTTCTGGAAAGCCATCTCACCCCTCTGTACCCCTGGGTCCACTCAAAATCCATCATCAACCATTGACAATACAATTGAAATTGCCAATATGGTCAATGCTTATTTCAAAGTATAGCTAAACTAGTTACAGGCTCTAACTCCAAGACAAACACTAACTCCACAGATAATAGCACTCCACCTCATCCCCAAAACTTTCTCTAAAAATAACAAAACCTATTCTATTGCTTGCCAAATTACTTCATCACCCAACACTCAATTTTCTCCCTTTTTTCTACAACCCATATCCATTACATTAATATATAAACTTCTTCTTAAACTAAGACCTTCTTCTTCTTCCTCAGACAATCTCCCATCTGAATACTTAAAAACTTCTGCAAAATCTATTGCTTATCCTGTCAGCATTCATATCAACTGCTCCATCAGTGTCTCCTATGTCCCAAACCTTTGGAAACCATCAATAATAACCCCTCTGCACAAAGGGGGTAAATCAAATGACCTAACAAATTTCAGACCCATCTCTATACCATCCTCTCTATCAAAACTACTTGAAAAGTGTGTACACATGCAACTACTAAACCACCTTACCCATAACAACCTTCTTAAACCCACTCAACATGGGTTTAAGCCTGCTTATAGCACAATAACTGTCCTTACCTCCTTTACTAACATAGTAAACAAAGTTAGGGACTCCAGACAGTTAGCGTCAGTAAAACTATTAGATCTCCCAAAGGCCTTTCATACAGTTTTCATGATAAACTTTTACAGCAACTCTCTGCACTAGGATGTTCACAACCTTCCCAGCAATGGTTTAACAGCTTTCTAACCAACAGACAACAATGTGTTAAATGGCAAGGTTACTTATCACAATACCAGACTAACAGAACAGCAGTCCCACAAAATCAATACTTGAACCCCCTCCCTGTTTAATATCTACCTACACACTTCCTCCCTACAAGTACATTAATACAATACACCAACAATTCCACCATCATCACCACAGCTAACAATCTAACAGACCTTCTCCAAAAAACACAAAATGCCTTTACCTCAATAGAATCCTGGCTAAATGAATCGTAATTGCTGCTAACAAAACTAAACTTCTGCTTTTTACTCCCAAAATACTTTCATCTCAGTTTAAAATATACTCCCAAAACAAAACAGAGATCAAAGTTAACACATGCTAAGCTACTAGGTAGTACCATAGATAATAAACTCACATTTGATTAAAACATACACAATGCCATTAAAAAACACACTTCAAACTTGGGACACTCTACAGACACAAAAACGATATGGATTTTTCTACTAAAAGAACACTAGCCAATACCTGCCTTATCCCCTCTCTTCTATATGGAGCACCTGTTTTTACCAATCTACATATATCCCTAAAAAATAAACTTCAGTCCTGCTATTATAAAACCAACAAATTCGCCACAGATTTATCATACTGCTCCCACCACTGCAAAACACTTACAGAAAGTACAGTTCTGTACACTTACCGTAAATGTAGATGTTAGAGTGTATTCACTGTTGCAGTCATCACACACGGGTGATCTGCCTGCAGATAGCCCTCAGTCGGCCCGAATACCAGAGTCTTGGGATTTCTGAGTCGGATGTTGTCGCCTCTTCCATGACATCAGGTCGTCAGGGGTATAAAACATGCAGCCAATGCCATTACATCAGTTTTTCTTGTCCCAGATGTCAGGAGCCCCCAAAATAGGAAGCAATTACATGGTGTGGAACACCTCCAGTAAAAAGTAAGTACCATTGCCATAAGATATGGCCAAAAAAGAGGATAGGTAGAAAGTATAGAAAAGTCAGGTGGCTGGAGGGAGGGTAATCAGGACTGCAACATTGAATACACTTGAACATCTACATTTATGGTTAAGTGTTCCAAACTGTACTACGTTCTTCATGTTTCACTGTTGCAGTCATCACACTTGGGTTGATTCCCAAAGCTGAGGAAGGGTGGAGGTAGTCAAGAAGTATTAGGGCTGACTAGCAGGCCTTATAAGACTGCTGTAGCAAATCCAGCTCTGGATTTAGAAAAGATAGGTAAGGGGTAATGCTTGGTGAAGGTTTGTACTGAACTCCAGGTTGCAGCTTCCAGGATGTCCCTGGTAGGGACTCCCCTGAGAAATGCTGTAGAGGTTGAGGTAGCCCTAGTGGAATGGGTGCTGATCCCCTGTGGGGTAGGTTTTCCATGGTGCTTGTAGCAGAAATGTATGCAGTGTGCTAACCATTTGGAGATGGTTTGCTTTAAAATGGCGTTGCCCTCTGCCCCTGTAGCAAAGCTGACTAGCAGCTGGTCAGATTTTCTGAACAGTTTAGTCCTGTCAAGGTAGAACCTAAGCTGTCTGTGCATGTCCAAGGAGTGCAGGATCCTTTCCCCTTTATTCTGAGGATTAGGAAAAAAGGTTGGTAAATGGATGGATTGATTTAAAGCCACACTGAATACCACCCTGGGCATAAATGATGGGTTAATCCTGAGGGAAACCCTGTCCACATGGAAGATAATGAAGGGTTCTACAGCCATAAGGGCCTGTAACTCAGACGCTCTTCTTGCTGAAGTGATGGCTAGAAGTAAGGCTGTTTTCCAAGAGAGGAATTTTAACTCTGCTGTAGCAGCAGGCTCAAAAGGGGGAAGAGTGAGCTTCCCTAGTACAGAGTTAAGGTCCCAAGCAGGTGTGGGAGCTCTCCTCGGGGGACTTAAATTGTTAGCTCCTCTCAGGAACTGTTTGACCAGAGGGTGAAAAAAGAGAGGTGGCTCAGTACTGTAATGAGCCGAGATGAAAGAGGCATGAATCTTAATGGATGAGAAGGATAGGCCTCTAGGATTTGAGGTAAGGTTGGCACAGCTGTGTCCTTTCCCTGAGACTGGCTCCAAGAACAGTATCTTTGCCACTTTTTTGAATAGGATTTCCTAGTACTAGGCCTTCTGGCCTCAAGGAAGACATCCAGCATCTGTTTGCTAAGGGTTGCTAGTGATGTATTGAAGGAATAAGCCAGGCTGCTAGGGTCAGGGTTTGCAGCTGAGGATGCAAAATCTGGCCCTCGTGCTGGTACAGCAGAGAGGGGGTCTGATGCAGGTGCCAGATTGGCACTGTTGTCAGACTGAGTAAAAGTGGGTACCAGTGCTGGTGTGGCCAGTCTGGTGCAATAAGGATTGTCCTTGGTCTGTCCTGTTTGATCATGAGTAGTACTTTCGAGAGGAGGGGCAGAGGGGGAAAGGCATAGAATGAGAGGTTTTCCCATGTAAAGGATAGGGCCTCCACTTTCCATGCTTGGCTGTGGCTAGTTCTGGTGCAAAATTTGCTCAATTGATAGTTCTGGGGGGAAGCAAAGAGGTCCACCACTGGTGTCCCCCACCTGTGGATTAGAAGCTTGACTGAATTGGGTTCCAGTTTCCACTCGTGCGGGTCCATTAGATTTCTGCTTAAGTCGTATGCCAGTGAATTTTGTTTGCCTGGCAGGAATTGAGCTTACAGGTGTACTTGGTCGCCCAAGGCTGTGTTCCACAGAGCCATGGCTAACCTGCTGAGTGGGTAGGAACGAGTTCCCCCCTGCTTGTTTATGTGCCACATGACTGTGGTGTTGTCTGTCTTTATCAAGAGTTGTCCTGGAAGGGCAAGGTGTTTGAAGGCTGTCAGTGCATTCTGTACAGCTAACATTTCTTTTTGATTGATATGCAGGTGCATTTGTCCTGGGCTCCATTTGCCTTGAATGCATTTGCCTGCCATGTGAGCCTCCCCATGCATAGTATGATGTGTCTGTTGTCAGGGTTTGGGCAGCGGGGGGGGGGTGAAAGGGAGTTCCTTGTTGTGGTTGCAGGCCTCTGCCCACCAAAGGAACTCTGTCCTTAGGCAAGAAATGATCGGAATCACTGTTTCCAGATCCTGAGAATGTTGACACCAGAGACTTTTTAAGTACCATTGAAGTGTCCTCATATGCAGTCTTGCATATGGAATTAGGAGAATGCATAAGGCCATGAACCCTAGGGCTTGCAGTATTTTTCTTGCAGATAGCTGGGTTTGGGTGGCCAGTAGTTTTAAGTAATTTGTCAAATAAACCTGCTTTTCTGGAGTGAGAAATGCCATCTGGGAAGTTGTGTTCAAGCTTGCTTCCAGGGATACAATTTCTTGGCTGGGTACCAGATGTGATTTCTTTTCATTGATGGTGTACCCCAGAGAAGTTAGGAGTCTCTTTACAGATGTCAGGTGCTGAAGTAGCAATTCCTGACTGTCCACCTGAATCAGGCAATCGTCCAAGTATGGGTAAATTTGAATGTTTCTCTGCCTGCAGTATGCAATGGCTGGAGCCAGGCACTTTATGAATACCCTGGAACAGTAGATAAGCTAAAGGGAAGTGCAGAGAACTGATAGTTCATAGTGCCTGCCCTGAAACGTAGATATTTCCTGCAAGATTCCCTTATGGGGATGTACAGATAAGCTTCTTTTAGGTCTAAGGTGACCAGCCAGGAGTTCTTGGCTAGCATAGGCAGCAGCTGTTGGGAGTGTAAGCATTTTGAACTTTGGTACCACTAGGAAGGTGTTGAGAATTGACAGATCCAGGATAGGGTGTCAAGAGTTTTCTTTTCTGGGCATCAGAAACAGTCTGGAGTAGAAACCCTGTCCCCTTTGCTCTGTTGGAACAGGCTGAATGGCCCTGATACTGAGAAGAGAAAGTACTTGCTTTTGGGCCTCTGCCCACTACTTTGGGGGAAAGTCTCAAAATCCACTTGGGGTTGGCAGTGGATGGAAGTAGAATCTATATCCCTGGGATACAATGTTTAAGACCCAATGGTCCTGGGTAATATATTCCCAGTTTTTTTGCATGCAGGGCGAGTTTTCCTCCTAGGGGTGCAAGTACTTGGGAAAGGCTGGGAAGGATGCAGGAGAAGTCATTGTGAACTTTTTCCATAAGAGGGTGGCTTACCACTCCCTGTTTTTGAAGTGGGAGCACTCCATTGCTTAGATCTGTGCATACCCTGAGACTGTAGTCTTTGTGGTCTGCTGTCCCTGGGTTTTGACTGAGAAGGCCTGGGAGGGACTGGAAAGGACCAGTTTTTCAAATGCCAATGCCTACTGAATCTAGGTGGTTGTACCTGTAAGAAATCTTTAACAGTTTGCATAGCTTTAGCTTTTTCCTCCATCTTTTTAAGAACTTCTTCTGCTTTTGTGCCAAACATTCTTGAGTTAATGGAGCATCTAGTAGTTTTGCTTTGACATGGTCTGGCAAGATTTGTTCCTTCAGCCAAGCATGTCTTCTCAGAACAGACCCAGTGACAGCAGCCCTGCAAGATCCTTCTAAGGCATCAAAACCACACTGCAAAGTATGTTTACCAACTTGGTTTGCAGAATGCATTAACTCTTGTAAATCTTTATTTTCTGCACAATCAGGAATCAACAACATTTTTTGTTTAATTAGTTCCATAATATACTGCTGGTAATTCAACATGTGATACTGGCAATGTAAAGCCCTGATGGCAAGAGTTGCAGAGGTATATACCTTCTTACCCCATCTACCTAAACCCTAGAATCCCTGTCCGAAGGGTTTGGGTTTTTGGCTGTAGTAGCCTTATTACCTTTAGGTCCCTGGGAAATGGTCTCTGGATCTGCAGTAGGATTTTTAAAGAGAAATTTGTGAAAGTCAGGTACTCTGCATGTCAGGCTTTCTAGGAGCTGGAGGTAAGAGTATCAGGGGTAAGACTTGATTCCATGAAGACATCATCTACAATATCCAGGACAGGGGGTATAGCTAGAGGCCTGTGCTGAGGCAAGTCTAAAAATTCCCTGAGTCTCTTTTTTGACTGAGGGTAGTCCTGGCATTCCCAGTGGAAATGCTTTGTTAGGGTATGCAAGATTTCACTGAAAGAAAAGTCCTCTGGAGAGGAGGCAGAGAGAATGGAATCCTCTGCATTTGAATCCTCATAGATGGATATGGGTATGTTCTGGTAATCAGAGGGGTCAGAGTCATCGGACTCATGGTCTGTAGAATCAGAAGGAAAATCAATTCTTTGTCTTTTAGAGGGGGAAGGCTGGCTTCCCCTAATTAAAGTAATAAGGTCTTCAGCCATTCTAAGCATTTGTTTCTGAGACATGGGAGCTTGACAATGCTCTTTGGTCGTCAATTTCCTAGGTGTAGTGTGAACTCTGGGCCTGAGAAATTCGGTAGTTTTAGTCAAAAATGAAGTAGTCAGATTAATATGAACATCAGAAGGCATGAATACACCCTCAGAAGTCGGTGCCTACACAGCGGCTTTGGACCCATCCAAGGTAGAGACATCTGCAGGTTCCATAGTCGAAGAAGCATCTTGCGGCATACCAGACTCCAATGGGTCTCAGTAGAGGCCTGCAAATCTGTAGAAGTGGGTATCAGGGGCTGTGAAAGCACCTCACTGAGTACCAGTGGACTGGTGACTAGCTTAACGGAAGCGTCGTCAGCAGTTTTGGACCTATGCGGTCTGTCTTTGTCTTTATCCTTACTTTTTTTTTTGGAAGATCGGTAGTTGGATGGCTTAACAAAGCCATTTCAGAATACAGAGAATGAGAGCAAAAGAATTTAGTGACAAAGATAGCTCAACGACGAATAGTTCAGGCGTTGAACAAGGTACAAAATCAACAGCGAGGAACGTCGTGGTCTGGGCCTAAACAGGTGAGGCAGTAAGAATGAAAATTTCTGTGAGGTATTTGCTTGCCACAGGCAAGACAATTGTTAACTTTTTCTGACATCAGTTAGAGCAAGAAAAAAGGATCCCCAATGGGGTAATTAGCTTTAGAAGACTTCAGGTTTGAAACTTGAAAAACGAAAATTTCAGGTAGCGGCCAACCGGCATCTGCTTCGGGCTCCCGCGCTGCAAGAAAAGCTGATGTAATGGCGTCGGCTGCATGTTTTATACCCCCGATGACCTGACATCATGAAAGAGGCAACAGCATCCGATGCTTAAATTCCAAGACTCTGGTATTTGGGCCGACTAAGGGCAACTTGCAGGTAGATAACCCAAGTGTGATGACTGCAACAGTGAAACACGAAGAAAGTACAGTTGTGTACCTACCATAAATGTAGATGTTCGAGTGTATTCACTGTTGCAGTCATTACACTCGGGTTATACTGCTGGCAGGCTACCCGCAGTCAGCCTGAATTCCAAAGTCCTGGTCTGGCGTCGGTTGCTGTCGCCTCTTCCCCGATGTCAGTGAGCCAAGGGTATATAAGATGCAGCCAACACCATTTTCTTCAGATTTTCTTGCCCCAGATATCAGGTTCCCCCAAGAAGGTAGACAATACATATTGCTTATAAAAACATACAGTAAAATAAAAACAATACCTTCATCTACAAGCAAATACACCACATAGGTTGTATAGGATAGAGAAGTATAGATAAGTCCCAGCAAAGAAAGGGGGATGGAGGGTGGGTAACCTGGACTGCAACAGTGAGTACACTCGAACATCTACATTTATGGTAGGTACACAACTGTACTATGTTCATCGTGTTTCACTGTTGCAGTCATTACACTTGGGTTGAATCCCAAAGCTGAGGTAGGGCGGCTGGGTCTAAATAGGATTAGGAGTGGCTATGAGGCCCTGCAGAACTGCAGTGGCAAAGCCTGCTCTGGATTTAGAGTAAAGAGGTAAGTGATAATGCTTGGTAAAAGTGTGCACTGAACTCCAAGTTGCAGCTTCCAAAATTTCCTTGGTTGGTACTCCTCTGAGAAAGGCTGCTGATGTGGCTGCTGCCCTGGTAGAATGTGGCCTAATATTCTTAGGCACTGACTTGCCATGCTGTGCATAGCAGAAATGGATACAGTGTCCTATCCATTTTGAAATAGTCTGTTTTGAGATATCCTTTCCTTGTGATCTTGTAGCATATGCTACAAACAGTTGCTCAGTTTTTCCTGAAAGCTTTTGTTTTGTCCAAATAGAAGTGTAGCTGCCTGTGTATGTCCAAAGAGTGCAGAAGTCTCTCCCCTTTATTCTGGGGATTTGGATAAAATGTTGGCAAATGAATGGTTTGGTTAAGAGCCGCACTGGATACTACCTTTGGCATAAATGTTGGGTTTGTTCTTAGAGAAACCCTGCCCGGATGAAAAATGATAAAAGGTTCCACTGCCATTAATGCCCGTAACTCTGAGACTCTTCTTGCTGAAATTATTGGTAGGAGCAGAGCAGTTTTCCATGATAAGAATTTTATTTCAGCTGTATTGGCTGGCTCAAAAGTAGGCAGTGTGAGCTTTTCTAAGACAAAATTGAGGTCCCATGTAGGTATCGGTGCTCTCCTTGGGGGTCTTATGTTTCTTGTCCCTCTGAGGTACTATCTTAGCAGTGGATGAGAGAAAATAGGAGGTTCTCAATTGTAATGAGCAGAAATGGCAGAAGCATGGATCTTAATTGATGAGAAGGATAGGCCTTTGTCCAGCATCTCGGTTAGGTATTGTAAAATCTGAGGAATATTTGGAACAAGTGGTTCAAGTCCTTGTGCCTGGTTCTAAGCACATAATCTCTTCCATTTTTCTGCATAAGATTTCCTGGTGCTGGGCCTCCTGGTTTCCAAAATGACATCCATAACAGCTTTAGAGAGAGGTGTGTTCTGAGTGGCTATATTATCTGCCATGCAGCCAGATTTAAGGTTCTGAGTTGGCTGTGCAGGACCTGATTGTTTTGTTGAGTCAGAAGATGAGGAATTTGAGGTAAAGTCCAGGCTCGGCCTTGAGGCAAGCTCTTTGGGATTGGGTACCAGTGCTGGCGTGGCCAGTCTGGGGCAATCAGAATCATTTTTGGCTTCTCTTGTCTGACTTTTAGGAGCACCTTGGGGAGGAGAGGCAGTGGTGGAAAGGCATAAACTGTTAGGGTTTTCCATCTGAATGATAGAGCATCCACTTTCAATGCTTGTGAGTGATAAGTCCTTGTGCAGAATCTCTGTAGTTGGCAGTTGTGAGGGGAGGCAAAAAGATCTATGTCTGGGCATCCCCATTTCCTTGTTATCATGCTGAAGACCTGTGGATTTAGTTTCCACTCGTGAGGGTCCATGAGGTTTCTGCTTAGTTCGTCTGCCAGAGTATTTTTCTTTCCTGGCAGGAATTGTGCCTCCAGATGTACTTGATAGGTCAGTGCTGTGTTCCACAAAGTCATGGCTTGCCTGCAGAGGGGGTAGGAATGTGTGCCCCCTTGCTTGTTTATGTACCACATAACTGTAGTATTGTCCGTCTTTAGTAATAGTTGTCCTGGATGTAGTAGATCCTTGAAGGCTGTCAGAGCATTCTGTACAGCTAGCATCTCTTTTTGATTGATGTGAAGATGCATTTGGTCCGCGGGCCACATGAATACATTTTCCAGCCATGTGTGCCCCCCAGGCATAATCCGATGTATCTGTTGTTAGTGTCTGCCTGGCTGTGGGTAAAGTGAAAGGCCGTCCCTTGTTGTGTTGACAGGCCAGTGCCCACAATCGAAACTTCTGTTGCAGGCAGGGAATAAGAGTTATTATTGTTTCCAGGCTGTGGCAATGTTGAGTCCAAATGCTTTTTAGATACCATTGTAGCTTCCTCATATGCAGTCTTGCATATGGAATTAGCAGGATGCAGGATGCCATGTAGCCCAAAGCCTGCAGAATTTTTCTTGCAAGTAACTGGGTCTTTGTTGCCATCATTTGGAAGAAATTAGTTGCCTTTGCTTGTCTGGCGTGAGATAAGCCATCTGGGCAGTTATATTTAAGCTTGCACCCAGGAATATTATCTCTTGAGAGGGCACTAGTTTTGATTTCTTTTCGTTTACTGTGTACCCTAGGCAAATTAGTAGTCTTTTTACAAATGCCAGATGCTTTAGTAGAATGTCCTTGCTCTCTGCTTGAATAAGGCAGTCATCCACGTAGGGATATATTTGGATTCCTTTTTGTCTGCAAAATGCAATTACTGGTGCCAGGCATTTTGTGAAGACCCTGGGCGCAGTAGATAAGCCAATGGGCAGTGCAGAGAATTGGTAATGCATTGAGCCAACTATGAATCTGAGGTATCTTCTGCAAGATTGTCTGATTGGGACATGCAGGTTTGCCTCTTTGAGGTCCAAAGTAACTAGCCAAACCTTCTTGCCCAGTATGGGTAGAAGTTGCTGCAGTGTCAACATTTTGAATTTTGGAAGATCCAGGAAAGTATTTAGAAATGACAGGTCCAGTATTGGTCTCCAGGCTTTGGCCTTTCTGGGTACCAAGAAAAGTCTTGAGTAAAATCCTTGCCCCTGTTCTTGCTGTGGTACTTTTTGAAAAGCTCTCATGTCCATGAGGGCAGAAATTTGTTTGTGTGCCTCTGCCCATTGATTTTGTGGCAGGTCTGGCATACCTTTTGACCTCGGTAGGGTATGAAAGTGGAACATGTAACCCTGAGAAATAATATTCAGTACCCATTTGCCCTGGGTGATCATGTGTCAATTTTGTGAGAAAAGTACTAGTTTTCCCCCTAAGGGTGCTGCCTAAAGGTAAGTGCTTGGCATTTGTAGAGGGAAGTCATTGGGACTGTTTCCTATAAGGTTGTGATTTGTCTTCTCTGCCTTTGGGGGCTGAAGCACCCCATTGTTTAGGTCTGTATGAGCCTTGGGGCTGAGATCTGCCTCTTGGGCCTCTATATCTGCCTCTTTGTGGCCTGTCTGACACTGGAAAGGACCAATTTTTAGAAGGCCAGTTCCTGCTAAATCTAGGTGGCTGAACCTGTAAGAAATCCTTTACTGTCTGCATTGATTTTGCTTTATCCTCCATTTTCTTTAACACCTCTTCTGCCTTAACACCGAACAAAGTATCTCACTGTAATGGAGCATCCAATAATTTTGCTTTAACATGATCAGGTAAACTTTGTTCTTTTAACCAAGCATGCCTTCGAATGACAGAACCCGCAACTGCGGCTCTGTAAGAAGCCTGTAAAGAATCAAAACCACATTGCAAAGTATGTTTTCCCACTTGTTCAGCTGCATACAATAAATCCTGCATTCCCTTATTGTCAGGACATTCTGTACTTGTAAGCATTTTCTGTTTTAGCAAAGACATTAGGTATTGTTGATATTTAAGCGTGTGAAGCTGGCAGTTTAAAGCCCTTACAGCTAAAGTAGCAGAGGTGTAAACTTTTTTCCCCCATCTGTCCAGTGCTCTAGAATCCCTATCAGAGGGAACAGGGTTTTTTACAGTGGAAGCCTTGACCCCTTTGGGACCCTGAGAAATTGTTTCTGCGTCAGCAGCAGGGTTTTTATAAAGAAATTTATGAGTCTGGGACCCTGTAGTACCTATCTGGCTTGACTGGTGCAGGGGGTAAAGAATCAGGAGACAAACTGGATTCAGCAAAACTATCTAGTACAGGGGGGATAAGCAAGGGGCCTTTGCTGAGGCATTAAAAGAAAGTCTCTGAGCCTTTTCTTGGATTCTGAATAATCCTGGCTCTCCCAATGGAAATGCTCCCTCATGGTGTGCAAGGTTTCCCCAAAAGAGTAATCCTCAGGAGGAGAGGCTGAAGGGATAGATTCTTCAGCATCAGAGTCCTCATAGGGAGGAAGAGAATATCCCTGTTCTGAAGAGGAATCAGAGGAAATAGAAACCTGGTCAGAGGAGTCATAGTCAGTGTCTTGCCTAGGTCTTTTATCAGGAGGGGGATGGGAACCCCTGATCAAAGTAATTAGGTCCTCGGCCATTTTAAGCATCTGTTTCTTTGGCATGGATGACTGTCCAGGAGAATGCTGTACTTGTTTCTTTGTCTTTAATGGTGTTTTAGAGTTTGCCTTGGCTGCTGAAATGGACTTGATAGTAAGCTGTGTAGGTCTGAAAACACCCTCAGAAGCCGATGCCTGCTCAGCTATAGGGTCCAGGTCTCAGCCTAAATGGGCAAGCTAGAACCTCCAGTACCCTCTCTGTCCAACCAGCGCTTCGTGTCCCTGCCCAAGTAGCTGACAAAACACACACACACTTTGAGATAAGTATTTATACAACTTCACAGACACTCCTGGGAAAGGCTGACACAGATTCTCCAGCTGTGACCCTTTACCCAGACTATACGGTAGTAATTACTGCCACCACCCAGTTAATAATATCAGCTACTAAAAGGCCCTTAAAAGGGTGTCCAATTATTACTGTGCAATATTAATATCCAATGGTAATGTGACTATACAGTCTAAGGCTAATTGGAAGGGCTTAGACAGTAAACTATAAATATGTAACGTACTCTAAAGCATACTTCATCTCTACACAAAGCAGCCACAGGTAGAAGGTTTTAAAAATATTTAATAATAAATAATTAAAACACAAGACAAATTTACTACACCACAGAGATATCTAAGAATTCACAGATCACACAGAAACTTAAAATAATACAGTAGAACAAGTCTGGTTTCAAAGAAAAATACCTAATTAATCTATACTAGCTTTAACTATTCCTAAAAGATATCACAGTGCTAAAAACTTACATGTGAGCATAAGCAGAGTGCTGATAAGTTAGATGTCCAGATCAAAAATGCTTCCTGGTCTCTTGTCAGAAATAGTATTTAAACATTACTAACAAACATGTCTCTAAGGCCCTCCCAAAATTACATCATTTTTGACACTTAGGTTTTCCCAGTATTCATATTGCATCATCTTAACACCTGGTCTGAGTTCTCAGGCCACAAACTGCATTATTTAGCAATCTAACACCTCCTCAGAAACCTACAATGATACAAGACATTTCACATGTATATACTAACAGAAACTAAAGCAATAAAAGCACCTTCCACATCTAAATTCTGGTAATAAATTTTAGCCTTAAAACAATGGGCATGAAATCTTCATCCAGCTGCCCTCGGGCCAAATTCTAACATGAAAGGATACAACATGCTTCACTGTGGGCCAGTAGAGTGCAATGTTGTCACATATTTTGCAGTTCCATATTTCACAGTGTTTTCCTACATTTAAAAACACAAGCCTGTATTTTACATTTATTTATACAGTTGATAGAATTCTATATTAATTTCTATTTGACTAGGCTGGCAGCCTTCGCCCATCTCTCCCCAGTCATCACAAGCCGCATATAGCAACTCTGTTGATCTGTTTTTCCAAAGTGTTTGCTAAAGTAGTAAACAAAGTAAAAAAAAGCACTCCAGGAGGAACAACACAGAAAGTGCAAACCACAGTTTATTAACCAAAAATAATAATAAAATCAGAACGCGTAACGTTTCATCGCATTTTCGTCTTACACAGAAACTTCATCAGATATGAGTATACCATACTACCAGACCATATTTAAATAATTAAACTACCCCAATAAATTAATTCATTAGTGTTAATTGCAAAGCAAACACAGAGGACTAAGAGAGTTGACATAAAAAAATTAAATAATTTTGTTTAAAATATCAAAATGTATACAACTAGTGCCAATGTAAAAATAATCTTATAAATATGGATTAAAACCAACATAGTGAAAAACCTTAAAACCTGATGTTGTGTCTTTGGGCTTTTCCCGGTTTGGGGTCGCCACAGCGGAACTCCGGTCCGCTAATGATTGGCAGTAGATTTTTACATGCTGAGTTGCCAGCCATGACGCACAACCTTCAACGAAGGTACACCCATTCATGCATATCTCCACACAGAAGATGCTCTAGCTGAGAATCGAACAGGACAGCTTCTTACTGTGAGGCGACAACACTACCGCAGCACCACCACCGCAGTTTATAAATCTTGTATATGGCCAGTAGATTGTAGTGTTGTGAATTTGTACAGTAAGGCGACAAGCATTTTAACACTTTTATCAGGTTTTAAGGAAAAACCTTAAAACCTGATAAAAGTGTTAAAATGCTTGTCACCTTACTGTACAACGTCTTGTTAAAAACATGCACAACTCTACCATCTACTGGTCATATAACATAAATACTAGAGTTTAGCTGCCTTTAACTTAAGCACTAGGGTTGCCAGATTTCCTTGTGGCTAAAACCGGACTAAGGTCACGCCCCTCGCATCACCCATAACCCCACCCATTCCCACCCACTCTCCCATCAATGCCACGCCCATTGTTGTGACATCACTGTGACATCAGCTGATGGGAACGCCCTCTTTTTCTGTTCCGGATGCCTGCTTTCAGCTGATTTACTATGCTTTTCTGTAAAAAATGCATAGCAAATCAGCCAGTTGTAACAAACACTGATAGCCTGTTTCTTTTTGTGAAACAGAAAAATGGAGTTTGTACAGTGTTTTCCCAATTTCCTGACTACCAGTCCAGAGCAGAGAATTGATTTGATTTTTGTGGATAGTCCAGAAAAAAACAGATAAATGGCATTGCACACTGGCAGTGGCAACAGGGTGATTTCCAATTTCCCACCTATTGTTCAAAGACTCAACGTTATGTTTAAATAGGGCTAGCCTAGGGATGGACTGTGCTCCACATGAATGGGAAGCTTGTTCCAGTGCATGGGGACCCTCTCTGAGACACATTTGTGTCTCATCAACACAACATCACATGGCCTATTTATGTCACAAGCAAAATTTAAATTTTTGGATATAATGGTTTTGATACTGTTCGTTTTGTGGCTAAGACAAAAATTACTTTTTTAAATGGGAATGTATATAGAGAGATTGAGGTTAGAGGAGTTTAAGCAAATTAGTAACATGATACTATTGATTAGAGATAAATATCAGTTTGATTGTAGTATATAAGAGAAGATTGCAGGGATGAATGGTAAAGGGAGTTTTGGTAATGAATGTCTTATTTACTGTTGGGAAAGGGGATCTGTCTTGGAGTGTATATAGAGCAAGGCACTATTGGAGGGAGAAAGGCTGTTGGGAATGATGCAAAATGTTAGATGGAAGATGAGAGCAGGTAGACAATATTGAGAGTGATTCTGTAATATTATAAAGTTGTTTAGGGAGGTATAGTTATAGGGTGTCCTGGGTGACAGGTGTACATGTAAAGTATAATAGCAGAGTTAGGTGTACTGAATGGGAATTACACTAGAGTAGTATAGTGGGCTTCTCACACTCAGGCCAATTATTACATGGAATATATTACATGTTTGTAAAGAACTATGCTACTGATATTCAAGCCATGTCTTGAGGTGTCAGATTGCAGCCAGGCTAGACAACTGCATTGTAGCTATGAATCACAGTAAATTTTAATGTGAGAAAAAATATTTCAGTTTGCCTTACTTTTTCAGTATAAATTATTTCTGACATCTAAAAGAAAAAGAAAAAAGATACAACAAAAGATAACCAGATAAAATACATACATAAATACATAAAAAATAAACAGACAAATGAATAATTCAAATAAAGCTTTAACAAAATAGTTAAACCATTGTTTTTTCCATACATAATCAGAAAGAGAAGAAAGAAACATTAAACCTGACATATAGTATAGAGAGATAAAGCCTTGACTATAGTCCAAGTGTCCCAGGTTTGATTAGTAGCTTGGGCATCTGAGATGCTGGCAAGGGGAGATTGGGTGGACCCTTACTTGTATGATTGGAGTTCCATTGGGTGGTGGTGGTATTGGACATTTGCTGAACTGCTGCAGATGTGGAACCATATGCCAGCAGCCACCATTTCATGGCTGGATAAGGACTGAAGAGTGCACACAAAAGAGAAAGAGGACGTAGGGGATTTAAAAATGCTCCTTGGCAACAGTACATTGCTTCCCCAACTGCTTCAATTTCTTCACTGGCCTTGATGCATGAGGCAGAGTGTAGTCTATGGGAAGGAGGGTGCTGTAGAACTGGTGGACAAGAAAAGGTGCTAGGGACAGTTAATGGATAGCTGCAAGGAGAAAAAAAT
The DNA here is from genome assembly GCF_019279795.1 of Protopterus annectens. Classification (NCBI taxonomy): domain Eukaryota; kingdom Metazoa; phylum Chordata; order Ceratodontiformes; family Protopteridae; genus Protopterus; species Protopterus annectens. The sequence goes on from NC_056746.1 coordinate 1,217,231,534, forward strand.
ACTGAGAAAAGCTATGCTGCTGATAAGCTTCATCCTGTAGTTCAGAGTTTGATTCTTTCAGCCTCTGTTTGTTTGCTGTGTGACTCTAAGCAAGTCTCTTAACTCGCCAGTGTTCCCTGGTCAGTGGTCACCCCTAATACAGACTTATGCCTAGTAGAGTTAATTGTTTAACAGATGAATAAAATACTATATCAATAAATAATAAATTATGTATTTATATCACTATATTCATTATTACTTCACATCATTATTATTTTGTTTAAAATAAAATAAATATAACTTTATCTGTCATTATTCCCAAAATCCCTGTCTGGGTTACCTTTTCCACCATCCACTAATTTTGTCATTGAGAACAGGCTGCAGTGCTATATGGTGATGTCTGACTTATTAAAACAAAAAAGAGAGAATAATCTGAGTCTGACTGACCTGTCACCTGACCTAGCAGTCCGCATACGTGGTTGTGGTGGTGGTGACACACACACCCCCTAGTCTTGGGCCGGCTCTTGCTCTTCAATCACACGCTGGAGCCTGGAACTGTGCTGTGCTGCTTAAAATTTTCATGAAATTTATTTCCATTCCACCACACTGACTGGTGAATGGAATAAGCACGCATGCACGCATGAGCTGAACAGCTGTCAGCTCAGCTGATGTCTGATGATGACAAGCCGGCCCGTACAGTACTTGGTTGGACCGGTCCATGATGATCGTGATCGTGAATGATTCTGAAATAGAATAGAAAGCATTGCAATACAGTGCTGATCCAACTAAACAGAACAGAAGAACAGAATGCCTACTGTCTAACAGCAACAGGTAAAACTGGATGGGGGGGACAAGTGCAAACTGACCTTTCAGGTGAGCAAGAGCAATTGTAAGCAGTAATGGAGGGATGAAAATAAGGTACAGCAAGGCACAGTTTACGGGGTCAACTTACAAGTCCCCATGTCAAAACAGTTGGTGGCTCTTGTTTCGGCTTGTGCTTGTGCACCGTGATCATCTGTTCTGATGTCTTCTCTTTCATTCTTGTAAAATAGGTGGAAATGTGTCTGAAAACACATATACTTCTTTAGTGGAGTCTGTTTCTTTGCTGAATACGTCTATTTTGATAAAATTTCATTCCGAGTTTATTTATTTATTTTCTATACTTACTTAGAAGTACGGATACAGATACTCTGTGTACATTGAAGTGACTCAGTGATGTTGTTGGTTCGGGTTGGCGCGTGTGATCAAAGCAGATTGTGATCTGTTTATTCGGTTATATTATTTTGGGTAGTTATCACGGAACAATCGTTCTTGAGCAGCAAGTCGTTTTCCACTGTGGGGATGCTGTTACCCTTTAAATTAAATGCTATTAGGACTCTACTTGATCCACGTTTTATTTATGAGTCTCTTTACAATAATCCACTAGCGAACTAAAATGCTGTATATCTGCTTCTTAGTCCCCGCGTATTATAGTTGTAGCTTTGATGTACAAAATAAGAAGAGCAAAAAGTTAGAAAGGCTACATTTTTTTTAGTTTTCACAATAGACTGTCTTCCTTACCAGAACATGCGTATTTAGTAACAGACGGAGAATCTGTGTATAAGCTTATTTTTATTTAGTAAGGAATGTACTTGTAAACTGGTCTGATCGTCCCTAAGAAAATCGGTAAGTTCTATATGCAAGGCTAAATCTGACACTTAAAGCATAACAGTGCCAAACATGGCTACCGTTTCAGTATTTGTCTTTTTTGTTAACTGATGTTTTGTATAATCACTGGATAGCTAATTTTATATTCTTTCAATCTAAAGGTATTTTTGCTATGGTCCTAAATCTGCATATATCGGTGGCTAATACTTGGATTTGTGCTTGTAACTTTGGGCTACAGCAAGCGTTGTGGGTTATGTATGGGTATTGCTTGCTGATTAGACAAAGGCGCAACGCGCAATATCCTAGTTACTGACTCTGCCTTTTGCTAGCCTAGCCTGGAGTAGTCAACTTAAAGGGAAAAGAAGAGAGAACACGGGCGGCGGCAGTAATTTGCACTGTGTGTGTCTGCTGCTAACTGAATTTGCGTTATGTTTCAGTTTTTTTTACTTTTCAGTCCTCCTTGACTCGGATGACTCCTGACTGCACAAAAAAAAAAAAAAAAACGGACTTCATTAGTCCGGTTTTGATGATTTTTTTTCACCGGACATTTTCACTGAAAACCAGATAGTCCGGTCAAAAACCGGACAGCTGGCAACCCTATTAAGCACTGGTACCAGAGAGACCATTTCATTTAAACCAGGGAACCTGTTAGCTTCAAAAACAATCTGCAATGCATTTCCCTGTATTCCAATCTGGTCTCGCATGGTCCACCTCTAATGTCTAAATTTACTATTTCAACTATAAAAAAATAAAACTTTGCCCCTACACATGTCAATGTTTGCTTGTATAGTGCGTTAGTTGAATTCTTTTTCTTAATATCGTATCTGTGCTCATAAATTCTTAACCTAAACTTTCTTTTCATTTTACTCAAATAGAAGGTATCACATTTGTTGCACAAAGCAATATAAACAACTCCACTGTTGTTACAATCGGCATAACCATTACTTGTCTCTTTCAAATATAAAGAGTCTCCTTCTTTTATGTAAAGACACTGTGGACAACTACCACACTTATAGGTGCCCTTTCTGAAGGTGTTGTTCCTCTTGGAGTGCTTTTTTACTTTGTTTACTGGTTCTGGAAATTTGGGCACCCCATCCACTGCTTATTTTTTTAGTGTTTGCTAAAGTAGTCCATTTCCAATAATAACAGCAGGGTCATGCGTGAACATGGATCACAGATTGTGCACTGTACTGGGGCTAGCCACTCTATGGTGTGAAAATTGTATCTAGGTGATTTGGTCACATCTATGAAATTGTATACCACAGTAATTATGAAGCTGTGTAAATGTAATATCTTACTAAGCGCATTGCCCACTATTTTGTGCTTCTATACCCAAGCCCTTGGACCAATTCAACCTGCTAGTTAACATTCTTAAGTATATATATATATATATATATATATATATATATATATATATATATATATATATATAAACCAAAGAGCAAATGACAACAGGCTGAAAAAAATGCAGTTGTTTACTTCCTTATCATTTGGTAAGGTTAGCAGACTGGTTCATAAATAATTTTCAGTTATGATTTGAATCACAAGGGCAAAAGTAAATACAATGTATACAGAGACAGTTTGTGCAGAAAATAAACCAGCATGTTTTTTAGAGGTGGTTGCAAACCAGAGTTCCTGGCGAAACCCATGCTGAAATGGAAAGAACATGTCCACTCAACAAAGAGAGCGACTGGATGTTTGCTAGAGCTGCTGTCACATGGCAAACACAGACACAACTCTACCTACAGTTTGAGAAGGGAATATGTAGCAGCATGACTGTGACTAACAAAACCAGAAATATGGAGTTTGTAACTTCTGTAAACAAGAAAGCAGAAGAGGTCTGTTGTCAAAATTGTCAAAACAGAAGACCTGGTTTCAGTTATCTTTTGATACATGATGACCTCCAACTGGTTTACGTCATTTCTGCCTTGACATGATATACACTGTAATACAATCTAGACTAGGTAGCAAGAAACAAAGAAGGAAAAACAAAATTCAACCAAAACTTGGATGGTACTATTAAACAAATAATCTTCCATGCTGGTGTATTTTGTAAAGCTGAAAAACATGACGGGAAGCAGATTGTTTGTATGAGTTACATTTCTCTTACTGAAAAGAGTCTTTGCATGCTAAGCAGTTTTCAAAAAATTATTTTGTTTTCCACTGTGGTTGCCAAGTCAGTCTGGTAAACTTTAGAAATAGAATGAGAAGTGGTCACTCAAGAGCGGACCACAGGAGAAGCAACATGCAAACAATGAAAGCAGAGCAACATCACACCCAACTGCATTGTGAATTGTGGTTAACCTGAACACAAAACGACTACGTGTCCTTAGCACATCTGTCAGCAATGTTACCACTGGTTTACTTCTGCTTCTGCTATTATAAGAATTTTTAACTGTCGCATTTTCCCAGCTGTAATTTTGTCTCATGACAAATGTATAGCTTTATAGCATCCTGTTGAGAGAGAAACACATACTTTAAGGAGCACCAATTTGCATACTAGGACCCCATAAGCAAGGACTAGTCTTGTAGTCTTCTATAAATCTCACTGTAAACCACAACACAATGGAGGAACATGCTGCCTTTAATAAAAATGATAACCAAAAACCAAAGGCAAAAAAAAAACACCAAAGAGGTTGGACAGAAAAAAACGTTTACACAACTACTCAGTGGACCAGGCAGCTCTTCTTTATTAAGGAATTCTTAAAGGCACCATTTTTCTGTATTGTGTTGTGCTCCTCTTTGATGGTTTCTTGCCTTTAGTCTTGGTTATCATTTTCTTGGAAATGTACTCTAGCTTCACTGCTGGCTGATCACCTATAATACATAAATTATAATGGACTAATATTGATTTATATTACATAATTTCTTTCTATTTCTTTAAATCTGCTGCTGAAACCAAAATCGCAGACAACAGTCCCAAGATCTGATACTGTGCATCTCCTGAAGGAGAACTCATGTTCTCTAATCCACTGTTTGCTGGGTCTGCTTTCCTCCGGTGATAAGAATGAGCTTGAGCATTATCAGTAAATCCTGAGAAGACAGCAGCAGATATTGCTAATGGTTCACTCATTTAATATAAATTCTTGCACACACTGCTGGCTGCTGGTATGGACATTTCTGAGCACCATTATCATGGTTGCTGTTAAGTATGTTGCAGAAATTAATAAAGATGTCACACCACAAATTGCAACACAGGTTATAATAGACCAAAATGTTTTCCATGCAAACAAGAACACAGCAGGGCACAAGCACATTTGAATACAGAACACTAAAATTGCCAGATTCCCCTTTCAAGAGTCACCTGAAGAGTAATACTTCAGAAGGACCAGTATCACATAACAGCACAAATCTCAAATACGAAAATGTATTCTTTTAGCACTGCAAATAAATAATAAAGAAATCCAAATGTGGCATATGAAGAATGACCATATAAACAGGATCAAATGAGTTGCACTTTTTCACCTTACATAATGGCAGCAGCAAATATAAGGCAAGATATGGCAACAGAGTGCCTTACTATTTTTTGTCACACAGACCCTACCATGAGGCTCAGACTTCAAACAATTTTGAACAGATTATACATATTCATTTCAAATATAATCTTTCAGTTTTCTCTCTGTAATACTGAATTACAGAATTAAAATTACATTTATAGATAATGTACCATACATTTGTTTTAGCTTAGTCACAGGTCAATAAATATCTAAGGTATATAGATCCTGTCTAATAAATACCTACTACCTTAGAGGTCTATACACCCTCATACAGTGCCCAAATTTGGCAAAGGTGGAATTCTGTGTACCTTACCAAATGTTAAAACAAAGAAGTTATTGTCTATAACTGCAATTAACAGCTCCCTATTACTCTGTCGCAGACGCAGGTTGTCGAATGCGTCTTTGTTGAACTGAAAAGTGTGAAAAGGCAAAATAGCGAAGTGGCTTTTCAGCAAATTCTTTCCCTGGGAAATAATTTGTTTGGCCGCTTTCGCTACTTTGTCTTTTCAGCACTGTAGTGCAATCTCGGAGTTGGTATATTTAAGTAGGGGGGTGTGGGGAGCGAAGCCCCCCACATTAAGTAATGTTTTACAGTTTTTTTTTTTGTTTCGGAACACCGATTTTTTTTCCTTTGGAAAAAAAATCGCTGTTCTGAAGTTTCGACGTTGTAAGCTTTCGCTTACATGGGGTCAATTATGTGTCGTTCGCTCTTCTGAGTGTGCGATATCATAATGTAGACCCCAATCAACATCCCACCAAATACCAATTCCTGCAAAACTGAAGGTATCATTGACCCCAAATAGTATCACCTAAGAAACAATCACACTATATTATTTTAACAATGATTGGACTACTCAGAATTAAGGCACTGACACCATCAACCTATATAACTTTACTAAATGAATTAATTCCCCCATCAGATTCAATAAAAAGACTAATAGGAATACAGACATTAACTGGATATTAAGAAATGCTTCTGACAAAATCTCAGTCACAGGCTCACCTCCAGACTCCCTAAGTGATACAAATCTCACATATACTATCTTACAATGCACCAAAAGCTATAAAAATCTCATACAACCCAGTTTAAAACTTCACAAATTTTATGTTAATCTCTTTTACTCTACACTTAGGCAAATTATCTGGTCTTCCCTAAAAACCTTTCCTCTAGATGAAGCAATTGAAAAACTTAATTTTTACTTTCTAGCAGTTCTTAATAGTCAAGCTCCACTAAGAAAAAATTAAACAAATCTAATCCAGTCCCTTGGGTTACTGGAAATACAAAACAAGTAATGGAAGAAGGAGATAAAGCATGGAAGCGATGGTATAACGTAAAAACTGAAACCTCTTACCAAACATAGATATAGCTGAGAAATCTCTCCAAGAAACTCATCCAAACTGACATACTTTTTTCATCAAATTCTAAAATAATAACCCTTCTACCCCAAAAGATTATATGCCAGCCATAAACAAACTCCTGAAACCTGGAAAAACTACACAGCCAAATCCTCTAGCAAATGAAGCAAGCCAAAACATTGTGAAACAATTCAACTCTCACTCCAAGTAACATCTGCAACACTAAAAATTCTAGCAGATGATCCATTAGATGGCCTTCAGTTCATTCAGAATAGTACCTCAACATTTTCTGTTCATCTACTCCCAGGTAAAATAATGCAAAATCTGCTATCACAACTGAAACCTACAACATTAGCAGCCGACTAACTTCCTGCAGAATACTTAAAATCTGCTACAGATGCCATAGACTACCCTTAGCAATACTAACCAATAGGTCCATATTAGGATCATATGGACACAAACTATGGAAGATATATTATTATCCCACTGTATAATAGAGAAAACTCTGTGGAATTATCCAACCAAAACCCCTAGGAAGATGTGTACATTCCCATCTGCTAAATTATATCCAAGATAATGATCAGCTCTCTCCCACACAACACAGATTTTACCCTTTATATCACTCCACTACAGCTGTTCTCTCCTTCCATAACACAGTAAATCAGCTTAGGAACAAAGACAAACTAGTCTCTTCCACATTCCTGGATCTATCAAAAGCATTTGATACAGTGTCCGATGCTAAACTACTACCAACATTACTCACCCTCAGTCTTGCCACCTGTACCCTAAGATAGTTCAGAAACCATCTCTTAGATAGGACACAATGTGTCCAATAGTTATGGGTTAGTAGTATAAGAAGCATATTTGCCATTTCACACATTGTGTTCTGTCTCTTGGATAGAACACAATGTCTGAAATGGCAAACAGGCTTCTCACCTTACCTATCCATAACCACTGGTGTCTCTCAGTACTCTGCCACTGAATTTGTTTAGAACTATCTAATCTTCTCCTGAACCCTCCCCCCCCCAAAAAAAAAATTCTACTCTTCATCCCCAAACAATACTCTGATCACAAAAATACCTTTACTATATCATCCACATGCAACACTAGACTTGAAGTTGCCACATATACTAAATTATTTGCCACCGTAGATGATAATTTAAATTTGACCTACACACACAGAATACTATAAAAAAAATCTACAACTAGGTTTCCTCTACAAATCATCTCCCTACCTCACCTTGTAATCTAGAAAAAACACTACCATGTCATATCTATTGCCAACTCTCTCCTATGCCTCTCCCATAATGATGAATGTTAACCTGTCCCATTTAACAAAACTGGAACAATGTTATAATAAAAAAAGCAAGATTTGCAACCCACATCCCAAATAAATCCATCACTGCTTAGTACTCAGACAAGCAAACTGATTTGAATTTCCCAACTATCAAAAATTCAATCATCTTAAACTGACCCAAAGTATATTTCATCACCCAAATGTCCAGCACTGAAGACAGTAATCCTGTGGTACTCCCCATCATCCAAACAAATGTCTAACACTGAGGACAGTAATGATATGGTATTCCCCATCACCCAAACACCCTTCTGTCCAGCAAATGCCCAGCACTGAAGGTAGTAATGCTATGGTACTCCAGATCACCCTAACAAATGTCCAGCACTGAAAACAGTAATGCTATGATACTCCCCATCTAGATCTCTTAGGTCTAAGGACACATATTTTGTCCAAGTCCATATACCAAACAGTCAACACAGGAAAGCAATGTTTTTCTCATATGTGTCCAAATGTTGGAATACTCTCCCACATGACCTATGACAAATCAAAAATCGAAAATACTTCAAGGCAAACCTTAGGCCCCACCTTTTGGATTCCAAGCTATGCTCCTGCCACTCTTCTTCTGGCTAAATGTTGCTTCAGTTCTTTCCATCTGTCCTCCATCTGCAGTGTCCTTTTGGTCTTCTTGCATTATCTAAGCTTTCAAGAGAAGATCAGATAGCCTGGCCACACTAGAAAGCTATACAAATAATCTGCTATCTAGCAGTAATGCCCTTCACATTCTGTTGCATGTCTGTTAAACTAATGGAAGTTCTTAACATTATCATTGCTACAGTAAAACTGAAAAGTAACTGTGGAATATAATGACTTTGTGGCTCTATTGCTTCTGTTTTTTTTTCTTTATAAACTAATTTTGTGTATGCCGTAGGTGATAGTTAACATGTTATTTTGCCTTATATTCTATTATACTGTATATAACAAGATTTTTTAACTATGGAAAATTTCTCCCCTGGCCACTGATGAAAAGCATTCTGTAATAGCTCAGTCAGACTTTCCAGTAAAAAATAAATAAAATAAATACAAACTAGCAATAGCATCAATCAAAAATTAACAACATTTTCTAATTATAGCATTTTTTAACTAACAGTTTTGATGTTGTGGGATATCTTGAAACAGTTTCAGATCTTTTCAGGATATAAAATTAATGAAGAAAAAACAAAGGCTATAGCAGTAAACTGTGTGCCATATATGATATAGTCCAGCAATACTCATTTTTACGAGGAAATAATAAGACCAAATATTTTGGTGGATTAAAAAAAGATTCTTTTACAGCAGCTAAGGATGAGTGGGAAGAGGGTAAATAACAGAAAATACAAAACTGAGAAACTAGAATATTTTAATTACAGATGCAAGCAGCAAAAAAGATTTTAGTTTTACACACATCAGGCATATTTTTATCAACCAGAGAAGGTGTTGTAGATGACAACTAATAAAGAATTGAAATAATTAATTTGGGTGTGTGATGCCCAGGCCCTGGCCCAGCAATCAAGGAGCCTCAATCCTCACCACTAACACCAGTGAGGGGCATCTCATATAGGAGGAAAGGATAACAAATACACACAGTAAAGTGCAATTACCCTTAAGAGCACACAGAGATCACAGTCAGTCTGGGGCTGGTTGCTCCCTTGCTCTCCAGGTCCCCAGTAAGACTCCCCACTGGCACAGCTATAGGGTCCAGATCTCAGCCTAGCTGGCAAGCTACCCTCCAGTACCCTCTCTGTCCAACCAGTGCTTCATGTCCCTGCCCAAGTAGCTGACACACATACACACTTTGAGATAAGTATTTATACAACTTCACAGACACTCCTGGGAAAGGTTGACACAGATCCTCCAGCTGTGCCCCTATACCCAGACTATACAGTAGTAATTGCTGCCACCACCAGCTAATAATTATCAGCTACCCAAAGGCTCTTAAAAGGGTGTCCAATTAGTACTGTGCAATATTATTATCCAATAGTAAGTGTGACTAAACAGTCTTAAGGCTTATTTGGAGTAACTTAGACAGTAAACTCTATAAATATGCAATGTACTCTAGAGCTTAAATTATCTCTACATAAACAAGCCACAGTTGAAAAGGGTTTAAAAATATTTAATAATAAATACTAAAAGCACAAGACAATACTACTACACCACAGTGCTATTCAAGAGTTCAGAGATCACACAGAAACTTAAAATAATTCAATAGTACAGTTCTGACATAACAGAAAAACACTTTTTTTATAGCCCTAGCTATTTCTACAAGAAAACATACTTCTAAGATAACTTACTTAAGACACAGGCAGTGCTGATGAGTTGAATGTCCAAGATCAAAATGCTTACAGTCTCTCTTTGAGCAATAGTTTTTAAAATCACTAACAAACATTTCTGCTGGGCCCTCCCAGATTGTATCATTCTCATTTAGTTCCCATTACATCATTTTTTGACACTTAGCTTAACAGGCTACATCATTTAGCAAGCTAAGACCTGCACAGGAAGCTACAGCAATAAAAGACATTTCATATGTACACTTTAGTAATTATTCCTTAAGTTAAAACAATAGAAAGAATGTGCTAGCTCAGACAGGCTGACTCCAAGCTCTACAGATCAAAAGATAGATTTTAAATAATTGTAACTTCAAAAGAAAGATATGAAATGCTTGACTTAGTTTTCCTTACAGCAATGTCAATGTTGCTACAATCTTGAAGTTCAACATTTTAGTATTTTCTTTCATTTGAGAAACAAGCCTGTACTTTACATTTATATTTACAAATGCCAGAATTATGTATCAAATTCTGTTTGACTAGGCTGGCAGCCTTCACCCTTCTCTACCAATCTTCACAGGGTGGGAGAAAGGGCAAGAGTTAAGTGGGATAAAATGATTGTCCCCATAAAACAAAGTGGTTTACGATTATCAGTTTTGAAGGGATACTTTAGACATTTGCATTGAAGGCTCATATACATAAAGCAAGCAGAAGGGTATAAATCAATGTGGAAAGGGATTATGATGATGATGATGATGATGATGAAGAAGAAGAAACAGTGGGGGGGAGACTGAGAAATAAAAAAAGAGAATAGGATTTGGTGTGCAGGTCCTTAAAGAGACTAAAACCAGCAATACAGAATATTATATTCATAAAGTAGCAGAATGTATTCTAAGATCTAAGCCAACACAGGGATGAAGAAAGAAGATTTTGCCAATAGGAATGACTGAAACTAGGGGTACAGAAAATGGACGAGCAGGGGCTGAAATTTATTGGAGAAAATTATCAAACCAAACATGGTATTTGAAATAAATAACTAGAGAGGAAAAGGTAACAGAGTGAAATGAGGCCAAGCAGAGGCTTGGACTGCAGGCTGGAGACTGCCTCCCCTACCAGGAATTAACATCAGAGTATAGGCAAAGTGAAAGGAACAAGGGGATGCAAAATGAAAGACAAACTCTGGAAAAGTATTTAGTTGAATATAGAATAGAAGCTGCTGTTGAAAAGGGATAATTAGCAAAGCATATAAAATACTCTGTGATAACTATAAGAATCAATCAGAGGACTTTAGAAATGATTGTGAAGAAAGACTGGAAAGACAAATCACAAAGGAACAATGTGAGGACATCTGCATGGCTCCCAAGGATGCAATAAAGACAAATCACAAAAGAACAATGTGAAGACATCTGATTGGCTCCCAAGGATGCAATAAAGGCAAATCACAAAGGAACAATGTGAGGACATCTGCATGGCTCCCAAGAATGCAATAAAGACAAATCACAAAAGAACAATGTGAAGGCATCTGATTGGCTCCCAATGATGCAATAAAGACAAATCACAAAAGAACAATGCAAGGACATCTGCATAACTCCCAAGGATGCAATAAAGACAAATCAGAAAGGAACAATGTGAAGACATCTGATTGGCTCCCAAGGATGTAATAAAGGCAAATCATGAAGGAACAATGTGTGGATATCTGTATGGCTCCCAAGGATGCAATAAAGGTCAGAATATTTGGGATTTTGGGTTGGAAGTGTTTGCATGTGTATTTTTATGCCCTAAGCATACTTCTGAGAATTTTCCTTAGATAGACAGTAAATGCTAGATGTTTAATGAGAATAAGAGGTAATTGTGAACATTTTTTTTAGAGTTTAACAAGTTGGCATATTTTAAAAACTCATTACAGAGTTATTTGTTAGAATTAAGAGAGCAAATGGTTATAACTCAGGAAGTAATTATTTTGAGATGAGACACAGGATCTGAATTGCCTTGTCATAGTAAGGCCTTACTAAGCTTAATGCTTTTGGCTGCCAAAAGCGCAGTTACTAGAAAATGGAAATCTAAATCTAAACCAAATGTAACTATAGTGCTGAGTAATGTAAACAAGATGAAATGACTCTAGTTGGGATATTAAGAAAAGGAAAACTCAAATTACATGTAAATAAATGGAATTTCTGGTAACAATACATACTGAATAATGTACAGGAGTAGGAGTGAGGTTTAAGAGAAGACAGGAATTGAGCAATAAATGTAATGTAATGTAATGAATGATTGTTAAAATGTATACTGATTGAAAGCAATGAGAAATACTGATTTGATTTGTTTTCTTTACTACCAATGTATGTCAATTTTGCACTTGTGATTTAGTAAATATGTTTAAAAATGATAATCTTATCAACATCAAGTTATACAAAAGGCTTAAAACTTTTAATTCCGAGCTGTAACTATGCTTCTTGGTGCCTCCCATATGGCACTCCCTTACTCAATTTGAAGTTGAGAACCAAACGATGAAACATACTCTCAGCTGACTGAAAGAAAAAAATAAACAAAAAGGATAAAAGAACAACCAACTACTGCAATTCCTTCCTGCAGTTCATTAACTCTGATCTAAAAAAAAGTTTTTTTAGGCTGGACAAATGAACCAGCATAATAATGCATTGTTAAACTATGTCAAATACCTTTACTAAACTGTAGCATAGGCTATACTACTTGGGTACTTGCCCCCTTTGCCTCACCCTTGCTATAGCAATGATTTAATTTAAAATGTTGGGTTCATTGCTTTATTAAGTAAATATCAAGTATAGTTCATTTACTCAAGATAAGTCAACCTACAATTCCAAATAAAATCCTCATATACTCATTGCTAATGAATTTCAAACAAAGCACTTGTCCTTTATGAAAAAGTTTGCCGCCCTGCCAGCAATAGGTAGCATCTCAAGTTTTTGTAGTAATACGTCACTATATGGGGAAGGAAAGGGGTGGTATAAGAGATGGAAATGCTGAAGAGAATCAGAAAGGAAATAACTGCATGTTAGGGTGGCTGCAAGAAGGTATAATCCAAGAATAGCCGGGAATATGGGAAAAGAAAGGCCAGCTTATATCATATCACTACAGATGAATGCAATCACTAGGTAGCCATAATGAGATGTTGTCCACAGCACATCTAAAGAAGTATCATAGAGCAGAAAGAAAATAAAGTTACTGATACCTTTCCAGTCAGCTTCCAGAAATAATGAGTGTTACTTTAGTAACAGTGAAATAAGAGTAATACAGTTCAGGAGGTTAAAAAAATAGAACACAGTCTGTGTGGGGGGGGGGGGGCAAACAACAGATAGGAGGACTTATCTGGCAGTTGGCTTAGAGGATTAAGGAGGTGCTAACAAGCTGTTTCCTATGGTTCAGTGATACAAGGTTTGATTCTATTGGCTTCCATTTCCTAACTGTGTGACTATGAGTAAGTCACTTAACCGGCCACTGCTCCTGGGCTGAGTCAGTGCTGTACCACTCAAAAAAAATCCAAATAAATAAGTAACCATCACTATTTATAGCATAGGGCTATGCATTAACAAGGAGGGCATAATAAATGTAACAGAAAAAAGTACATTTTGTTAATGGTTATCATACATCAAAATAGCTTTTTTTTCCCAGTCCAGGTCAACCGCAGGTGTCCCAATGAGAGAGAAGGGCTCTAGAGACAGACAAAAGCTAACATTTAAAAGGAAACATTTGTCTAAGGAAAGGATACAGGAACATATTGTCTAAGTGCAGCTCAGACCAGAGATAAAAATGATAACATCTGACTATGAGACAGTTTAGTAAATGTAGAAATCAGACTGCATTCACAGTCATGGCTATGACATAGTTGGTCTGCTATATAATCCTCATATGTCAACAGCTGTTTCTGAGGCTTTTTATTCAATTTTCTTGGCTCTGTAGTTCTCTTCTTCACTGTTGTGCAGATGTCAGTAAGTCTGCTTTCCCTACTGAGTCCACCATGCATTAATAGCAACATTTTAGAAAATGTACTAGATTTGAAGCTGTTGGATAATATTTACATGTGTATAAATAACTTAAGTTACTATGAACGTTGTCATTTAGAGGCCACTTACCAGTACAAAGTAGTATTTTGAATTAACAATTCCATTCTTCCACCTTAGAAAATTTATGGCAGTAAGTAATAACTTTCACAAAGGGTTGAAGTTACTAAAATGATACCATTTTATGAATGCAAACTATAATTTTTGTAGGTAAAGAATGATTACATCTAATAATGTAACCATCCCCTTTCAGAGAAAATTTCATACAATTCGTCATATGTCTTAGAGCATTAATCTTCATTGGTTAAATCATTGCTTTGGCCAAAGTTCAAATGTAGGAACTTGTCTCAGTGATCATTATTAACTACTCCAGATAAATACATGTTCTGTCCTGTAGATGAACAAAAATCTTGTCATTATATTTATTTATAGTACTAAAAAGCTGTTGAAATGTTGATATAATAATGCTTCACCTCCTGTGTGCATATCTGTTACAGCTCTGATATGTTTTGTTTTCACAACTGATAACATAATGGGAGCACAAAAGAAATGGAAGCAGTTGGCCAACATCAGGAAATTCGCCCTTTTCCTCACTGCAGTGTGATCTCGGAGTTGGTATATATAGTTAGTGCTGGTGTGGGGGGAAATGCTGCACACCTGGGTGGGTTTGAAATACTATGATGTGTGAGACAGGGAACTGTTGGCCAAACAGTTACTTACCCTGTCTCACATATTCCCTGAAGTGAACGTTCGATGAATGAATGTTTGCTGGGTTGTGTTCACTGATCGGATGTTCGATGATTTTTTCATTCGATCAGTAAACATAGACCAGAACTAACACTGTTAGCTACACCTCTAGAGTGAAGCTATTTCTTGTACAGCATGTGCTTAAAATATCTGCTACAAAGTTTGTATACATTTTCTCTCAGTCATATATTTTGGCCTCTGGCCTGTGTAACACATCATCTGAAATTATATATATAAGAATTATGGCTTCTTAGACAATATATAACATCAGTACACATTTATCCTGTATTATTTTTATGCCCAATGCTTGTCTATTAGATACTATAATGAGTGGGTGGTGGGTACATCATTAAAAAACAGAGCATAACACTGGTGTAACTGTAGTACTGCCCATTCAATCAGCTGGTGGGTAAAGGGAGAGAAGATGGTATTTAGTATGAAAGCAATGGAACTGCACTGTGGCTAAATCTTTTGTTTTTGGTGACAAGGGAAATTATTTCTAAAGATACTTATTTGCTTCCTATTAATACCTTACTGCATTGTGAGTAAACAGGGACAGTCTCCATGGAGGGCACTTGGAAGTACCATATTTCAGGTAGAGTATTCTGAATATGTAGATAGGTATGTATTTATAAATAGACAGATATAGATATATCGATAAATATGGAGGATTTTGCAGTTCTGTTGTGCTTTTCACAAAATATTCTGAACTTAAATCCAATGGCACAGATATAAAAAAAACTCATCCTACCAAACACATTGTTTGGAAAGCAGAATAGTCCACAAGGTATAAGAACAGGTGTCTAAGAATAAAGAATTCCAGTTCACATCTTGGTTATCCTAAATAAGTAAAACCTCATGATAAAAGAGTAAGGAATTCAGTATAAAATATAGGCACCAGTATTCCAATTCATAAACTGCGCTTAAAATCCTGGTGTGATCCCTCCTACCCACCCACTCCACCACATACTTCCATTCTGAAAAATGTGACTTTATTGAATGGCCTGTGTGCAAGTTGATTTTACTGATATATGCTTTATTATTTTTTTAAGAAAAAATGTGTTTTTTTTCTGTTTTTCAGTTTATCACTCTCACTTGTAAAGTCCTACATTGGAGAAATTGATGTAAGTATTGAATTTTGGCCTATATAAAATTTTGCATGTATGTTATAAACAATAAACAGCAAACATATTTATAGAAAAAAAGCTTGTTTATGGCACCAGGAATATTTTTCACTTCTGTTTTTTGTCCCATCCCACTGATAACATCAGCTCTATCTAAACCTCTGTATTTTAAATGGATGCTAGAATTTTCACTCAGTCACAGCTACCGTGAAAATAGAAGAGCTTATAAAGAACCCCTGAGATATCAGCATATTGCACTTCTGGTATACCAGGGTTATTTCATGGTAAGGATGAAAAACTGCATTATGTAAATGCTTGTGTTCCTTTGCAATAAATGGAAGACAATGGATGAACAAAATGCAGTAATTTGGTTCAGCTATCATTATGTTTGTCTGGCAGAAATTTATAGTACCTGTGAGTGGGGTCAGTGTAACTGTTTTCAATGCTGGAATAATACATTTTTCCTGTAAATTATTTATTTTATTAATACATATAGTATGTTCTGGATAGTCAAAATGTTTTGTCTGATATAATCAGCCTTCATTAGCCCTCTCAATCTCTATCCCCACACAGTATGCTCTGACTTCACACAGAGTAGGATAGCAACAATCAAATACAGAAAGTAAATGAACCTTTATCTGGATTATAGAACAGTGAGAGTGCTTAAATGCCTACAACAAATCATGAAAGACCCACAGGACAAGTTTTATTTGAAAAAGCTTCTCCTTTCATTAGATAGCAGTACTCAGTTTAAATATCTCTATGAGATTTGATTTGACATTTTCTGAAAAAAAAGTCTTTGTGATATTAAAGCTTACCATTTCTATTATAGTTATATAATATAATGATATCTCAGAATCACTTTTGCATTTTTATCAATATATCTAATTTTATAGACATCATATTTATGCTATGTTGAACATATTTATTTCTTTCATCACTGAGAAAAACATTAGATCTGTTGCACAAGGAAGAAGACATTTCACTCAATGCCCTTCTATTGCATTTTGGAACATTTGATGCAGGTTCCAAGCCCTTTTCTGCTTACAGTCATAATGTTGAAGAAACAGTCAATCCCCCCCCACTGCTTTTCTTTGACTCATGGAAGAATCCCCTGCTCCCAGACAAAATGCAGAACATTCCATAAATATTCTTTTGCCCTCCCGACTGTTCTGGAACACATTGCGTCAGTGCTGTCTACTGAATCCTTAATTAAGGCCTTAATATAACTGCATTAATCCATTCACTTATTACCCTTGGCAGCATGCTACTCCCCCCACCCCCCACCGAGCCTCTCACCATTCTGCAGAGAAGATCCACACATAAACAACAACAGTATTTATTTATTATATTTGTTGACATGGAAAGTCCAGCTGGGAATAATCATTCTTAGTGAATCACTGGGGAGAAAACTTCCAGTACAAACACTGCAACAGTCAAAGAGATATGGGGAGATGAACCCTCAAGTGAATTATGGAGCAAATAGGGAGGGTGCTTAAATGCCTCCATCAGATTCTGAAAGGACCCTGGGACAAGTTTTATTTGAAAAGGTTCCTCCTTTCATTAGAAAGCAATACTCATTTGGAATTGCTCTGTGAAAATATTTTGTTTGACTTTATTCTTGGAAAGAAAACCAGTGCAGATATTCATACAGAAAGGATAAAACAAATATATTTTACAGAAGAATAAATATAGGTAATATAGGAAAGGCATGGTGTAAACATCACTTGAATCTTAAATAAAACAAACTTGGCATGAACATAGTAGCAAGAGACAGGTTCCCAACTAAAAGAAAGAATCAATTCTCTGTTTAATATCTAGCCTAAACAATGGATTCCCTGTAAATATGAGATTAAATGCAAAAGGGAACCATCAGCTAGGGTTATGGCAGGTTCCCAGCAAAATATGCTGCACACAGAATGTTGCTCAGTCACACAGTTGTAAGTTAAAGACATGTTAGACTTCAGTATAGAAATGAGTTGTGAGTATTATGTGTGTTAATGCAAAATGATAAGGAGAGTTAAACATATATTAACAACTAAGAAGAGGCAATTGGCTTAAATAAAATTAGTATAATAAAATGTACTGGGTAATGAATCAAGTATACAGCTCCATTGAGTTAGAGGCTTTGTAACTGCAGTCTTAAAATATTGTTTCACTGTGATAAATGTCAGTTTGCATACAAGCTTATTCCAAAGTGTTCTTTGTCCTGCAAAAACACAGTTCTAAGATTTACCAGCTTTGTTTCTTAATTTGAGAAAACTAATTACAGCTTGCCAGCTTCCTAAGTTCACAATGAGTTCCTGGCATATAAAAGTATTAGACTGGGCTGGGTATTTAGTACAAATTTGATCTGAATAAGGGGTATATGATAAAATTCCAACTAATGTAGGTTGTACAAGGACAGAAATGGTGTGCTTTACCATAGCAATTGGCTTCAAAACCTAACTATTCTGTAATACACCTGATCTACTATGTACATGAGAGATGGCCATAAACATGTTAGTATATCAAATGAGAAAGGAGTGATGGTAGCAGGCAAATGTTCTGACAGCCATTGTTTTAAAAGAATTATTGCTTCCATAAAGTCTGCTAAGCTTCTAATTTATTCTAGCTACAACAGTAATAGAAGGCTTTTCATACATTAACTGCACATCAAAGATGCAAGAGAGGAGTTTTGCTGAACTTACATTTACAGGAGATAAAGTCTAAACAGGTGATGCTAAGACTTCCTCTTATCTGAGTTGAGGATTGAGTGTTGTTCAATGCATTGAAATGGAAATAAGCAGGATAATATATTTGATACTTAAATTTAAATAACATTAACTTGTTTTTACTATCACTAAGATACAATTCTACAACTCTTAGCCATAACTGCAGACTGTGCAAGGTGAATTGCAGTTTGGAATTAACAACCTCAACAGAATCAGCTGCATGGACAATTGTTAAGCTATCAGCATATTGGATTTGATTTGTATTGTATTATCAGAGTGATTAATCTTTACAAAAACTGTAAAAATAAGGCAAACCAATACAATAATCTAATACACTTTCAATGTAGAAGAGAGTACACGGTTTCCTATAACTCACATATGTTATCTAGACAATTAGAAAATATTTTTTTTGGCATTTAGTAAGAACTCACCTATTCATCACATTGAGAGTTTGGAATGACATACTCTTTCAAGTTCATTTGGGAAATCTAATAAGATTGAGCAAACTATGATACAACTGACAATAAACGTATTCTATGATGTCAGTCAAAGTCGTCAATCTTCCAAGGTTTGGATTAAACCAATGTTGAATGCCACTAATAAGAATGGAATTAGTTAGGTTCTACAGTAGTTTTTATTGACACATTTTTGATCATTTCTGATAATGGAGACAAAAACACAGTCTTGATATTTGCTTTCTCCTTCATTTCTTTAACCACCCCATCATCTCCTTCTCTCTCCATCTGCCTCCCTGTTTCACCGGGCCAGCTCTGCAGCTAAAACAGAAGCAAGAAGTGTTCCTCTATAATGGGTCTCACTCACAATAATGAAAAGTAGGGGAAGTTCCCCAATGCCCTGGCCAAATTTCAGCTAGTAGTATAAATAACACCTTGGGACTGCCCTGAAAAGAAGCTACTAGCTCAGTGGGGCTAACTCAGTCAACAAAAGGATAAATAAATAAATAAAAAGTATCAAATCTACTCTAAGTACACCCATTACATCACTTCCCTTAATCTGAATCTACCTTCAGAATATACCCTCAATACAAACAGACCCTAGCAATTTTAATATCACTGTTATTTACCATACTACATACTTACAAACTTTTTCAGTACAAATCACAATAAAGCGACCCCCAAATCTACTGAGAACATAAACTTAAACTCCTAGTGAATGCAAAATAAGGTAATCAGAATAATATATATATTATAAAAATAGATAAAGAGATAAGCAAACTCAAAATCAGCTTACTACCAAACAGGACCACAGCCCTCACACTTACTCTACAAAAAACAAAGTGAAACCAAAACCAGTTAAGAAAGGAATCACAGATACATTAAAAAATACCTGTATAAACTAACACATCTAGTACTACTTAATCCCCTGTTCCTTCCAGCTTTGCTCACCAACTGCCACATCCCACTGAAGAAACATATTACTGTTATTTTCACACAAACAAACAAGCACTCAACCTTATATCCACTACTATAACAATAACCCCCAAAATATCGAACGGTAACAGAAATGGCCTATGCCCATTAATACTAAACTATCTCACATCTACTACTATAACAGCAAATCCACAAATATTCAAATGTCACACAAATGGCCTGTTATTACTAATGTATCTGCCAACTGAACAAACATTTACCAAAAAAAAAAAAAACTCAATGCAAAAACATAGAGAATGGCACAAGTCTGAACCAAAATTACTTCCAGAATATTAGACATTCGCCCACATTCTGTCTTGAGTAATGCTAATCCTCCTCCTTGGCAGAACCCTAATAGAATACATACAGGTGATATAAATGCCTGTAGTATTTGAAACAGACTAGCAGACCACTCCATGTGGATATCACTTTATAAAACAAACATAATCACAAAAAACTGAACATGTTATTTGTTTGTTTGCTGACTGTGGTAGTGGACTCATCCCATTTCAGCCCCAGCCTCGCGAGTTTTAGAAGACGAATGACAAAGTCGTTCATATATGGAGAACACAAATATGCCTGATTTTGCAGATAATGCAGAAAGAGAATGGAGCATGACAGTGCACCATATTTAAATAATTATAATGTAGCAGACGTATCAGCAGGATGTGTGGCCAGTTACATAGTCAAAAAAGTTTAATCTTATCCTGTACTTCACACAAATACCAAATATCAAAACGAGTGAAATTCTGGTAGCTAAACTTAAAATCAACACAAAAATGAGTGTGTATAGCAGTACTCTATATACAAGTTAGCCTCTGAGAACATATTATCCTGAGTTGCTATAAACATATCTTTAGAGAAAATTATACTAGGTAATATTGATTTGCCTAAGAGCACTGAAAGGCCTGTGCACCATACCTCTCAAGTGTACCTCATTTGGGGTTTTAAAATGTTCACGTTCCTCGAAGTTCCTCAAAGTTCCACATTGAAAGACTCTGTCACACATTCAGTGTTAGGAATTTTTTAAGTGAAATCCAATGTAAATAGAAATCAATCATATTAATTCATTAAAAGATCTTCTTTATAAGTAAAACCAGCATAGTTTAACCATCCTATGACCTTCCTGGTTGAAGCTGTTAGTAAGCCATTAGTATGTGTTCCACATTTTGCCCATTTGTTCCACATTATGAGGGCTAGTGTTCCTCATTTTGGAGATGGAAGGTTGAGAGCTATGCTGTGCACACCTCATTATCGGACTTTGTAGAAAGACATAACTTATACAGGCAGCCACAACAACAGATAAGGTTACTGGAAAAAAAATTATTCTGGACTGGAAACTATCAACAGATTACAGTGAAATTACCTACATGGGAAATATGCCAGACACTGTTTGTAAAACTATCACAGTCTATGCCATATGGAAGAATACCAAAAATACATAGAAATGTCCGATTTAAAATATTTAGAAATAAATCCAAATTCAATAAGTAAAGTTCTCCTCTATTCGTAAACACAGCAACTGGAAACCATTAAAAATGTTACCTTTTCACAAAGCAGTGTTTAACTTTAATGAAACTGTTGTCACCATATTAGACTGTAATCTCTCAACACAGAAAAGATTAAGATCAAAGCCTGTACTACAGCTAGCAGCAAAAATAAAACAGCTAACATAAAACAAGGATAAAAATAGGGAAGAAGTAATCTAGAAAAACACAAGGAATATACAATAATAGCGATACTTCAAAAAACTAAGAACAGCGTCCAAAAAGCTAAACAGAATTATATTACACCAGCCTACAGGACGGCCACCAAAATCCAAAACAGCTTTGGTCAGCAGTCAATAACCTTATTCAGCCTGCTAAAAATCCAAGCCTTATCCTTTGCTAGATGAAACAGATTACAATATAGCATGTATATTTAATTCACACTTTTTATGTGCAGGCAACTCCCTTAACAAAATGAGCACACCAGACATGGCAGTATTTGACACAAGCAGTCTTCTCTCTCAAAAATTTCCACAATCTTTCCATCCCACCTCTCTTGCTGCTGCTGACCTGTGCTCAGAATATCTCGGAACTGTTCCAGAGGCCACAATATATGTACTTATAAACTGCTCACTTTGAGAAGCTACAGTCTCCTAGTTCTGGAAACAACCTTGCATCACCCATTATATAGGCAGCAAACATCCTGAACTAGCAGACCATGACTTTAAGCCATCTTACCCATTTTACTCATAATATTTGAAAAAAATGTATCCACCCACAGTTAACTACCTAACAAAAAGTTAACTTTCCACAAAAACAATATGGATTTAGGCCAGCCCACGGTGTATAAACTGCTTTACTAACTTTTAGAAAATATGTCCATGACCACTGTGCAATGCTGTGTTATTTGCCCTTCAAAGTTATAAAACCGACTCCCGAGATAGTGACTGTGGCTATGCTCGATTTGCATTTGAATTCTATCAACTGATCTCCCCATTACCAAACTGTTCTCCTTGGACGTGCCTTGTTACACTTCATTGATACCTTTTCTTTTGTCGCAACTCAGTCTTCCATTATGTACCCAGAAGGCTATGATGCTATGAAGCCAGAAATTCCATTGGCTTATCAATGAAATAAAAAATGTCATGAAGCAAAGGCAAAGCTTGGTTTACCTGGAAAAAAATCCAACTAATATTTTCCTACATGAAAAGTGCATACCCTTAAGAAAACAGACACAAACTTTAGAAAGCAATAGAGCACCTAACAAGACAGTCTTCCAACTCTGCCTCTCATAGGTTCATAGGTTTAAAGGTTTATACTAGGCTAATGACCACCAGGGTCTTTATAAGATTAGCCATGCAACCCAGCATAGCCCATTTTTTTTTCCCCAAGTTGCTTAGGTGCCTATATTGTGTGGTATTTAAAGAGGTAGCTAAGGGTTATGTGGGGGATATTAGTTGAAGATTAATTTACATCTTGTTGACATCTGTCCATCAGAGACACAGGGACAAGAATGGTGCTGAATATGTGATTTCTCATTCAGTGATTATGGTTTCTTTTGAATATGGTCAGGGATGAGGTCTGCACATTCATGTCATGTAGATGGGGAACTTATTCCATAATTCAGGGATCCTCTGAGACACATGCCTATCTCTCCAGCATGTTCTATTTATGTCGCAAAGGTCAGGTCCCTGTATCTAGTTTTTCTGGTGCTGTTTGTTTTCTGGATGTGCCTAGATCCCTTTTCAGTAACCTGTAGGAAAGTGAGTACAGAGATAGGGCCTTAAGGTGATCTGTGTAGGACAAGGCATCATACCCTGGATTTTCCTGGAGATGAACCTTTGAGGGAGTTCCAACTTTTGCAAGTGTCTGGTTAGATACATGCCAAAGGGGGCACTTTGCTCAATGATGGGTCTGTTAAGGGCTGAGTAGAGTGGTACTATAGCATCCTTGGACCTGGATGCTATACTTTTGCTTATGAGTTGGGCAACATTGTATGATTTTATTACTATCTTGGCTATGTGTTGGATGAAGGCCAGAATACTGTCTACATATGTTCCCAGATCCCTAACTATTGGGTCACTCTTAAGGATGTTTTATCAATGGAGTAATTAGCTTGGGTGGACTATTACCCAAAGGGCACTATAATGTAGTTCTTCACATTGACTTTTAATCCGTGGCTTTGACACCAGTCATTTGTTTGTGATAGGCCCTCTTGTGGGATGTTGCTCTCATGGGGGGACATATGATAGCTCCAAATTTACAGTCATTTTCAAACTAGGTGAGCTAGAGGTCTTTGACATTAGCCTTTGCTTCCGAGAAGTAGATGTCAAACAGGGGAAAGTCCAACACAGATCCTTGGGGTACTCTCCTGGTGGAGATGGTCTCACCAATACTGATTTCTTGGGTCCTATGAGAGTTTGTCAACAATACCTGAGTGGGTATTGTAAGTAACACCATTGTCAGCTCAAGGTAGGTGTTATGCACCATTTTCCCCACATCCATAGCTTTGGTGACCTTCTCAAAGAAGTTGACCAGGCTGTGTAGGCAAGATCTTCCCTTAACAAAGCCAAATTGGGATGGGTCCAGTGTCTGTATATTGCCAATGCCCTTGCTGATCATTTCCATAATAATTCATTCCATGGCTTTGCTTATCAGAATTGTCAGACTGATGGGTCTGTAGTTCCTGGGGTTGATGGTCCGCCCTTACGAAGTGGGATGACAGAAGTGGCCCTCCATTGACCTGGCACTTAATCTGTTTTGAGGCTGTAGCTGAAGAGTGTTGCAAGTAGTACTACTAGTTTATGTATGTGTTAGGCAATTTAGGAGGTAAACAGAGATATTACCGAGGCCCACTGAAGCAGTGTTTTTGGCATTAGTAAGTGCCTCCAGCACATATTCCCTGTTGATAGTGGATGGGGATATGCTAGAAGGGATATCACAGGAGGTAGTGGGAGGTGGGAGTTGGGATGAAGTTAGAGTTTATTTATGAGCCAGTAGATTTGCTGCATCTATATCATACTATTGTATGATGTAAATAGATAATGCTATTTCATTGTATCGATAATACTGAAACAACAAAATATCAAACAAACGGAACAGCATTTTTTTTCCCCAGGGAAAAAATTTGCTGCTCCGTAAAAAAAAAGAAATAAACTTAAACACAAATGTGCTCCCCACACCCCCCTACTTAAATATACCAACTCCGAGATTGCATCATAGTGGAGGAAATGGCAAAGTTCCGAAGACGGCCCATCAAATTTTTTCCCTGGGATACATATATACAGATAGGTTTACAATTAAAAGTATGAAATTCAAAATAATTTCATACTTACATGTCGACAATTAATGTTGAAACTGCAGATTTATGACTGTTCAGGTAGTAGTAAATCTGCAGTAATTGCCGAAAGTGTCATATTCGACATTTTACGGCAATTAACGACAATACCACCCTTACTGTAATTCCCAACCTCCTACAACTAACATCCCATTTATGCAAGGGGGCAAGCCCCCCCTGCACCCCCCAACTATATATTCCAACTCCAAGATCACACTACAGTGAGGAAAGGGATGTATTTCCCTAACCACACTGTACTGCAATCTCTGTACATCCCTTCGAACGTTTATATCTGCGAATGCACAGGACATTCACAAATATAATGTTCAAGCATTTGGAATGTACTCATATGAACCATTCGAACATCTGTAGTTCAAATAATTCATAGGCGTACACTCCGACATTGAGATATTAATAGTAAACCATATATATCTATATATATATATATATATATATATATATATATATATATATATATATATATATATTTATTTATTTGGTTGACCTTTATTTTTTTTAATAAAAATAAATTTAACAAAAATTAATATATAAAAATGACAGAAAATGAATACAGAGGATATTCTCAAAATGAAATGGGGGCATGAAGGCTTTAAATTATCAGGGCAGGCTGTGAACTCTGAACTTGTAGTCCTTAGCATATAATGTTTATTGTTAGCTAAAACATGTTGTAGTTTAAGACAGGCAAATACACATCTGACAATGAATAAGGCATGAAAGAATATTAAGAGAAAATGGCTGCTCACTGGTATGGTAGAGTTTTTGAACAGACTGCAAGCAAGACGGTCAGTCAAGAAAGTAGTTCCACTAAAACTGTGTAAGATACGCTCTTAGAAATATGCTTAAGTAGGGTGTGGCACACAAAATGAAACTACAATTCCCTGTCAGATATGTTGTCTATAGATAGAGTGAAGAAAGGGAAAATGGTGGCAGGGGTAGGTGGTAATTCAGTAATTACTTAAAGAAATTCTATTTCACTGAAAGGGTGGTTAGTCTTTATAATATATAGCAAAAAGCAATGGTATAGTGTAGGTGAAAAGAGTTACCCATGGATGCTTGGGACAGACTGAAGCAAGAATTATACTAAGCTAGAGGAGACCTGTTAAACAGAGACTAACTACAACATTCAGGCAAACCTATAAAATGTAACATACGTGATTACAGCTACAAGATGCTAACAATCTTTATCACTCAGATTCATTTATATATACTTGCATTTCACAGCAAGATCTGTGAGGTGATTGCTGTAAACTTTTTCAGTCATTATCTAGCTTCCATTTTTTTTCCTTTGGTTTATTGCCACTAACCTCTGACTCTACCATTGCCATTTCCTTATATTTCTCCATATCCAAAGTCCCCCCCCCCCCCATGTTACAGTTCCTGATGTATTCCATGCTGAGAGGGTCTTCCTTCCAGGTAATATCTTTACACAGAAGCTCCCCAGCTGTAAGTTACAAGGGGAGCAAGCCACCACACATCATGAATGGGATAGGGACAGCAAGGAGCCATCATATTGCCACTCATAGAGTTTTTCTTTTTAAGTCACACCCCCCGACATGTTGGTGCATGTCACCTAAGTAGACTTGCAATGGTACCATGAAGAAAATGCCCATCATCTATGTAATGACACATCCATGTTTGCCAAACCACCTAACAATACATTGTCTGTCTTAACATGGCCCTGGCACTACCACTAGGACTCAGGAAACATCATACATCCATCAGTCCACACACCCTTCCCTCTTGAAGAAGCACAGAGGTAATGACTATAATTCCCATTCCTGCTCATCATTTCTAGCAGGTGCTCCAGACACAAATCTAGCCACAGACTCTAGAGTTTTATACCTCTTATTGTTCAAAAATGTAAGGTGATGCAGAACATGTTCTTCTGTTAACTTTTTAAGTAAATTTGAGTAATATTAAAAATTTGTCCCTGGCTTTGGGCATTTGGCTTTGTCCAGAATTCTCGAATGAAAAAGCTAAGAGATATATCCTTACCTCTGAGATTGAGCAACATCAGAATTGAAGTATTTAAAATTTCACAACAAGGGGTTGTGCCATCTGAATAAAGCTAATTTTTGTTAACATAGGTATTTTGGTTGATAATATTTCTGCAGTGTTGCTGAAGGGGATGTTTTATCTTATCAAATCGACTTGAATGCCTTTGGGATAAATTCAGGAAGGTGGCTTTATGATAATTATTAACGGAATAATATACAGTCATAAATTATGATTCTGAACAACAACCTGAGAGCAATACACTGAATATCAATATCCAAAAGCTTTACTTTATTGTACTTTGAAATTTCCCAACAACACAAGGGCATATTATTCAATCCATATGCCATTTCATTATTATTCTGGTAGACGTGGATCCAGCAACAGTGGTCCCACTCCACAAGGGGGGTGCCTCTACATACCCTGGAAACTACCGCCCCATAAGCTTGACTAGCCTGGTCTGCAAAGCTATGGAAAGAATCATTATGGAACTCATAAACAGAGACATAGGGGACCTACAGATGCTTGACCCCACCCAGTTCGGCTTTGTAAAGGGCAGATCCTGCCTTTTAAACCTGGTTGACTTTTTCGAAACAGTCACTAGAGCCATTGATGAGGGCAAAGCAGTCCATACAGCATACCTGGACTTGGCTAAGGCCTTCAACACAATACCCCACTCAGGCATCATAGATAAGCTAAACAGCTTAAAAGTAAACCCTTATGTCACTAGATGGGTTGCAAACTGGCTAAAGGACAGAACCCATAAAGTTAAAATCGCTGGAGCAATGTCAGACTCAAAGCCAGTCACAAGTGGTGTCCCACAGTGATCTGTCCTGGGACCCCTCTTGTTCGGCATTTATTTCTCAGATGTTAAAGCAAACATGGGAGGGCTGTGGCTGACAAAGTTCACACATGACTGCAAACTAGGTGCCATAGTCGATACACCAGCAGATACACACATCCTACAAAAAGGCCTCACTGAAAAGGACAACTGGTGCCGTAGTCACGGCCTTAAACTAAATGCCAAAAAATGTATAGTTATCCCTTTTGGAAAAAACAAAGTACCCACAAATTATTACATAGACAGCAACCCACTGAGTACGGAAAAAGTAATCAGAGACCTAGGGACCCAAGTAGACAGCGACCTCTCATTTGACACACACGTTGCCAAAGTGGTTAGAAAAACATTCTACCTTGCACACCTCATCATGAAGGGTTTCACATCCAGATCCAAGGATGTCATTGTACCCCTATATTCCTCCCTCATCAGACCCATGATTGAGTACAATGCACCATTTGGTATGTACCTCACCCGGCACTTGCAACAGCTGGAGAGACCACAAAAGTACCTCACCAAAAGGATCAAGGGTCTCCAACATATGTCTTATTCTGCCAGACTAAAGAAACTTCAGCTCTATTCAGTAGCATACCACCTGCTCAGAGGTGATCTCTGCCTGACATACAAGGCCATGTCCAATCAGGATCTGATGGACATGCTCCACCTCAAAAAAATCCAAATCCATCAGGACCACAAGAGCTAAAGACTTAAACCTCGGCACAAGTATGAATAGGACATGCTGGAGGGATAGATTCATAACCCAGAGGCTTCCCATGCTTTGGAACAGGATCCCAGTTCGTATTAGGCAGAGCCCCTCACTGAATCTCTTCAAGAGAAATCTTGATGAGTGGATGGGAGATCGTAAGTTTACCCCAGGGGTCACATCTGTGTCACTGCTAGACAGAGGCACAGTAAACTAATTCTATTATATAAGGGGACCTTCACTGTGTCACTACTAGACAGAGGCACAGTATTCTAGATTTTATCTGTACATTTTTGTACCATTTCATGGGGTGGCAAAAGCCACATCACTATGGCTAGGCTTACAAATGCCCCAGGGCAGATAGCCTAGTACTATACTATGAAACTATGAAACTATGAAACTATAAATTAGTCTTTAAAACTTATGCACATGGCTGACATGTTCTCAGCAGAAATTTTATACTAAAGCAATTCCCTATGTCAATATTCTTTGCCAGGCATGTGACTGTTAGGCTAAAACAAACTGTAGGCTAGCCATACTTCTCAGTTGTCCAGAGTTTCACAGAATGTCCAGATGTTTGCTTCAGAGTTTTGGTCTATTTCTCATAAAAAGTTGTATTTTTTTTTTTTTGCAAAATCACTGAGGATTGACATTGATAAATAATGACAAATTTGAGATTCAAACTTCATATCCTTTATAAAATGTATGCTAACACAAATACTGTTATTCTAAAAACATTCTAAATTTATACGATTTAAACTCTGTCCCTATATTTGGGCCCATGTCCACCCGTTATTTAAGGTTTTGTTCAGATTTCTTGCACTAACAGGTTGAGGGGTATGAGGCTAGCAACAAAATGATGTTATTGTGGATTACAAGTGGTTAACCCTAAACTCACAAACGGAATGATAACATTCTATTAATTAGAATAATAGTGTCATCAACTGCATGCTGTTTGTGAATCTCAGGCTTAAAAGCAGATTTCTTATGACTGAGCCTACTATCTTTATTCTTGTCCTTTGCCTCTCAACTACCTGCTTCTAAAGGCGTTTTCATTTCCTTCAAAGCTGCATTGTTGACCCAAAGAACCTCTTAATTACTGGCCTTTCAGCTTCATCCATTCCTTGTGTGTGTGTGAGAGTGTGGGTGGGTGTGTGTTTGTATCTGACTGACTGTCAACTGTCAGCATGTTTTTTTTTTCTTTTAATGACACTACATCGATTTGTCTTTTAAAAAGCAAATTCAAGACAGGACCACAAAGTACTGTCATCATGCTGAACAGCGACATTTTTCCACCAGCAAGTTAAAGAAAGGTAACTTACCATCCAGCCTACTCATTATAAAGCAAGATTACTGATAGTGAAGCAGCAACTCAGCACATCATAAAACTATGAGTTTGGATTTCCTAGCTTTATGCAGAGAGATAAAATATCAACAATATATAGTCATTTATGCCAAAGGATATAGAACAGTTCAACAAATTAAAAGCTGCCAAGTAGAAATTCACCTGTCATAGTTAAATTTATTTTTAAGTCTAGTTCTGTGACATAGATAGATAAAGCACTGACTATGATCTAAATGATCCAAGTTCAACAACCAGCTCAGCTGTTTGAAGAACCAGGCAAAGGAGAGTGGGAAAGAGGACCAGCACTGGTCCACCACTCTTGGGCGTAGGGATCAGTGCTTCCAGTCAAATGATCACACCACCAAAAGGGCCAGAACTGGGGACCCAAGCTTGGTAATTCCAATAAAATGAATGCAGTCCTCTTAACGTATGGGTAGAAGAACACACAAACAAGGGGAGGTCATAGGATGCACTGCAGCGAGTAGTTAGTTATGTCTCGGCCACCAGCAGTGTGGTTAGGACCCCAACAGAAACTCCCACATTGTCAAGATGCCAACAAAGGCACAAACCTATTTCATGGCAACCTAAAGTTAACTGCTCTAGTTGATGGTTGCCCCTGTACTGGGGATACCAAACACAGGAGAACAAATCACCTCAAGACATGTTGGGGAGGTTTCATCATCAGCAGAAACAGTAGCAAAAAGGATATGGAAAACATGTGTACATATGTATTAAAAGGAATGCAGCATTTTCATTAACAGTTCACTAAATCTTTTTATCCACATGATTCTTCCCCTCACTTTATCACACTTTAACAAATAATCAACATCTGAATCCACTTCATTACAAAAATGAAAAAAAAACAAGCAAAAACTGATCTTTGAGTGAGAAGACTATTTTGTTTCTGCTTTAAATAAAACAGTTCTTTCTCATGTTTTTATATCGTTGCACTTACTGAATACATTTTTGATTATATGCATTCCAGAAATTATCTAGCATCATATTCAAAAACACTCACATTTTAATAGCCCTTCTTCACTCTCATTCCTCATTTATATACCCAGTGCTGTCAGCAGAAGCTCATAAATTCCACCCCTTCTCAAGACAGTTACTGTACCATGGTTCCTTTAGTAAGTCATCAACAAAAAGTAATCACCTTCCATGCAGTCAGTTACAGAACAGGTACTCAAAAAGCATGCAGACAGGCTTTATTTTAGTTCAGTTCTACATCAAGAATAAATATTCTGTGAAGTGCAACTTATAAAGAAAGGAATTTCTACATGGCGGGTGCTATTTTATGCCATTTGCTGCAAAAGTAATATATTGCACCTGTTGTCCTGATATTCTTTAAACTGGAGAGTGATGTCTTGTTTTGAAACTGCACAATTCTCCGTTTATTAAAATAGGCTTTGATTTTGTGACAGAGGTTGTTTCTTGCATGAGGCCAAGTGGAAAACTCGTAAAAACTTTCATCCTTGATACATGTAATTTTTGACATATCTAAACGCAGAAGGAGACATATTTCCACAATTGTATATTACACTGTAAGTAACCATACAGGTTTCCCTGAGTCAAAGCTAAAATGGATCTACTGACATTTACAGGTAATTGTAAAGTGATACGACAGCATTGTGAAAAGTGCAACCCAAAGTTAAAGCCCAATGAAAATTATAGATTTTAACATTAACTTTGACCGCATATAATCCAATGAAAAAGACTGCAGCACTTAATGCATATGTAAATAATCTGCCTCAGTCAGCACACACACAGAAACAAACAGCAGGAAATTGTTACGCATGGCACATCTTATAGTTTTTCTGTAGCAGCATTGTTTAAGTGTTATAACTTCTGCAAGGGCTTTATCCTTTTACAATGCAGGACTGCTGTGGGATGTTAATATCACTCTCCCTATTCATTTAAATTAACAATATTTTATGATATATTAAAGTCAAGGTAAATATTAGAAATGTGAACATAAATAGCAATAGTTTCATGTAGACAGGAATTCACTGCTAATCTGTGTGCAGTCCGAAATATTATTCTTTTATCAGATCTGTTTATTGCATACCCAAATATCACTGACGTATGTAAAAGAAAAAAAGAATCTGCCAATGGGAAGTAATTTCTTATCTTCTTTAAATAAATAACTGAAATGTTTTTACATTGCTTTCACTTTAGTAAGACTCACCACAAACAACTTGCCACAACAGAGTACAAGTAACACCTAAAGCATTACTGTCTATAACTGAGATAGGGAGCTATTCAAAGGAAAATGCTGCACGCATTAATAATTAATGTTGAAGCACACAAAACTTCCCTTTACACAATTCCACTCCACTCCAGTACTTTTGGTTTCAACCCTTTGTTAGAGGATATGAAAAAGGTAACTTCAGGGATTATATAGCAAAAGCACCCATAATTAACTTAACCCAGTTATTGTTATATTTTTTCCAAGAAAACTATTCGCACATGCAAACCAAGAAAATATAGTTTACTTTGTTATAATCATCCAGATAGTCCACATGCTTAAAAGCATATTTCTTGTTCTAAACACTGTGTTGCAAATATTTTAATTGAATAAAAAGAAGAAACAAATATTTTTAACACTGAGAATTTGAGTATTATCCATGGAATGGCATGGTCAACAGACCATGATGCTTTGCCAGAGATGGCCTGCACCTGTTGCCCCTGGGATTCCGAATACTGGCTAAGGCTCTTGTCGCCCCTTTAGTGCCTTTTTTAGGCAAGGTTCAAATGACAAATTCACCACCATAACAGGAACAGGCAAGCAAAAACTGAGGGTAATGCTACTCAATGCTAGAAGTCTAAATCTCAAAATGCACTCACTCAAGGCACTCCTTAAAATGGAGAGCATTGATATCTGTCCAGTGACTGAGACCTGGTTCAAGGCTCCAGAGAGCACCCCTGTACTACCAGGCTATAACTCATACCACACTTTTCGGCCATGTAACCTGGACTGGAACACCAAAGGCAGAGGTGTGTCCATATTCATTAAGGATATCCACACCTCCAGGCTAGTTGCTCAGCATAACGCATCCGAGGTTATCCAAGTGCAACTTTGGGCAAAACTGCAATCCAAATTGTAGCTTGCTACAGATCCCCCACCATGCCCCAGAATTCCCACTCCTCTTTTCTTGATGTACTGGAAAATAATAGGGTACAACCAAACACCCTAATAATGGGAGATTTCAACTACCCCACCATTAACTGGGAAAACTACTCGTGTACCAACTCCTTCACACAACACTTTCTGGAATTCATAAACTCCAATGCCCTGGATCAACTTATCCACACGCTGAAAATATCGAAGAAACAGAAAACCAATTTTTTTTTCTAGGGAAAGACTTTGGTTGTCCGTTTCTGTTGCTTCGGTATTTTCAGCGCTGTGGTGGAAAGTTACGGGTCGGGTTCAGGTAAGTGTGTGATTGTGTGGATGTGAGGGTTAGGGCGGGGTAGGTGAGTTAGGGTTAGGGTGCGGGTGAGGTGACTGTGCAATAGTGACGGACCTTAGGGTTAGGGTTAAGGTAAGTGGATAGTTTGTGGTGTATGTATAGTTTAGCATAGGGTTAGGTGTAAGAGTTTATATGTATGTGTGTGGATTGCTGTTTGTTTGGTGTGCTTGTGTTGTGTGTATGTGTTTTGGAACAGCAATTTATTTCCCTAGGAAAAAATTTGCTGTTCTGAATGTTCGATGTTTTAAATTTTCGATTCATAGGGTTCAATATTAGAACACTTGAAATTTTGAATGTTCTGTGTTCTAATATAGACCCAAAAATTTCTCCAAAGCCAACTTCATGCTTCTTAAGACAGAAGTGGTGAACTTCATGACACCCATGCAGATCGACAATACAGTTACAACTGCTGAATCCTATACAAATGCACTCTATAAGCACTTACACGAGTGCATGGATCGTGCTATCCCAAACAGAACCAAGACGCTATCCTCCAAAAAAAGGAAGCCAATCTGGTGGTCCCCTGCCATAAACAAACTGTACAACAGAAGGAAGAAATTGTTGCAAAAGAGAGTAAAATCCCATGAGTGGAGGAGCTCCCTGGTCAGCCCCATTAAGAAGCTGAGATCCCTTATAAGATCCTCCAAAGCTAGCTATGAAAACAAAATCGCCACTGATTCTAAGGACAACCACAAAGCATTCTATAGCTATGTCAAGAATCTCAATGGCAACACCCAGATCTGCTCTGAGTTACAGCACAATGGCACGAAAATTATAGAACCAACTGATATTGTCAACATCCTGGCAGATAGGTTCAGTGCTAACTTTACCCCCCCCCCCCTCGCCCCCTAAAGGGCCCATATCTACACAGGAAGAATGCAGAGTCCCTGTAATCACAACTACGCAGGTAAAAGCTGTACTCTCTAAAGCCAAAAACACAGCATCCATTGGACCGGACAACATCCCAGGCTGCATTTTACACGAACTTCAGAACGAACTGGATCCCCACCTAAGCACCATGTTCAATCATAGCCTCACATCAGGCTTTGTGCACATTGAATGGTGTACAGCAACAGTTATTCCACTCCAGAAAGGGGGAGCCACCACTGATCCCGGGAACTACCACCCTATTAGCCTGATGAGCCTGGTCTGCAAGGACATGGAACATATCATCATGGAACTCATAAGCAAAGACATTGGTAACCTCCAAGCTCTGGATCCCACCCAGTACAGGTTTGTGAAAGGCAGATCATGCCTTCTTGTACCTGATTGACTTCTTTGAGGCAGTCACCAAAGCCGTAGAAGAGGGTAAGGTGGTTCAGACAGTCTATCTTGACCTCGCCAAGGCTTTCGACATCTTCCCCCATGCTAGAATTATAGCAAAACTCACTAAACTAGGTATAAATCCCTACGTCACAAGATGGGTTGCCAACTGGCTCACTGAAAGAACCCACACTGTAAAAGTTGCAGACTCCAAATCTGACCTCAAACCAGTGAAAAGTGGAGTACCACAGGGTTCAGTCCTGGGACCTCTCCTGTTTGGTGTCTACTTCTCTGAAGTACAGGCTAACACAGAAGGCCTCTGGCTAATGAAGTTCACAGATGAATGCAAACTAGGAGCCATAGTCGAATCCCCAAATGATGTGGAAATCCTACAGAAAGGCCTCGCTGAGACAGATGCCTAGTGTCAAGAGCCATGGCCTCAAACTCAATGCCAAAAAGTGCATTGTCATCCCCTTTGGTAAAAACTCTGTACCCATGAACTACTACATAGACAGCAGTCTACTTAACACTGAATGATTGATAAGAGACCTTGGGACCCAGGTGGACAGTAGTCTGTCCTTTGATAGTCACATCACCACAGTAGTCAAGAAGTCCTTCTACGTGGCACACCTCATCATAAAAGGGTTCTCATCCAGGAAAAAAGAGGTCATTGTTCCCCTCTATTCGACACTCATTAGACCCATTATAGAGTACAATGCCCCTTTTGGAATGTACCTCACAAGACATCTGCAGCAGCTGGAAAGGCCACAGAAGTACCTCACAAAGAGGATTACTGGCCTCAAACAGATGCCCTACATTGACCGTCTCAAAAAACTCCAGCTTTACTCTGTAGCATATCGCCTACTCTGAGGAGATCTCTGCCTAACATATAAAGCTATGTCAAACCCAGAGCTGTTGGACATGCTACACCTAAAGAAATCTCAATCCCTCTGAGCTACACGCTCTAGGGACCTAAACCTTGTCACCACAATAAACAGGACCTGCTGGAGGGATAGATTCCTGTCCCAGAGACTTCCCATACTCTGGAACAGGCTATCCACTCTTCAAGAAAAATCTTGATGAGTGGATGGTAATAGGAAATTCACCCTGGGAATCACTTCTGTGGCTTTGCTCGACAGTGGCACAGGAAAATAACTTTCTTGGGTGGCGTAAGCCAGGGAACCTTGTTGGCTAGGCTTACGTAGGCCCTTGGGCCAATTGCCTAGTACCTATGAACCTTTGAACCTATGAATGCAGACGTAGTGGCAGAGATATGTTTTGGTGATAGAAATTGGGGATTAAAAAAACATAAAGAAACAAATGAAGAAATTATTATCTCTCTGCATTTCAAATGTTGTATTACCTAGGCCATGAGAGGTATCACATTTTGTGAGACACTCAGTAAATACCATATTACAAGCTTTGAGACAAAAATAAAAACTACAGTAATAAAAAAGTTACATTCAGTAACATAAATTGGAGATCTTTCAATAAATTTTCCACAGAATGTTTACATTCTATATCATTTTCGTATTGTCACCTTATACATTGAGTCACAAAATTTTTGCATGTAGTCGGGATCCCTAGTTTGTGTTGAAATTAATGAAGTTCCTTTTGGTTTTGGAGGAGAGGCATTTGGGGCAAGTTTTAGCAAATGAGAGCACTCTAAGGAAATAACTAGTGTGCACATACCTTTCAACTTCATAGGACAAGAAATATGTACAAAGCCAGAAATAATGTGAGGACGAAGGCACCAAAATCAGGACAAATTTTTAATACTGCTCATATAAACTTAGAAAGTTGCTAGAATAAAATGTATTGTGTTAAAATGCATTTTCTGAAGGATATGAAGTCTGAAACTTAAATATCTGTCATTATTTAGTGATAAAACAGAGATAACACCCAACACAAGCCAAAAAATAAAAATAAACGAAAGACAGGAGCCGACGAGTAAAAACTTCCTTTTTCATTACAATAAATTAAGCACTTTTGTTCACAATTGAAAGTGCTTAATTTATTGTAATAAAAGCGGAAGTTTTTACTCGTCTGCTCCTCCCTTCCATTTATTTTTGGTTTTCATTATTTAGTGAATTCAGTCCTCACTGATTTGTTAGGAAACCACAAGTTTTATGGGGAACAGACTAAAAATATGAGGGAAAAATCTGGGCATTCTGTGAAAATCTGGACAGTTGAGAGATATGAGTGTGTAATATTTGATTGAAAAGATTGAAAATTGCCAAAGTTACAAGATGGAAGTTCCTCAGGTAAAGCTTTAGTATATTATACTAGTAGCCTTCAGTATCTTGCCACAAAATTTACTTCTAAGGCAATAGATAGGATTCAGAAATGCCTTGCAGACTATGCAAACCATGTATGCTAACTTAGAAGGCTAGGTAACTGTGAACAAAGCTTTGAATAGGCACTTGGGCAGAAGCATCTATGGAATACGTAGGTAGGTAGTTCTAGGCATTTCTCAAACAAATAAGGTTTTACATATTATATCCTGAATGATTCAGAGTCACCTCACTATATGTCCTACTTTACACTGACATTCGCTGCTATGGGGAGAGGGGGTCAGTCTTATGTAAGAGGTAGATAGATTGCAGAACAGATTAGCACTGGGAGCATTAGCCATGAATGATGCAGCATGTGGCCAACATAGCCTAATATACACATTTCCAGCTGTGTTCTGTAGCATGTATGGGAGGGTAGTATGCAGTATGATCCACTACAACTAACTAGCACACAGGAATCCACCCATGTACCCATCCCACCATCCAGTCTTCCACTTATCCATCCGTCCAACCATCCATGCATGCATACAAACATGCATTTATACATACAATTAATCATTCATCTATTTATTTTGTTAAATGCTTTGCACTCATGAAAGTCACTGTGACAGCAAGTATGGCCTTCCACTTATCATGCAGTATCCAAAGGAATTCACAAGCAAACTGAGTGATACAACCTCTGCAGCATGTTACGAACCTGTTCCAGGGTCCTCTCCTAGTGGCCATCCCTGCTGCACCTAAATTAGGCAACCAGAAAACATTCTCAGTAAGTATCCAAACAACATAAACTGGTTTCTTTCACCCTGAAAGAGAAGTAACTTCACTCCTGAGATCTTCCTGGTTTACTAAGCCTTTCATACTCACAGAGCCACATTTACACTGCTTGCATTCATAATGCCATCTGTTCAGGTACTATCCAAAGCTCATAATGACAGATAAGAATATTGACACAGGTTGGCTAGTAAATTTAGATCTTCATACAATAAATTAGTCCTCTCATTACCACCATGCTCTGACACAACAAAAGAGTGACAGTGTTACACCCATTTAAAGATCAGTCACTAAATACCAGCTACCCTGTATCATGAACAGGGCTCCAATTTGTTTAAACTCTTCTACTTGGAGTAATTGCTCCACGATCACTTGAAGATAGCAATGGACCTTTTCTGTGACTAAAAATGACCTCTGATTTTGAAGCAGTGGTTTTCTTATCATCTATTTTATACACTGTAAACACATTCCTCCTAAGCTTCTTTTTCCTTGGGATGAGGACATATGGTGGCAGTTACCTACCAGCTCATACCCATCCATTTTTTTATTTTCTTGTCACCTTCATCTTTAAAGGTTGAAGTGCTTGCTTTTTAATAGAGATGTTCCTCTAGTTATATTTTCCTTCAGTGTCCTTGAAAATAGGCATGACTTGAAACAGAAATATAGAAAAAGCAAGTGAATTGCTATATCCCACGGTTTAATATATGCTGTCAGCAGTTTTCTTCATGTATTTGAAATGGATTATCTGAATAGCAAAGACTCAGATTACAGCTCAGTGACAGAATAGATGATTTTCAAACTTTCGTCACATGCCAGCCACTTCTCTGTCTGTTAAGTTTGATTGTTTGGCACTAGACATCAATCTTTTAATAGCCATGTGCTCCTTTGAACTGTAAATCTGCCCAGCTATCAAACTTCACTAATTCATGTTATTATCTGACACCTGCAGGAAGAGAATCAATATTCTTCAGAGCATGTCTAAACTGATTTCATTTGGATCTGGCATCGTCATGTTGGCTTGAATGGTATGCATTTGGGATCTTCCTTGTGGTTTCTCCTTGTTACCGCTTTGCTTAGAACTTTCCCTCTATCACCTGTTACCATGGTATTTCCATTTGTCATGTTTTGCTGTCAGATGTCTTTGTACACTACTTGTTTCATGTTTCAAAACACTACTTGAAAAGATGCATCATTACAGGAGATGTTTAAATAATTCAGGAAGATCTGTTGATGAACTTTACTTTGATTCTATTAACTGGTCTCCACCTGTTTCATAGGTGCTGTGCCAGTGGCGTGGAGGGACAAAGTCTGTCTACGACTCAGGTGACCCAAGTTCAATTAGCAGCTGAGGTGATAGCACACCTGGGACAATGGGAGTGCAGATCCTGGAAAGAAAACGGTGGAGTCCAGGTGGTTTAGGCCAGTGACCCCATCCTCTCATTGATGGAGGGCAGGGAAAGGGTGGAGCCCAAGTGGTTTAGGCCACTGACCCCATCCTCTCATTGATGGAGGGCAGGGAAAGGGTGGAGCCCAAGTGGTTTAGGCCACTGACCCCATCCTCTCATTGATGGAGGGCAGGGAAAGGGTGGAGCCCAAGTGGTTTAGGCCACTGACCCCATCCTCTCATTGATGGAGGGCAGGGAAAGGGTGGAGCCCAGGTGGTTTAGGCCGCTGACCCCATCCTCTCATTGATGGAGGGCAGGGAAAGGGTGGAGCCCAAGTGGTTTAGGCCACTGACCCCATCCTCTCATTGATGGAGGGCAGGGAAAGGGTGGAGCCCAAGTGGTTTAGGCCACTGACCCCATCCTCTCATTGATGGAGGGCAGGGAAAGGGTGGAGCCCAAGGGGTTTAGGCCACTGACCCCATCCTCTCATTGATGGAGGGCAGGGAAAGGGTGGATCCCAAGTGGTTTAGGCCACTGACCCCATCCTCTCATTGATGGAGGGCAGGGAAAGTATCAAAAGGGTGGAGTCCAGTACAGAAACAACATAGTTTTGACCAGCTAAGCTGGTGATGGTGATTCTTATCAGTAATGGGCACATGCAAACTGATAGATGGGCACTGGCATTCCCTACGATGACCAGAACTATAACATGGTCAAATGGAGCCCTAGACAGTGTCCTGGACTAGCCCACCTACCCACTCCCTCCCCTTGCAGCCATGCCAGTATCCCATTACTTGACTGTCTCTCCCTGTTTACATGAAAATCTATTCAAACCTCTCAATGTGCTTTTACTTTTACAATAATCACAGATTTGTGTTTAAAACTTTTATTTCATATTTTACAGAAAAAACACTGAGACATTTGCTCAACAAAACAAAGCAGTCTGACATTAAAAATAGACCTTACATGAGTAACAGCAAACAACTCTTAAGCTGAAACTCACATTTATTGAAAATGCATCTGGAAACCCATTAAACTATAGCAGATCTGCTGAGATTTATAGTTAAATAGCATGTAGCACTACTTAGTGGTGATGTGAAGGGTGCAGGAATTCAAAAGACAAGGGTGTAATCCATTTGCTTACAGCTTGGGCTAGCCCACTGGATGGAAGCATCCCATTTCAGGGACAGCCCAGGAGAACTGTTTGGTGATATGACTTATAGTTACACAGCAGAGAAATGAAGGCTAAAGGAATCAAACCAATCGACTACAGAAACAGCTCATTAACAGCTCATAGCCTTACTCATCTAAACAAAGTACCAGTCAGACTGTTGTAGCCTAACACAGTGCATTTCATACTTGTGTGCCTAAAAATGCAAGCAAAATTAAAAATGTTAAAATGTTAACATTAAGCTCACAGACTTCATGCTGACCAATGTTTTCACAACCAAATAAAGACAGTAAACAGTCAACAAAACAGGGAAATCAAGAACTGTATCCAAAAAAACATAGGTCATGTAATAATGTTCCCACCATGCCATGATAACTGTGGAATCAGTGGTGCATTGTGTAGCTTGTGTCTTGGGTTATTTTAAAACACATAGAAAACAGACTTATCTTGAGAAACAGTAAACTCTACACTTAAAAGTCATTTAGTAAAAATGCATTTGGCAACCCATTAAACTACAAGAAACATGCTGGAATTCATGTTCAAATAACATATAAGTACTAATAAGCAGCTATATGAAAGGTGCAGGAATGCAAAAGACAAATAGACAAAGACAAAGCATTCTATAGCTATGACAAGAATCTCAATGGCAACACTCAGATCTGCCCTGAGTTACAGCACAATGGCACTAAATATACAGAACCAACAGATATTGCCAACATCCTGGCAGATAGGTTCAGTGCTAACTTTACCCCCCCTCTCACCCCCTAAAGGGTCCATCTCTATACCGGAAGAATGCAAAGTTCCTGTAATCACGGCTGCACAGATAAAAAGCACACTCTCCAAAGCCAGGAACACAGCATCCATGGGACCTGACAACATCCCAGGCTGTATTCTACATGAACTACAGAATGAACTGGCACCCCACCTAAGTACCATGTTCAATCATATCCTCACCTCAGGCTTTGTGCCCACTGAATGGCACACAGAGAAGGTTTCCCACTCCACAAAGGGGGAGTCATCACGGACCCTGGGAACTACCGCCCCATTAGCCTGATAAGCCTGGTCTGCAAGGCCATGGAACGTATCATCATGGGACTTATAAACAAAGACATTGGTGATCTCCAAACTCTGGACCCCACCCAGTTCGGGTTTGTAAAAGGCAGATCATGTCTCCTAAACCTGATATACTTCTTTGAAGCAGTCACCAAAGCCGTAGACGAGGGTAAGGTGGTTCACACAGCCTATCTAGATCTCGCCAAGGCTTTCAATACCATCTTCCACTCTGAAAATATTGATAAACTCACTAAACTAGGTATAAATCCCTATGTCATAAGATGGGTTGCCAACTGGCTCACTGACAGAACCCACACTGTGAAAGTAGCAGACTCCAAATCTGACTTCAGACCAGTGACAAGTGGAATACCACAGGGTTCAGTCCTGGGTCCTCTCCTGTTTGGTATCTACTTCTTTGAAGTACAGGCTAACACAGAAGGTCTTTGGCTAATGAAGTTCGCAGATGACTGCAAACTAGGAGCCATAATTGAAACTCCTAATGATGTTGACATCCTACAAAAGGGCCTCACTGAGACAGATGCCTGGTGTCAAAGCCATGGCCTCAAGCTCAATGCCAAAAAGTGCATTGTCATTCCCTTTGGTAAAAACTCTGTACCCATGAACTACCACATAGGCGGTAGTCTACTTAACACCAAAAGTGTGATAAGAAACCTTGGGACACAGGTGGACAGCAGTCTCTCCTTTGATAATCACATTGCCACATTAGTCAGTAATTCCTTCTACATGGCACAGCTCATCATAAAAGGTTTCTCATCCAGGAAAAAAGAGGTAATTGTTCCCCTCTACTCATCACTCATTAGACCCATTATAGAGTACAATGCCCCTTTTGGTATGTACCTCACAAGACATCTACAACAACTGGAAAGCCAACAGAAATACCTCACAAAGAGTATTACAGGCCTCAAACAGATGCCCTACGCAGATCATGTCAAAAAACTTCAGTTTTACTCAGTCTCATATCTCCTACTTAGAGGCAATCTCTGCCTAACATACAAAGCTATGTCAAACCCAGAGCTGTTGGACATGCTCCACTTAAAGAAATCCCAATCCCTCTGAGCTACACGCTCTAGGGACCTAAACCTTGTCACCACAATAAACAGAACATGTTGAAGGATAGATTCCTGTCCCAGAGACTTCCCATACTCTGGAACAAACTACCTAACTATATCAAAC
Source organism: Protopterus annectens (assembly GCF_019279795.1). Lineage (NCBI taxonomy): Eukaryota > Metazoa > Chordata > Ceratodontiformes > Protopteridae > Protopterus > Protopterus annectens. The sequence continues at coordinate 1,217,273,989 of NC_056746.1, forward strand.
AAAGCTCTTCATTAGCACTCTTCAAGAAAAATCTTGATGATTGGATGGGAAATAGGAAATTCACCTCAGTGATTACTTCTGTGGCTCTGCTCGACAGGGGCACAGGAAAATAATTTTCTTGGGTGGCGAAAGCCAGGGTACCTTTTTGACTAGGCTTATATAGGCCCTAGGGCCAATGGCCTAGTACCTACCTATGAACCTATGAAATATATAACTCATTTACTAAAAGCCTCAGACAGCCTACTTGATACAGGTGTTCCTTTTCATGAAAAGCCCAAGAGTACTGCTGGTGAGGTAACTTAATCAGGGTTACAAAGAAGACAAATGAAAGTTGAGGGAATCATACCCTGTACTACTGAATGCATCTGTTTAACAGCTCATAGCCTTACTCAGCTGTACTAAGTACTAAACAAATTGTTATATCCCAAACACAGCAAATTTAATACCTCTGTGACTAGAAAAATTCAAGCTAAATTAAAAAAATATGTTCATATTTAGAAATACTTCATGCTGTCCAGTTTATTCACAGCTAAATAATCAACACACTGACAACATTCAACAGAAGAAGAACATGACTCATATGATGATGCTCTTGGATACTACAATCAATTTCCTTCCTTTGCACCATAGTTGGCTTGCAGTCCAAGGCACCATTGAGGAGCCTATCCCAAATTTCCAGTAGCAGCAAAGCGCTGTCTGGTTAAGTAACTTGCTCAAGGATGGGGTATAAATATGAGGAAAAAGCAGAGATGTTAAGCATACTAGCAGTTGGTATGGAGGGTTAAGTCTCTGTTCCTTGTACCCAAGGTGCAGGGTTTGACTCAATCAAGTCACTTAACCAGACAGGGCATTTTATGCACGTGCGCGCGCACACACACACACACACACACACACACACACACACACACACACACACACACACACACACAAACTCACTTTTTTCAACTTTTTCCTAAAAACTGCACTGACAGTGTTCTACTTTAGTGTGCTTTACCTTATTTTTGTTTAGTCATTAAGCTTATTTTCATTTATTAATGCATTATGTTTATTCACTTTAATATTACAATTACATATTTCTTTTGCACAGTACTTCATTTTTTGTCTTTTTCTACCATCTTCTGCTCCCCATCAGCTCTCCTCCCCAGTCATCCAATTAGTTGTTTAGCTCCCCTATGACTGCTTGGAGTGAGAGTCAAATTTACTAAGGTGAGAAACTGTGAGCAGGCAAATTTTATGTTGCAACTCCCCCTTGCTGGTTCTAGGCTTGCATCTGACATCAGTCAGTGAGGCTACCATCTCCACCTCCATTGTGCTTTGTCTCTCTTGGGACCCCACCCTCAGGAAACATGCAGTAGGACACTAACAGACCCTATTCTAACATTTGGGATACCATGTTGCCTTCATTGCTGCTCTACCTTCTTTGACCTGAAGTGCACTCCATTGTGTTCTCTGGTAACACCAAAGGCACAGCAGCTGTAGTCATCCCTAGCATACCATCCCCATCTACCCCCCCCCCAAGGAGTGGCTATTGGGCACAGCCCAACCATTCCTCTTCTGTGAATAGCAGTTTGGTAGAAACACTTTGTCTGAACTTCTACAGGTCACGTTGGAGATCACAGCCATTTGAGTCCAAGAGGATAATATCATTTGCAATTAACAAAAACGTACCACTCATGCTCCAACCTGGGTACTCTTCACACCTTGGCTGCAACTTGATATCTTACCATGAAAGTCACTATGTCATGAGAAACCTTGTTGTGGTAATGACCTTATCTTTGTAGCAGGGTTTGCAATTTGATGTGATCCATACATTTCTGCCATTTTAATACCTTTGTTAACTTAACACATTATATAGTGACGTGAGTACACATACAGTTATATAAAAAGAAAACAAGCCATTCAGTGATTTTTTTTTGCTTAATGCATTGTACATATACAGTTTATTTCTTAATAATAATTATTCAATTTAACATTTGATATCCTGCCTTCCCTGAAATTTCATTCCTTCCCCTGAACATGTTTTGCATGTAAGATTCCCATAGATTCCATTTATTTCTATGCAGTTTGATTCTTTTCTAAAGATCCCACCCATAAAGTTATGTACGATTCCCATAGATTCCATTTATTTCTATGCAGTTTGATTCTTTTCTAAAGATCCCACCCATAAAGTTATGTACGATTCCCATAGATTCCATTTATTTCTATGCAGTTTGATTCTTTTCTAAAGATCCCACCCAAGTTATTGTATATGTACGATTCCCATAGATTCCATTTATTTCTATGCAGTTTGATTCTTTTCTAAAGATCCCACCCATAAAGTTATGTACGATTCCCATAGATTCCATTTATTTCTATGCAGTTTGATTCTTTTCTAAAGATCCCACCCATAAAGTTATGCTTTGTGGAGCATGTCTGCTGCTGTCAAAGTCATCCTTGGAAAACTGATTTGAGAGGAAGAATAAACAAACAATCCAGCGCATTTAATACTCACAATGGTTGTTCAAAAAAACAATAAAAATTCCCTCAGAACAGAGATAACAGGATGATATTCACTAGTAACCAATAAGAGGACAGCTGACCCATGTGGCTTAGCTGGATTTAACCAGAAACGCTACACAAAACTACCATGTGAGCTCAACACCCACAAAACAAAATACAGTGGGTAGGTGCAATGCACTCACCAACTGGGCAGTTGTGGAATAATTAAGTCAGAAGAAATCCTAGTAATGAAAACTGGCTCTCGATGGAATATGTGGATGTTCATTGCGATGCTCAATAAACACCATACACAATGTAAATGTGCTTCCAGCATCCATGAGGTTTTTACAGTTACTTGTTCTAAAACAAAATATAGAACATGATATGCATTCCTGTAGTTAAGTATTACATTATTTAGAAATATATAGGTCATATATTGTTTATCTAGTTCAAAATATCCTGTTTTATAAATATTCTCTGAGGTACTTTCATTACATTACAAGGGTCATTTAAATTATCCTTAACTTTTCACTAAGGATGCGATGGGCTTTTACATCAAACAGTACAGTTTGCTGACATCAACAAATGCAATTTTCAGTCTTTATTGTTGTGTAATTTCTCAAAATATCCAGATGTCACATTGGATTCTTCAGTATTCTTTCATATCTAGAGTATTTAATAAAATATTTCACTGTAGCTGAGCTTGTTTTAGGACAGTTCTTACTGCACTCCTAGTTTTATTAGAGACATGACCAGAGGAGCATCATTAGGTGCGTATTACAGTTCTCATGGTCTCCATTTTCTTGTGACAGTACTGGTTATGATATTTCTAGCTGCCCTTCTTTACTGGACTTTGCCCTGTATAACTGACTGTGAGGTGCACACCTTTACATCCCCTCCATAAGAAGTCAGGTATGTGGCTCAGATGTGTGGCCAGCTGCTTTGCCATTAGGCTGAAAAACATTGCATCTCTATGGACTCTTACTTTACCTCCCTTTTCTGTCCTTTCTGACCTTAAAGTAGGAGAATCTAGATTCATCTGATTTCTTTCCAGAATTTATTTTTGCTTAATATTGATTTCCATGCAGCACAATATAGTAGTCGGTCATTTGTTTTCAACATTCTATCCACTAATAAATAAACTAGAGAGACACTGAGTCGTTGCAGTGGTGTACACCTAAACTCCAAAATTCCAAGATGGCAATTCTCAAAGCTACTGTTGCAGCTATTTCTCATAAGATACTTCACTATTTGGAAAGGTTTTCTTTATTTGTCTATTAGATTGTGGATAGTGTGGACTGGACATTATATGTCTGAATTCCCACTCATGCACAGATCTTCTGATTTTCTGACTTTTGTACTGGAGACCACTATCAGATATGGCAATATCAGTTACAACCTTTGTTTGAAATATAGAATTTAATGCACTAATCTCGCTTACACTTTTGTCTGTCACTTTGATTACATTATGACACTTAAAATAACAATCTACATATTTAAGAAACACAGATGCTTTAAACCAAAACAAATCAATGGCTATGCAGTCCTGTCAAAATCTTGGTACTAGACATTCTATTATATCTTTCTTTGGATTATTGGTAAATTATGCATTCCAAATGGCACAGCTATGTAAAACTCATTCTATTTTATTTAACATTCCTGGACAATATATCTATTACTCTTTCTTTGCACATTATTATTCCGTGATGTGACTCCTGTGTCCTCTTAAACATTTGTCTTCTTAGATGAATAGGAACTACTTTTTCATGTTAGTACAATAAGCTCTGACCACAAAGTCCCCAAATAATGTCCAAGGTAAAAAACAAAAAATAAAAAAATGTCTCATAACAGACGCATATAGGTTCAAACCAGAAAGACCCTAGCAAAACACAGTGCACGATTTATGCACACAAATCTCTAATAACACATTCAGGCCATTAGCCAGACTCCACTTAGTAATTAGATAACGGAGAATAAAAAAAGCATAAAAAACAAGCTAAACTGTGCCTAAACACAAATATTAGTGGGAAATATCCAAAATGTGCTACTTGGTCTTTGCACAGCAGACAAAGACCACTTGCGTTTTTTACTCCCACCTTGTGAAATACTTTATGCAGTGTCTAATATAATTGTCATTCCAGACTTCTGCAGTCCTGAAGTTGTTACAAGTATCTTAGGTTAAGTGTAAGTCAGTGGCAATGCCATATTTTGGCTGTTTTGTTCAAGCGGTTTCAAAGATTACCAAAACATCACATATGTTGTCAAAAAAAGTTGCCGACCAGTGCTCTAAATATATAGTAAAAGAACATCAATTTCATAAATAAAATAGATGAAGACGCTCTTGGCAGGATTAAAAGAAATTACATAAAGTGTATAGGGCTTACACACAGGAAAATGGATATATATATATATATATATATATATATATATATATATATATATATATATGTATATGTGTGTGTGTGTGTGTGTGTGCGCAAAGGTAGAAGATCATGAATGTGCAAAACAGATATGCAATAGTGTTCAATGGTGACACACATAATGTGCAAAGGAGCAAAACACCCCAATAGTGTTAAAACAATTCAGGGGCAGATAGCCTGTTTATGAAAGCTGTCATCTAACACCACAATACTACATCGTTCTTGAGGCATAGTGACTATAGAGAAGCCACTTAGCTTCCACCACAACACCATACCTGTCAACCTCTTACTGCAAAAAAATCTGGACAATGTCTAAAACAATAAGGGGACAAAGACCCCAAAATATGGACAGATTTTACATTTTGCTCTTATAGGCTTAGAAATTTGCTACAATAACAGTATTTGTGTTGACGTGCATTTTCTGAAGGATATGAAGTCTAAAACTCAAATGTATGTCATTATTTAATTACTTCAATCCTCAGTCATTTGCCAGAAAAACAAAAATTTTATGAGGAATAGACCAGAAATATTTTGAAAAATCTGGGCAGTTGAGAGGTGCAGGAGCATAGCCACTAAATCACTGGTACTACAGTAGAACAATTTTATAAGCACCTCATCCACCAATCACAGTTACTCGCAGGAGATGTAGACTTTATATAACTAGATATATGTATAACTAATAAATATATATATATATATATATATATATATATATATATATATATATATACGTCTGCCAGCTTTTCACCAAAGATTAAGGCTATGAACTGCTAACAACCTTCATCCTGTATTTCATGGTCTGATTCTTTTGGTCTCCAATTGCCAGCTGTGTGACCACATCACTCAGCCAAATGGAGGTCCTGATGCACCACTGAAAATAGTCCATACCTAGCTGGACATCCTTCCATCTTTTAATAAATTATACATATTTGTCTGTCTATGTGATAACTGAAATGGGTCCATTTTGCTGAAAATGACTTGTTTCAATTGGCTAATTGCAGGTAATATTTTAATTTTACTTTTATTAATTTAATTGACTTTTTTCATTCTAAATGTGGTTAGTTTGCCAAAGGTGCGCTTATGTGGCAAGATTTTTATGCCATTTCAGAGATCTGAGTATGCATTTTTTTGTATGTTAAGTATGTGTGTGTATGTTCACGCGTGCGTGCACGTGTGTGTGTGTGTGTGTGTGTGTGTGTGTGTGTGTGTGTGTGTGTGTGTGTGTGTGTGTGTGTGTGTGTGTGTTTATGTGTATGCATGTGTGTGTGTGTGTGTGTGTGTGTGTGTGTGTGTGTGTGTGTGTGTGTGTGTGTGTGTGTGTGTGTGCCTTGTAGACAGAGGTGACAGAATTTTATGATGCGCACATAGAGCTGATAGATTCTTGTTTATGCAAGCAGAGTGGTAAAAAATACTTGACAAGATCTCCAGAGAGGTGCTAAATAAAAGCATCTATACTCTGTGTCTATACTCTTTTATCACTCCTGTTTATCAGTGACACAGTTACTATATACATATATATCACTGTACACAGATATTCATAAACACAGTCTAATCAAAGCACCATGAAATAGCAATAGCTGTCACCATTTGCCACAGATACCAGAGCACGCTCCTCAGTTGGCCAAAGAAGCAGTCATGATCTGAATGTCTCACAGGATGGTACAAATAAGCTGTGGAAAATATCAGGACAATGACATTAATTACTAAGTGAAAGAATGCATGCAAACCTTCCTAATGCAGACTGCACTATCCATTTCTGTACAGCTGCCATCTTGTCTCTGTTTGCAGTGGTGTGCAGTTCCCTCCGTGGGACCTGTGTAGTGCAGTACTGAAAAAACACACACAGCCCTGTACAGAGATGAGTGTGTGCATGATTAGTTTACAAAGCCAGATGACCTTCTATACCATTCCTCATGCCACCTCTTGTGTATTCTGTTATTCTGTATGCCCTTTTGATATGGTATCCCATTTCTCCTGTGCTCCAAAGCATTACTGAACTGCAGGCACACAAGTTAGTGTGCTGCATACATTTTTCTGTGCTCTTTGCCCGTGCTCATACAATTAATTACTGTAGAGTACATAGGCTACTACTCTGTGACCCTTTCCATTTTTTGTGCCCCATACCCCTAATACTTATAGTATTGCTGAACTGCAGGGCACACAGCCTGCCCTGTTTTGCACTCTGTGCCACATATGCCAGTACTCAAAGGGGTAATGTATAACATGGTACAAAAGATGCCATGCCATGCAGCCTTTCCTTTCTATGCCCCTTGCCACAGGGCACATCTAAGTAATGTACTGCAAGGCACATGGGCTACCTTGCTGTGCTTCTTGCCTTGTAGCGCCTGGCAGATACTAACACTATGTAGATAGGACAAAATCTCACAGAATAACAGTGGTCACAGAAACACAAGACTTTAATGAAGCTTTCGGGCTCTCAACCCTTCATCAGCATAATACATTGGTACATTTTACACCATTTATATAGAGGAACAATTAAAATCACATGATCAAACCAGCCAATAAAATACACAGAAACATTAAAAGGAAAATATATCTCATTGAAATATATATATATGTGTATATGTACATAAAATGTTTAAAATTATTTTAATATTATAAATTACTCATTTGTCTCTTAACTAACACTGGTTTTATACTAATGGTGTTATTTAATCCAGGTGAAATGTCAGCCTGTAGTCTTATTATACATTCTAGTTCTCTAAATTCTAAGAGGTTATTTACATCACCCCCTCTCACACCCACTTGTATTACATCTATACATCTAAACCTAAAAGTATGTGTATTAAACTCATGTATATGCTTATATAAAGCATTAGTTATTATTCGTCTATTTATCTCAGATCTATGCTCAATTATACGATCTTTAAGCCTACGTATAGTCTTCCCTACATAAAATGCTTGACATTGCATACAAGAGCAAGATAGATTAGTCTCAAGGTGTTACAGTTAGCATTAACATTAAAATAAAATTTCTTGTGTGATATGGGATGTTTAAACATACTATCTGCTTCCAAAATGTCAACACAACAAGTACAGTTATAACATTTATAAGTCCCTATCTTACTTTGTGTGGCATTTTGTTTTATGTCAAAATCTTTATAACATAGCATATTTTTCAGGGACTGATTATTCCTGTAAGCAAAACTAGGCTTAGATCCTACTATAGTACTTAATTCTGGCATGGCCATTAAAATTGGCCAGTTTTTCTGTATTATACTGCCTATTTGGTTAGAGTAACCTGAGTATGTGGTTATATATCTTAACACACTCTCTGTCTTTTTAGTAGGTGTGGGTAAATTATAGCTAACATCCACCTTCCCATCTAGGAATATAGGTTTATAGTCAGTATTCCTACCCTCTGTTATCATTTCAATATTCTTATCTATGATATTTTCAGAATACCCACTTCTCAGGAATTCTGCTTTCATTACTGCTATCTCGTTCAAATACACCTGTTCCTCCGTTGTCAATCTACTTACTCTAATAAACTGTGACTTCATTATACTTTTGAATACATGCGGAGGGTGCATACTAGTACTATCCAAGTATCTTATTGTATGCACATCTTTTTTATGTACCATAGTTTGTATTGTATCATTCTTTTTATATAATTTTACATCCAAAAATATAATCTCATCTGGTGAAAAACACATTTTAAATTTAAAAAAATCAGTTGTATTGTTAATATATGTTATAGAACTTCCCAATCAGCTCACTTACACTCAGTTAACTCTAGCCCACAAGCTTATTCTCAACCCCTCCCTCTGTCCTTCCCTTTCTTCTGCATTTAATATGCATCTACCCAATAGAGTATTAAGATCAAATAATCAAAACCTACTCAAAGTCCATAAACCAACATATCCCCCAGGCAAAAACCTTTTATCTTTCACCCTAGCTCGCACCTGGAACTCCCTTCCTTCACTCATACATACCACCTGTAATCACTCTGCTTTCAAAAAATCTCTCTATACATACCTAACATCTCAGTGGGAATGCTCCTGCTCCCACCCTACATAACCTACTCCTCTCCTCTATCTCCCTCCATACTCTACTCTGCTACATCTTACTATAACTAAAATTCTATAGAAATTACTAGGTAAGTCCAACGATTCTCTTCTTCTGCCACTTCATCATCTCACTAAATCTCCTCTAACTTTCTAGTGACTAAATTTTTCCTATCTACTATGTACAAATGGATATGTCTATACAAATGAATATTATTACATTTTTGCACACTGTATCTAGCTGTACATTTTTGCTTTTTTACCTTATTGTTAATCTTTGAGTGTAAGTGTGAATATATGTTTATATGTATGTAAAATGTATTTTTGGAGCTTTTCTCCCCAGGACTCCATTGAAAACGGGTTCCTTGTGGCCCAATGGACTATCCTGGTAAACCAACTGCAATAAATAAATAAATAAATAAATAAATAAACAAGTGTAGGTCATCTATCGTACCATCCCATGTAAAAAAACAATCATCCACAAATCTAGCATAACTTTTCACATGTACATTCATTGCGTGTTTATTACTTAAAATATATTCCTTTTCCCAATGAAAAAGTACTAAATTTGCAAAGGTATTTGCAACAGAAGTGCCCACGGCAACTCCTGTTAATTGTTTGTATGGGGTACCATCAAAAATGAATATATTATTAGTTAATACTAAATGAAGAAGAGAACATATATTTTCCACATCCCGAGGTTGTTTAGTTGTATTAGATAATAATAACCTTCTAATCGCCTCTATTCCATAGTCAATGGGAATAACTGTAAATAATGATTCTATATCTAAAGTTACAAAAATATAGTCGTAAGGCACAGTAGTATACCATAACTTAAGCTTTCTCAAAAAATGTGAGCTATCTTTTACTATGCTTCATCATTTAGGTAATAATTCAGATAATACAATTTGTAAATATTTAGATATAGTCTCGGTTATCCACCCCTTACCTGAGACTATAGGTCTCAGGGGTGGTTCTTCCAAAGACTTATGTATCTTTGGAATCCCATATATTTGGGGAATCTTGGGGCATGGAGTGAAAAAATAATTAAATATATCAATTGAGATGTCATTATTTAACTGCATATCATAGATAGCCATATTCACTTGTGTTATGCAATTTTTCACATCAAGAAATGTCACCTTTTTAAAAGTGCTAGTATCAGATAAAAATGCAGAAAACTTATTCATATAATAGGTTCTGTCCATTAGGACTACTGCCCCACCCTTGTCTGCTTGTTTTATAATTATATCATTTTCTTCCTTTAGATATTTAAGGGCCTGATATTCTTTAAAGGAAAGATTATAATTCCTTTCAGTTATACCACGTTTGTAAAACAACGATCTTAATTCAAGTTCTACAATGTTTGAAAATGCTAGAATAACTGGGGATAACTGAGGTATGAATAGACTCGACTTTTTACAAACACTATTATTTTCAACAGAATTTTTAAAAATTAATTTTAGCATCAAGCTTCTAGCAAAAAGTTTTAAATCTATAATCGCCCTTACCACATTGTCCATAGCAAAGGGAATGAATTTCAAACCTTTGCTTAATATTGTAAACTGTTCATTTGAAAAAGTATTTCGTGTTAAATTTAATGTACCTTGTTTTATTATTGGCTTCTCATTTATCTGCGTGGCGTTTTGTTGCTCTTTTTTGGACTGCTGCACTTCCTTTTCGCCCCTTGGATATGAGGTGAATCTCCTGTTGTAATTATCGAATTGCTTTCCGTATGTGTTCTTTTCACCGGAACCCTTTCTGGTTGTTGTAGTCGAAAGGGTAAAAAAACAGAAATATCTGCCTGTCTTTTTTCTTTTGGTTCTCGCGAATGCTCCGATGTCGTCGGTGTTTTAGATACATCCAGGATCACATTTTCGGTTGCCGAGGTTAATAAAACCTCCACGTTGGTCTCAACAGGTCGTCGATGGATTTCTTTTCCATTGGCTTTTTCGGCATTAGCTTTTTCAGCTCCATGATGATGAGGCGTTACTTGCGTAACGCTTGGCAAGCGTCCTCGTTGATTGGCCGAATCATCACTTGATGTTCCTGGTAACGCAAACTCATCCAATCGATCTAACAGCTTAGTTGTGTCCATAGGATGTATAATATGTTGAGGTTGTTGCTTATATTTGGCGGGTTTAGCCAGATATTTAAAATCAGTTCTCGGCCAGGAGAATATATGTCCATTTTTGTAATCTTCAATATCTCGTTGAAGTTTACGTTTCTTTTTTATTTCCAGCCTATTGTCAAGCAGCTGCATTCTTTCTATAAACGCTTGATAAATATTATGTGAAGCATCATTTTTAAGCAGTAATAAAACATCTTTGTCATTTTGTTCTATTTCCTGCATTAAAGTCTTCTCAGTATCCTCAAAATAATTGTTCATAAGTTTCATGTAACTTGCACTCAATTCTAAATTGAGTTGCTGCCACTTGACTAAAAGTTCCTCATAGGTATTACCATATGAGGGCATTTTGAGTACACGCAGTCCTCTAGGTACTATGCCTAGTTCAAGATAAGCCAAGAAGCTAAGTCTCTGCCATTGCAGCTGCTTATAGCTACTAACCTTCTTTTCCAGTATATTAATTAAGGTGGTTAAATTTGTTGTGTCTTCAGCTATCAAAGTCTTTTGAGAATTATTACTAAGTAGCTGATCCTGTAGTAGTGGATTGTTCACTTTCGTAAGAAGTCTCTTAATAGATAAGGCCATTATCCAAAGTTGAAATTGGAAAAAAGCAGGAAAAAAGCAGGACGGCTGGTTCAATTTCCTCTTATAGCGTTATCTGTTGCACTTAATAAATAGAATAGTTGAACTGAACACGTAGATAGGACAAAATCTCACAGAATAACAGTGGTCACAGAAACACAAGACTTTAATGAAGCTTTCGGGCTCTCAACCCTTCATCAGCATAATACATTGGTACATTTTACACCATTTATATAGAGGAACAATTAAAATCACATGATCAAACCAGCCAATAAAATACACAGAAACATTTTTTAATGGCCATGCCAGAATTAAGTACTATAGTAGGATCTAAGCCTAGTTTTGCTTACAGGAATAATCAGTCCCTGAAAAATATGCTATGTTATAAAGATTTTGACATAAAACAAAATGCCACACAAAGTAAGATAGGGACTTATAAATGTTATAACTGTACTTGTTGTGTTGACATTTTGGAAGCAGATAGTATGTTTAAACATCCCATATCACACAAGAAATTTTATTTTAATGTTAATGCTAACTGTAACACTATGAGACTAATCTATCTTGCTACTTGTATGCAATGTCAAGCATTTTATGTAGGGAAGACTATACGTAGGCTTAAAGATCGTATAATTGAGCATAGATCTGAGATAAATAGACGAATAATAACTAATGCTTTATATAAGCATATACATGAGTTTAATACACATACTTTTAGGTTTAGATGTATAGATGTAATACAAGTGGGTGTGAGAGGGGGTGATGTAAATAACCTCTTAGAATTTAGAGAACTAGAATGGATAATAAGACTACATGCTGACATTTCACCTGGATTAAATAACACCATTAGTATAAAACCAGTGTTAGTTAAGAGACAAATGAGTAATTTATAATATTAAAATAATTTTAAACATTTTATGTACATATACACATATATATATATATTTCAATGAGATATATTTTCCTTTTAATGTTTCTGTGTATTTTATTGGCTGGTTTGATCATGTGATTTTAATTGTTCCTCTATATAAATGGTGTAAAATGTACCAATGTATTATGCTGATGAAGGGTTGAGAGCCCGAAAGCTTCATTAAAGTCTTGTGTTTCTGTGACCACTGTTATTCTGTGAGATACTAACACTATACCACATATTATGAGAGAAGACAGAGCATATTAATGGAATGTATGAGATACTGGGCTAATTTACAGGGTCACCATATGTGTCATTGTGTGGCAAAGACATAGCTCTGTTCATCAATCATACACCTGTCAACCCAGGTCCACGTGGTACACCAGGGAGAAATATCTGTGAATTAGGCTGCCCATTTCTGTAGGAAGAAACAGCTAGAAGAAATAAAGTTCTAAATAATCAGCATTTTATAACACTGGCATAGGAAATTTCCAGACACTGGACTCAACCCAGTTTGTTTTTGTTAAGGGCAGGTCATGCCTACTCCACCAGGTTGAGTAGTTCATTCTTTGAGAATGTCACCAATCTTGACCTGGCCAAGACATTTGACACAATATCCCACTTGGGCATTGTTGACAAACTCAAGAGGTGAGGTTAGGTATAAACCCTTATATTACTTGGTGGATGGCCAGCTGGTTCACAGACAGGACCCAGAAAGTTAGATCTGGGAGTTTACCTCTACAAATACGCAAGTCACCAGTAGAGTCACTCTGGGATATGTCCTGGGGCCACTCATTTTTGCCATCTAGTTCTCTGAAGTCAAGGCCAATGTCAAGGGCATCTGGCTGACCAAATTTGCAGATAATTGCAAATTAGGGGCAGTCATAGAATCCCCCACTAGCACTAATGTTCTCCAGGAAAGGAACACACAGGCAAATAACTGGTGTCAGAGTCATGGACTAAAACTAAATGCCAAGAAATTTATAATATCCTTCGTGAAGTCATCCTTCCCTGGCAACTGTCATGCTGACAACATGCCCCTAAAATAGACCCAACCTACTAGTCAGGGACTTGGACACACACACACACACACACATACACACACACACACACACACACACACACACACACACACACACAATAATCTCACCTTTGACCATTACGTGTCTATAGTAGTGAGGAAATCATTCTATATTGTGCAACTTATAAACAAAGGTATCACGTCTAGGCCCAAGGAGATCATTGTTCCACTGCATTTGGCATTCATCAAACCTACCATTGAGTACAGTTCCCCCTTTGGTATGTACCTAACCAGGCACATCCAACAATTGAAAATGTCACAAAGGTTACTCACTAAAAGAATACAAGGTGTAAGTAGCTGTCTTATATCAACTGCCTCAAAGCCCCATACATGTATTCTGTGTCCTACAGGCTGTTGAGGGGAGATCTATTCCTGGCATACAAGGCATTGTCAGACCCCACCCTGATGGACCTCCTGCATATCCACAGAACAAACAGCACCATAATTACCCATTGTAAAGACTTAAACCTTGCCTGTGATATAAATAGGACCTGCTGGAGAGACAGGTACATATCACAGAAACTACCCCTTCTCTGGAACAGACTCACCATCCATGTGAAGCAAACCACCCCCCAACCAAATTCAAGTATAACTTGGACAGTTGGATGGGGAACTTGGTTTGGCACCTCTGTCTCTAACAGATACAGGTAGCCTGTAAATGGTTGCTCTCTCAGGCCCCCGCTTTTAAATGTTTCATCCCCCAGGCCCCTACTTAAACTTATCAAGGGTGCCAGAGCTGAGAGATTTGGAATGCATGGCTAGGCTTAAAAGACCACAACGGCCGTTAGCTTAGTAAATACATAACAACCTATGAACTATGAGCATGACAGTAATTCAGATAATTGTATGCTATAATTAGTGCTATTTGAATTAAAATTTCACATGGTCAGATAATTTACATAATTTCATATTCTAGTTTTATTAGTTTTTCAAAAATATATTTTATACATTTTTCAAATTGTTTACCTCTTGAATCAGAATGATCTTTGACTTTGTTAAATATGTTATTTTTTTATTTTGTAGAATGCATAATAATTGACTGGCAATATAAACTGTGCCTTTTGATGGTAGTAATGAATAAACAATACAAGTGCATGCACTTGAAGTAGGCTATGACAATGGCTTTGTGCTGCATGGTAACTTATAGAATTAATCGCTGATAGACACATGTAAACCAAACTTACTGCTAAAATCAGGACAGGTGAGAAATTGTGAAATTTTAAAGTTTTGAATGTCTGCCCTGTTCCTCTGAAGGCATTTAGCCGAGGTGTAATAGAACGCTATTAAATCTTTTGCAGTATTTGCTGACTCCCATCTGTTTTTTTTTTTTTTTATTGTCTGCCTTGTTTCCAATTTCAGGTGCATAAACTTGAAAATATAATGTCACTTATGGGAAAGCTTGTTGTCATTCCTAAGGTCAATGGTAAGTGAAACATTTTTTTTACTACTACTCACACGTGAAATACAGAATTTCTGTGAAAAGAAAAAAATAAAACAGCCTGGTGTAAACAATTATGGCAATACAAAAGCCTTTTAAAACTACCAGTCAACTAATGGCAGACATATCTTATCAGCATGCCTGGCTATTTATGGTTTCAGGACAAAAGCAACCATACTTTATATGTCACGTTAAAAACATTATGTGGAGCTTCTCCAGGCAAATCTGTAAGCAATAAACAAAACAGCAGTCAGCTACACGCAGTTACTTTAAGGACAGTTATTTTTAAACTGGCATGTCCTTAAGGCAATTGCTTTAGGGGTTCTCTCCTTTTTGGTTCATGCCAAAAAACAATGTACACATGAGGAATACAATGGTTTATTAAAAGGATAAAGATATATAACAAATGTTCACAATTATTAGACTTCCATAGGTTTCAAAAACATTTCCAATTAAACATTTAAATTTGTTTTAATGTGTGCCAAATTTGTGAAGATATTTTCAATAGTAAAAATGCCAGGAGCAGACCACACAAACTTTTAAATCATTGACTAAAGTGATGGCATTTTACTGAAAAAATTTTTGGTTCCTCTGTCTTGAGCTTGCGAACGATTTAGTAGACCAATCCTCAGAACCAAATTTAGTACTCACTATTTTGTTTAATCCTTTTATATCATATTTTAGATTATTTTTTGTTGCATCCTGAGTACTGCATGAAAAATTATTGAATTATTATAGCGTGCTGCAGCACAGAAATTTCTCACACTGATCACCATAGTTCTCAACTTTCTATCTCATGTCGAACAAATGGGTAAAATTTAGAACACTTGCTACCAGCTTAATTCAACTTCATTTTAACAACTGTTTCTTCATACTTAAAAAAAGTTAAGGTTTTGTGATGAATGAATATGGCTTCAGTGCCTTCCACAAATTTAGACCATCAACTAACTGTACAGACAAGGAAAAAGGTAGAGGAGTCTTGATCTACATCAACAACAAGTATACCTCTATGTTGGTTAAAAAAATAAAGTCCCATATCACATCTTAGCACGCTCTTAGCCACCTTCTATGTCCCAAAAGTCCCATAGCTCATACCTTGACTTACTGAATAAACTCACCATTCAACCAAATACCATATTCATTTAGGACTTTGACTATCCCTCTATATATTGAAAAGCATGCACTGCATCAAACAAGCATGCACAACAATTTGTGGACTTCTTTAGCATAAGTACCCTTGACCAGTGCGCACACCCAACAAAGGTTCAGATGTACATGATCTGGAACTCATCAATATAGGAGAGAGCTGCCCCGCATCCCACCCCACTCAGTGTCACGTCCTCACAGGTGAGGTTGGACCACAAAGCTGCCTCCTTTGAAATAAGAATTAACTTGATAACCCCTTGAAACCTTGTCACAGTTCGGAACAATTCCAAGACAAACTATATCCTACTAAGTGCTAGTTTGTTAAAATTTAAGGCCCTTCTTAATCCTAAGTTCACAGCAACCTATACAGAACTGTTCACAGATACCCTGTACAACCAAGTAAATAACTGCAGAGAGGCAGCTGTACCCACTAGAATTAAGCCCAAAACAAACCTAAAAACAATCCTCACTGATGAAACTTAAATCTTAATAGAGTACATAACAAAAGGAAAACATTATAGCTAAAATCAGGAAGAGCAACTCTTGTAATGATTAGAGCTCCCTAACTAAACTAAACAGGAAACTATGTGGCCTAATTAAGTTCAAAAAGGCCAATTATGAGACCAAGATAGCCTCACAGGCTCAAGACAGCCACAAGACCTTCTACAACTATATCCAAAACCTCAAAGGCAGCACACAGTAGGGTACCAAACTTGTGGTTAGTAGTGCCACCTTCTCTGAGCAGCCTGACATAGCAAATCTGTTGGCTGACAAATGTAGCTAAAAATCTACCCCCCCTTACCCCCTCTTCCCATGAAGTAGCCACTAGCATACCCCCCACCCAACTATTAGCAAGGGGCAGGTCCTGGTAGTGCTTGCTAAGGCCAAAAACACAGCCTCATATGGGCCCAGAAAATATCTCAGGATGCCTCCTAAACAGCTTTAAACATAACCTAGCAGGACTCCTTGAGTCACTTTTCAGCTGTAGCCTCAAATCAGGTTTTGTGCCACATGAATGGAGAACTTCTACAGTAATTCCACATCACAAGGGTGGACCATCAATTGAGCCCAGAAACTACAGCTCCATCAGCCTGACTAGTCTTATATGCAAACCCATAGAACAAATTATCATGGATATCATCAACAAACATATAGGACACCTTCAGATCCTGGACCCAAACCAGTTTGGCTTTGTCAAGGGAAGGTCATGCCTACAAAACATGGTGAACTTCTTTGAGAAGTCCACCAAGGCAATGGATGAGGGAAAAACAGTATATACTGCCTACCTGGATCTGGCAAATATATTGAGATACAATACCCCACTGAGGCATAGTTGACAAACTCACCAAACTGGGTATAACCCCCTACATAACTTGCTGGCTTGTCAGCTGGCTCACAAACAGGACCTAGGAAGTCAGAATTGGTGAGACCACCTCTACTAAGAGACCAGTCACCATTAGTGTACCTCAAGCCTCCATGCTGGGCCTGCTCCTATTTGGCATCTACTTCTTGGAGATCATGGGTAATGTCAAGGGCTTTTGACTGATCAAGTTTGCAGATGACTGCAAATTGTGAGCTATCATATATTCCCCACATGATTCAAATATTTTGCAAGAAGGTTACACACAGACAAATGACTGGTGCCAAAGTCACAAATTAAAACTCAATGTCAAGAAATGCATTTTACTTCCTTTTGGGAAAATGGCTGCCCAGGCTAATTACTGCAAAGATAAGACACCCTTGAGAGTTGACTCAGTAGTCAGGGATCTGGGAACATATGTAGACAATAATCTGGCCTTTTACCAACAAATAGCCAAGGTAGTAAGAAAATCATTCTGTGTTGTCCAACTTATAAGTAAGGGCATGGTGTCCAAGTCCAAGTCATACTGTCATTTTATTCAGCCCTTATCAGACCCATCCAGTCCATAAACTTTAACTGAGGTGTCCCATTACTGTCTATGGACCACTGTATATTACTCCAAAGTAATGTCACTGTAGAAAAGACAATTTATTTAGGTCATCATGGTTTAATAAAAAGCTTATAAAGCTTTTTATAAAAAAATTGCCCAAATTCATAATGACAGACCAGGCAAGAATGCAGTGTGGCATCTGACTCATCAAATGTTGGAATGTATATGGAAATAATTGGAAAATCACTTTAACAATGAATGTGTGGTAAACTTTTTCAGTGTGGAAAATGGACTTTTTCAGACACAAAACGAGGAACTGTTCCTTGTAGTAAAGTATGGTGGACCATTATACCAGTCATTTGCAATGTGGTATGAAGATGAGGGAGACATAGACAAGAGAAAGACTGCAAGGATAACAGAGCAGAAAAGAAAGCCAATTTAAGGAAAGTTGTAGAGCTGGTTGTAGGCCAGAAATAAATTCACATTTATAGCCTGAATTGCAGACTATGCTGGCTGGCCCTGCATAACACATAGGTCGAGGCAGATGACATGGTGAATCCTTTTAATTCTCAACCATGACCCCACTTTACTTGCTTTTGTCTCTTCTATGTTTTCATGGTCTCATTTCAAAATCAGATGAAATTTAGTGCCAATTGCCAACAGATGCAGAACAAATCTTGCACAACACTTGCCATCCAGGTTCTCCATCCTCTTTGTATGATTGTTAAAAAAGAAATTCATTCTGGTCAGGCAGTCTCTAGAATAAATATAAAATCTAGTTCCACTTCCCTCATAATAACAGTACTAGGCTAATTCTGAGGTGCAAATACTTTAGTATTTATCACCTGACACTAGACATTTGCTTAATGGAATGGCTCATAGGTCATGTGCTAGAGTCAACTGGGTCAAAGTGAAACATAGCAAGAATAAATATGATTTGCTGGAAACAGGTCTATGTTTGCACATCGAAAAAACATTACAATGAACGGCTAATAATCGAACGTTAAGCATCAAAAGTTTAACGTACCAAAAAAGCTTAACAGTGAAAAATAATTAATTGAATGCACATAGTTGGCCAGCATTGCAAACGTAACCAACCAAGGTGAGAGGCTGTTCCCCCCTTAACCCCTAACTATATATACCAACTCAAAATTGCACTACAGTGGGGAATAGGGCAAATTTAAAAAAAAGGTTTATTTCGTTCACCTTATGCATTGTGGTACTTCCTGGTTGTTGGCCAACTATAAAATGTAACAAGTGTCAATAGCCGACCAGGAAAAGTATATGCAGAAAGGACTCCAATCACGACTGAACAGCTTTGATAATTTTGATAATTTATTAAAACATAAAGAGTAGATAAAATAACGTGAGCGCTTTCGTCTCACCACAAAGACTTCATCAGACAAAAAATGTCTTACACATCCCTTCCTTAAATACCCTCCTTAATTAACCCTTTACAATACATACAAAATGTAAACATCCTATCACACCAATAATTCCAACCTAAAAAGTGTTAGTTAAAACTTTATAAAACACGTAATATATATAATCATAACCATTTTTCATAATATTTGGGGAGGATGAAAGTTTCTTTCACACGTAGTATACACTTGCAAAATGCATTGCTTGAATCATCACTTATCCTGTAATAGCTGCCCTTTTTTTTTTAAATGGGTTTAACAGATACATATTCATTCAATCCCGAAGGGGAAGTGGCTCTCAAGCTATGCTGCCAAACAAGTTCTTTTTTTATTAATGTCAACTTCCAATCTCCCCCTCTTGGGTTCTTTTTCTCCAGATCCAAAATGCCAAACTTAAAGCCCTCATATTTAACACACTCACAAGAATGTTTATATCAGGCACTGGTTTCTTTCTTTGTTCTTATATTGTAAAGGTCCTCATAAATTCTATTTTTGAGCCCCCTCTCAGTTTTGCCTATATAAAAACATGAACAGCCACCACATTTTGCTAGGTATACCAGTTTGAAAGTTGCACAATTACCTTTTTTGAAATAAATTTTATTCCACAACCCATTTTCCTAGTATGAGGCTATCTATACCAATAAAATGGGAACAAAAATTACACGCTCCACAAGATGTTGTCCCCTTCTGTCTTCTACACTGAAAAGTCGCTTTCCCTTTAAGAGTTCCTTAAAATTCTTTCCAAGCCTTTAGGTAAATCTTGGCTTATCTCCCACTATTTCACTTAATTCCTTACTAATTTTAAAACATGCTCCAGTTAGCTCATTGTATATCACACAAAGATTTGGTAAAATGATTGAATTCTGTAATATATACTTTATCAAACTCATTTTCTGGATCATGGGTAACTACTTTTTCAAGCCTTATACTTAGAAGGGGAGTACATTTGGTACCCCACCTTTTAAGGACATCCTCCAATATTTCTGCAACCAATTCACTAGGGTAACCTCTGCTGGTTAACATTTCTTAACATTGTCCATTTCAGCCCCTAACTCATCATGGCTTGGCCCTTCACTACATTTCTTTTTTGAAATTGGGGGTGGCAACTGTCATAAAGTAAGTAGCTATTACACCAAGTATCCTTCCTGTAAATATTAGATTTGAATCCTCCTGTAGTGTATGACACAGTTACATCAAGGTAGTTAATTCCATCCTTATTCCACTCGTGTGTAAATCTAAAATATTACGAACAACCATTGAGGTACTCCAAAAATCTAGTTATTTCCTTAGGGTCACCATCCCACAAAATAAAGATGTCATCCAAAAACCTTACATATAAATGTAGGAATTTAGAAAAGGTACTATTGAAGAAAATTTTCTTCACCCCATGCTACTGATATAAAACTGAGTAGAGAAATTTGTTCCAAACAAGATGTCAGTATCTTGCAAAGTGGACTAGAATATTTAAATGACTAGGCATTATTAAACAATGTAGGAAAGACAAAGTATGTGTCATTTTGGACTAGTAAGATCAATGGGCAATATTTCATTAATAATATGACCACAGACTGGTTATCATTTTTTGTGATCTTAGAATATTAGTCTATCATAAATATTTTATATCTACCTATCTATATCTATATCCAGCTATCTATTTTGTATGTTTATATATATATATATATATATATATATATATATATATATATATATATTCACTTCAAGAACACTGGAATATCAAAACACTGAAACTAAAATCCGGAAACTTCAGAATATTGAAAACTCAAAGCATTGAAACTCAAAACACTGAAAACACACATCATACATATACTGAGTTTAAACACGATAAATCATATTACTTTCCACCAAGTATAAACAGGGGTGCAAGCCCCCCTGCACCCCCCATGTGGAGGGCAAGCCCCCCACACCCCCTACTATTTAAATATATAAACTCCAAGATTGCACTTCACTACACTACTACTCGGTGGAAAGTAATATGATTTATCTTGTTTAAACTCAGTATATGTATGATGTGTGTTTTCAGTGTTTTGAGTTTCAATATTTTGAGTTTTCAGGATTTTGATTTTTCAGTGTTTTGCTCTTCTATATTATGAAGTTTTCTCATTTTCAGTGTTTTGGTATTTCAGTGTTCTGAAGTAAATCCATATATATATATATATATATATATATATATATATATATATATATATATATATATGGTTCCCCTTCAGAAGGTCGAATGGCTGAAATCTCAAAATGCATATGGCCGAAGCCATATGCTCGAATTTCAGAAGCTCGACCTTCTGAAAGGGAAATAAAAAAGAAACAACAAAACACAAAACAATGTTTCTGCAGGGGGACAAGCCCCCCATGTACCCCCCACACCCCCTGCTACTTATTTATTCCAACTCTGAGATCGCACTACAGCACAGAAAAGGAAATCACCCATTCTGCGCTGTATGCCGATCCCCATTCATAAGGTCGAGCTTCTGAAATTCGAGCATATGGTCTCGGCCATATGCATTTCTTGATTTCAGCCGTTCGACCTTCAGAAGGGGAACTGTATATATATATATATATATATATATATATATATATATATATATATATATATATATATATATATATATATATATATATATATATATATATATATATATATATATATATATATATATATATATATATATATATATATATGTGTGTGTGTGTGTGTGTACGGTTCCCCTTTACAAGATCGAATTCCTATAAACTCGAAATTCATAATCCCGAAGCCAGAATCTCGAGTTTACAGAAACTCAGAAATGTGAAGGGGAAATAAAAAAAAAACACCTTTCTAATGTTTTTGCAGGGGGGCAAAACCCCCCTACACCCTCCACCCCCCCCCTACTTAAATATTTCTACTCCGAGATCGCACTACAGTGAAGGAAAGGGAAATATCCCGTTCCACGCTATATGCATAAGCGCAAAACAGAAGATTTCACAGTCCTCCGCTATAGTGCGGTCACGCAGCTCTTAGATGACAGCTGCAAGGGTGCATGGGGACCTAGCCCCCTGCAAAAAGTAACTGAACTCTTTTTTTTTCCTAACCCTAAACTTCCCATTCACAGTTTCGAGTGAGTAGAAGTTCAAGATTCTGGTCTCAAGCTTATGCATTTCGAGCTTCCATTTGTTCGATCTTGTGAAGGGGAACCATATATATATATATATATATATATATATATATATACATATACATTGATACAGGTTATTTTCAGTTGGTCAGATGACCATCAACATCTGTTCTATTGGTGCACACAGATAGATGGCCAACAAGTGTGTGAGATGAACAAAAGTAGAAAAGCCCACCTTACCAGTTGGTCAACTGCTCTACTCCTTCACCATTGCCAAACTATGGAACTTGCTTCCTCCTTCTATAAGAAACATGGGCAGCACCACCACCTTCAAACAAACACTGAAAAATCATCTCAACTCTTCCTGTCTGTGTACTTGCTCTATAACCTAACCTCCTCCTTCTCCTTATATTATAACTAAATTCCTATGCTTTTTACTACTAGTGACTGATGATACTTTCTCCATATTTATTATTTTTTTTTCATCACTTGTTGATACTGGTACAATAATGCTGATTAATTTATCTCCGTTTTTACCACTCTGACTTCATCTGGCAACCAACTAAATTCCTGCTTTTATGTATATATATATTCTGTACATGTTACTGTAATCAAACCAACTAAATTCCTGACTTTTGTATATATTCTGTATATATTACTGTAATCACTATGTGTAACACTGTTTCTACTTCTGTATCAATTGTTTAATTTTTTTTCTGCATCTATGTTCTTGTCGGAGCTTTTCTCCCCTGGCTTCCCCCAAAAATGGGCTCTTTTAGGCCCTGTGGACTTTCCCAGTAAACAAATGCAATAAATAAATATATAAAAAAATCCCAATGTAGGAGAATATTCCCTTTCCCCAGGGATTGTGCAATCTCAGCCTCCCAGTATGGGGTTAGGGGGCTTGCCCTCTCTGCAAAAACACTTGTGTTTGGTTTACACCACTTCAAGATAATCCCTGGAGTGTGCACAGAATGTGTCAACACTTGTTTCAATGTTTAACATCAATATTCTGGGTATTGGTGGGTCATTCAGTCAGCTGCCCTACAGCTATATATATATATCTATAGATATAAATATATATATATATATATATATATATATATATATATATATATATATATATATATATATATATATATATATATATATATATATATATATATATATATATATATATAAATCAGCAGGTAAGACTACTGAGTGCATACACAGGCTATTTAAAGGTATAGTGAAACAGAGGAGAAAGCTGTCTAAGAATTTGGAATCCCTGCATGGCACATTTGCCATAAGATGGATATCTATAAAACTGAGTGTGTTCAGAGAAAATATACAGAAAGGATAATTCATTGAGGTGGTTTGAATAATTATGAGAGGTTAAAGACACTAAACTTGTTTTTTTTAAGGATATCTACTTATTGTTGTAGAAATGATTCTATAAGCCATTCCCATTCATTTTGTGGGTTTGCAGAGGCCTCCTGTTAATCAGTATAGATTAAGAAAAATGTTTAATAAGAATACTACTATAAACAACTAGTTGTCACAAAACTGCGAGCATACAAATTCCATTGCTGGACTATTGTTGTAATATTGCTGTCTATAAGGTTGTAACACACACATAACATTGTAAGCATCCCACAACAGTAGTATGTCACATAGCAGCACTGGCAAGAATGGAGTTCCACTTGAGGCCGAAACTGTTTGCTTATAAAATGTACTCAGTCTGGGAACACAGATAGATAAAATCTGATTACAATGAGCACCCATGTTCAATTTTTTTATTATTTTAAATGAAAATAAATCAAAAACTAACGTGGACTGCTGCAAACAATAACTTTCATTGTAGGCAGGCTTTACCAATCTTTATTAAGTGGATTGTTTTGTACATACTAAAAACTTCTTATTAAAATGGTGGGAAAGATTTTTGAAAATAAAAGTATCCATACAAGATGTAGCTGACAGGCTATAGAAACAAATGTAGAAATATTAGCAATATGTTTGCATTACTTTGCCAACTACTACAACACATACAATACTAAATTCCTAAACCACAAGTACATTCTACAAAGCTATTGAAGGCCTACAGAATGCACTTCATAAAATTATAAAGTACTTGTAATATCTATTATTGTCTAAACTTACAAGTAAGTTTAAAGTCCTGTGGCTTGTACATGGAAGGGGTCTATATTAGAAGAGTGAATGTTTAGGTGATCGAAGACCTAAACATCGATCTTCTAATATCGAACCGCACAATGTTGAACATCCCAGGGAAACACGTCCCTCGGCCACAACACAAAAAACATCACTTTACATCTAAATTAAGTGGGGGGCTTCACCCACACACACCCCGACATGGGGGGTTGTGCCCCCACACCACCCTAACTAAATATACCAACTCCAAGATCGCTCAACAGTAGGGAATTAGCAAACTCTGGCGAACGGCCAAGGGAAATCTTTCCCTGCATTAAATCGGCCATTCGCCGTTTTTTTGCTTTCGATATAAGAAGATCGATGTTTAGGTGTTCGATCACCTAAACATTTGGTCTTCTAATATAGACCTACATGAAAAATATAAATATGTGCTCACACTCCTACTCCTTCTGAAGACTGTACTCTCCAAAATACATGTAATAGCTGTTTTAATTTGACCTCATCAATAAGATCACCCTCTGCTTCTAACACATCAGAACTTATGTACTGAAGCATATGACCACAGTGGAGCAGGTGGGTGTTAGACTTTGAGAAACTTTTGTATATGAACAATATGCCTGTTATTTTGCAGTTCATTCTAATGTTTTGATATATTTCCTAATTTATATCTGTTATAGATAGTAGGCATATTGATTTATAACCAACAACTTCATGGGATTTTCCTTTTCTGAAAATGGACAATATATGGGCAGCTACCAGTTTGTCAGGTTTTCAGAATTTTACTAAATATTCAATATTGGTGACCAAGTGTTTTGTATTTAATACTTTTATTTGTTTCTGTAATCAAACTTCATTGATTTTTAAATATCATTTCAACCATCTCTACTTCTAAAAGATGTTCCTCTACTAAAATTACCAACATATTTTTTATATCACCCATCTATAAGTTTGGAAGGATACTGGCGGTATACATTTACAAAACAGGTTTATTGTTCCAGAAAGAAATGATAATAGTCCACTTTGGCGACATATAACTCTTTACAATATTCATGGTATTTCTCATAGTACCTTTTAAGCAAGTTTACAGGCCTTTGGAGTGCCTCCACCAACTATATATTACAGTCTATGTCTCTCACACCTCTTTTAACAAGTGATCTGTATGTAATATTCCATGGCTGTGGGTCTTAAGCAGGCCTTTGTTCCAGTGATGTACCAAATTCCACCAGATTAAGTTTGCAAAAGGCCTTGACTAGGCTAACAAACTCCATGACTCCTAGATCATTAGGTACAAACTTGTTTAATCCACACTGAACCTCTAATTGACAAACTGCTTTCCTTGAATTCCTGTTGTTAGTTACAACCTTTTATATATGCAGGAATCGCAATCAGCTGGCTAATAGATTCTGTCTCCTGGTTAAAGTGCTATGAAAGTTTGTACCAATCACTCTTTGTACCTTTAAAGGCACATTCCACATTTTGCTAAACCCAGCACATTACACATAAAATTCTCAGCAGCTGGGGGTTCAGTATATACATTTCCATCCAAATCTATTAAAGTATTATATATGTTGCTATTTTTGTGATATTTAACTTACTTAGCTTATATAAAGAATGTCTACAGTTACATTAAGTAGAATGCTCTCATGCACTCATGTTTGTGACTTTTTATCCAAAACAGTAATCTTTGTTACTGTTTGTATATCTTATTATTGCAACTTTTCTTTCTCATTCACTTCTTAAGACTCTTACTTTTCCTATGTTTATGGGTAAAACAAGATTCAGCTGTACTTAAATCCTAAGATCTACCTTGTTTATTTATTCCAGTATCAATATTTTTATATATTTAAACTAATATATAGTTTAATATAATTATCATAATTAGCTGCAGTTATAAACAAAGGGTAGCCATTTTAAAAACTGTAAAGTTCCAGGCAGCACTAACTTTTTGGTATAATATACTGCAAGAAACATTTTAAACCATTAGACCATACATTTTTATTTTGTCTGTAGAATATTCAACGTGGAATAGTTCATATACATAGAGAGGTTACAGGTATTAATATTTACCTGGACAAAAAAGGAGCCAATCATTGAGCCTTAAGGTACTCCAGTAATAGCTTGCAAAAACCGAAGTGGAATCCTTCAAGGCCCCAGGGCCAGTGGAAACTATGGCCCAAACTGCAGAATCCTATATAAATGCATTCTACGGACATCTCCAGGAATGCATGGATCATGCTATCCCAAACAAAACCAAGACCCAATCATCCAAAGGCAGGCGTCCAGTCTGGTGGACCCCTGCCATAAATAAACTGTACAACAGAAGGAGGAAGCTACTACATGATAGAGCAAAATCCCTAATAGGGACGGCATCTCTGATCAGTACTAGCAAAAAATTACGATCCCTCATAAAATCCTCCAAGGCCAGCTTCGAGAGAAAAATTGCACAGGACACCAAAGACAATCATAAGGCTTTTTTCAGTTATGTTAGGAACCTGGGATGCAACTCACAGACTTACTCTGAGTTGATTCTAAACGACAAAAAATACATTGAACCCACAGACATCGCCAATATCCTGGCAGACAGGTTCAGTGCAAACTCCACCCCCCCCAAAAGAGCAAGTATCTATCCGGCAGAGGGCTGCCTCCCAAACATCTCTGATGCTCAGGTGAAGGCTGCCCTCTCCAAAGCAAAAATCACTGCTTCCATGGGACCAGATGGCGTCCCAGGTTGCGTCCTACATGAACTCCAAGAGGAACTAATCCCTCAAATAAAACAGCTATACAATCTCAGCCTCACTACAGGATATGTGCCCACAGAATGGCATACAGCAACAGTGGTCCCACTCCACAAAGGTGGAGCCTCTACGGACCCTGGAAACTATCGCCCCATAAGCCTGACTAGCTTAGTCTGCAAGGCTATGGAGAAGATCATCATGGAGCTCATAAACAAAGACATTGGGGACCTACAGACACTAGATCCTACCCAGTTCGGCTTTGTCAAGGGCAGAGCCTGCCTTTTGAACCTGGTTGACTTCTTCGAAACAGTCAACAAAGCCATAGATGAAGGGAAGGTAGTCCACACAGCCTATCTGGACCTTGCAAAGGCATTTGACACAATACCCCACTTGGGAATCATAGATAAGCTATCCAGCTTAAATATAAACCCCTATGTCACAAGATGGGTAGCAAACTGGCTCAAAGACAGAACCCACAGAGTGAGAGTTGCTGGAGCCATGTCAGACTCGAAACTGGTCACAAGTGGCATCCACAGGGTTCTGTCCTGGGACCACTCTTGTTCGGTATATACTTTTCCGAGGTACAGGCAAACATGGGAGGACTATGGCTCACCGAGTTCGCAGACGACTGCAAACTGGGCGCCATAATCGACTCTCCAGCTGACACAAACATCCTTCAAAAAGGTCTTACAGAGACAGATAACTGGTGCCAGCACCATGGTTTAAAGCTAAATGCCAAAAAATGTATAGTCATACCCTTTGGCAAAAACAATGTGCCCACAAATTACCACATAGGCGGAAACCCCTTAAGTACAGAGAAAGT
The DNA here is from genome assembly GCF_019279795.1 of Protopterus annectens. Taxonomy (NCBI): domain Eukaryota; kingdom Metazoa; phylum Chordata; order Ceratodontiformes; family Protopteridae; genus Protopterus; species Protopterus annectens. Next base: position 1,217,302,350 of record NC_056746.1, read on the forward strand.
TATTAGGGACCTGGGGACCCAAGTTGATAGCAATGTCTCCTTTGAAAACCACATTGACAAAGTGGTTAGAAAGACCTTCTACATAGCCCTCCTCATCACGAAAGGTTTCACATCTAGATCAAGAGAGGTAATCGTGCCCCTTTATTCATCCCTCATCAGGCCCATCACAGAATACAATGCCCCTTTTGGGATGTACCTTACCCGACACCTGCAGCAATTAGAAAGACCCCAAAAGTATCTCACCAAGAGGATCAAGGGTCTCAAACAGATGCCATATGCTGCTCGGTTAAAAAAACTCCAGCTCTACTCAGTTGCATACCGCCTACTTCGAGACGATCTATGCCTGACATACAAAGCTATGTCAAATCCAGAATTAATGGACATGCTCCACCTCAGTAAATCTAAATCCCTTAGAGCCACATGCTCGAGGGACTTGAACCTGAACAAAGAAATAAATAGAACTTGCTGGAGGGACAGGTTCATAACCCAGAGGCTCCCTTCGCTCTGTAATAGAATTCCAGTTCATGTGAGGCAGAGCACCTCACTGAATCTCTTCAAGAAAAATCTCGATAGGTGGATGGGGGATTGTAGGTTTGTCCCAGGGATTACTCCCGTGTCACTATTAGACAGAGGCACAGTAAACTAAACCTTAAAAAGGGCACAGTATACTCAAATCAAGGGGTGGCATAAGCCATACAGAATCGAGCTAGGCTTATAATTGCCCCAGGGCAGATAGCCTAGTATGAACCTATGAACCTATGAAATGAAGAATAGTATTTATTATCCTGAAACCTAAAATTCTGTTAAATTTTTAAAAATTAGCAAAATAAGACATGTTATAATACAAATTCTCATTCTCTGAGAAGTATAGTGAAAGATGTTTTAAAAGGCATTACTCAAATTAACAAAAAGCAACTCCAGACTTCAGTCGAATCACAAAAGTAACGATATAGCATATCCAAATCTATGGCATTGCAAACAGAGTTTGTATGATGTTAATACACTATAGTATTACTAGGGCCTTTTCTCTAGCCATATTGAGCTTCCTTAGCAACATTAAAGGTTTCCAGAAGCATCTTTAGCTGAGCTGATAACTATCATTATATCTCATGCAGATGGTACAATAAAAATGGTATGTATGAACATGGGGATGATTTTACTAAAGATGAAAAAATAAAGATGTGCTAGTTTTCAGAATAAAGGAAATTCAGTAGTTTTACACTGTACCAGGAAAGGTATTTACCTTCTTAGGCAGGCTGCTTAAAGTCCACCACTTTCTATCAACAGGCCTGTTAATTCCCTGATTTGATCTGATTAGAAATACCAATTGCTTTACTTCAACAAATAACGCATTACCTACAGAAAACATGTCATTCTATTGTTGACTGTTTTCTTGACAGAACTTTTGTAGTAGTAGATCAATCATAGCATCAAGTAATTTTTAACATGTTCTATTGAAAATAATCATTTAGCTTATGTTTTATTTTTCTGACAGTTTAGCTTATAAGGTTTTTGTCTGTTTTGAAATTGAATTGTGGCTACAATTTTGTTTTGTGTTTTAGACATCTGGATTCTGCAGATGATGAGAAGGGCAGAGTTTTAATGTGGGTGGTCTTTACCCTTCCTCCATGGTTGCTCAGAAGGGGAGTTTGTATGCTTAAGTAAAAAGGGAAGGAGTGCAAGGGGGTGTTCATTGCCTCCTTCAGAAAATATTTTTTTTTCTATGTTTTCATTGAAAGTGTATTCAGCAATATATTCATGTTTCTGATTGTCAGCTTACTCTTTTGAAGGATTCACTGCTGAGGTTTTCAAGCCATTACCATACTTACAACCCCACTTAAATCTTATTCCTTACCATATTGAACTAACATCATAGACTTAATTAACATACTGGTAAAAATACTGAATAAAATAACTGTGTAATAATTGTGTCCCCCCCAGACTGTTTGGTTACTGTGTTTATGGTTTGGGATAAGCTCTTACTATTAGAAATATGTGTAAATGAAAGAGATTGAGTATAAAGTTTCATTTTAACGTGCAAACCCAATACATTTTAAGTCATTCCTTGCATTAGATACTCTTTATAAGGAACTTCTGCATAATCCATTTTGACCCTGCTAACTGTCCAAAATGTACTAAATGGGCTGATGCATTTATTTGGAATTGACATACTTCACCACTGGGTACTGGAGTTCACACCTTTAATAAACACCCATTACTGAATGACATTTGGGAAGGAATACCAATCATTATACAAACTGTGCAATGACATGGTCATTTTGTTAAAACAAAATGAGTTATTGATTGCCTATTAACTAATGGTATTCCTCAGACTTTGGTCAATGTTTTCTGAGCTATGTTGGCAGATTTATAAGGTATTAACAGAAAATTAGTGAATGCTAGAACCCCATGCACACAGACACACATACACATACTATGTTCATGATATAGTTCCTTTCTTACCTCATGAGGGCCAGTTTCACTATTTCTTTTAATTATTGAGATAGCATATTTTACTGTCTGTGGTGCCTTTCATAATTATAGCAAACTCTTTGTTAGTTAGCTCTGTATTCCTAATTTGGATACGATCCAGAATTTCTTTCCCAAATTTCTCATTAAAGAAAATGAGCCAAGCCTTGTTATCTATTCAGTAGTCACCTGGGCTAAGGAACCTCTCTGCATACTCAACCACCAGTTTTCAAATGCATTATTATTACCCTTTATTATTATCGCCTGTAACATCTGTTCTCATCTTTCCTCTAAATGCTGACATTTCTTCATGCTAATCAGTGCTCAGTATCAAATTCTATTTTCTCTCATCTCAGCATATCTATTAGCAACAACTTTCCAATCTATCTTGTCTATGGTAAGTCCACTTCACCTAGCACATTTGCTGTCAGACCACATTTCTGAATTTCTGTCTTCCCTCTCTTACCATTTCAGACCAATTGGTAACATTTACAATGACCGTCTCAACTGGTCCCCTTGTCTTGTAATTATTCCAGTTTTATTCGGCTGTCTCTATTTACTTTACTTCTTAATTCTCCTCATATTTATTCTGTTTTGTTTAGTTTAGACATGCTTACATTAGTCTATTACAACTTTTAGAGATTCACTGGACCTTTCTTTTCAACTTAGAGGGAAATGTCTACAAACAGTTTTAATTTTAGTAGTGACGGACACTGTCCCAGCTCCTAGTAGCCATATATGTTTACCTACTGTTGATCCCAGGAACGCCTGAGGTAGTACCTATCCATGGATCATGCTTGGATACTGTATGTAGCAAGTGGTATCTATTCGTGTTCACTACTGAGTACTCTCTCTCTCTCTCTCTCTCTCTCTCTCTCTCTCTCTCTCTCTCTCATTGATCACCTCTCAGTAGTCTGTATAAAAAAATATATAGAGACAGAGGTATAGAACATTGTGTTTACACCATGTATTCATTTTGCTTGGAAACTCTGTGGATATTCCAGTTGTTGCATGTGCCTGGTCAGGTACATACCAAAGGGGGCATTATACTCAATGATGGGTCTGATAAGGGCTAAATACCATGACATGATGACCTCCCTGGATCTCAATGCTATGCCCCGACTTATAAGTTGACTTATATAGAATGACTTTCTTGCCACTTTACACAGATGTTGGATGAAGGCCAAGTTACTACTTACACACATCCTCAAATCCCTGATTATGAGTCTACTCTTAGGAATATTTCAATAATGAGATATTTTCCTAGAGTGGCTGATTTCCCAAAAGGTACTATTATGCATTTCTTGGCATTGAATTTTAGGCCATGGTTTTGACACTAGTCATTTCTTTGTGTTAGACCTTCATGTATGATGTTAGCATCTTGGGGAGATTCTGTGAGTGCTCCTAGTTTGCAATCACCTTCAAACTTGGTCAGCCAGTTACCCCTGATATTGGCCTTGACTTCCAAGAAGGAGATGCCAAAGAGGAGCAGACCCAACACAGAACACTGAGGGACTCTGCTAGTGACTGCCTTCTTTGTGGAGGTGGTCTCTCTGATCCTAACTTCCTGGCTCCTATCGGTGACCCAACTGGCTATACAGCATGTTACATAAAGGTTTATGCCCAGTTCCATGAATTTATCTACGATGCCAAAGTGGGGTAATGTATCAAATGCCTTAGCCAGGTTCATTTTGCCCTCATTCATTGCCTTGGTGACCTTCTCAAAGAGGTCCATCAGGTATAATAGGCATGACTTGACTTTGATGAAACCAAACTGGGTAGGGCCGAGTGTCTGAAAGTTTCCTATGTCACTGTTAATCATTTCCATGATATTATTTTTCCATGGCTTTGCATATGAGATTCTTCAGACTAGTGGGTCTATAAATGCTAGGATCTGTTTATGGTGTGCCCTTGTGCAGAGGGATGAGCATTATAGTCCTCCAATTCTCATGGCACAAAGCCTGTTCAGAGGCTATAATTGAGTAATGGTGCAAGTGGCCCTTATAGGTCATATTTCAGGCTATTTAGAAGGCATTCTGGGATATTATCAGGGTCCACTAAAGCCATATTCTTGGTCTTAGAGAGTGCAGCTAAGACCTGATCCTTATGGATAGCTGGAGGGGTTATGTTTGATGTCATTTCCTGGGAGGTGGCTGAGGGTGAGTGGGGGGTAAAGCTGGAGCTTAATTTGTCAACCAGTACATTTGTTATATCTCCTGGCTCCGAGAATATGAACTCCATTTACAATCAGTTTGGCACACTGTTGTGTACTGCCTTTGTGGTTTTTGACATATCTAAAGATGGCCATTTGGTTGTCCTTGATCTGGGAAACTATCTTTACTTCAAAATTGGCTTCCTTGGACTTAATTAGGCCTCTTAGTTTTCTGTTTAGTTTGATGAGAATGTGTTTATCTTTTTAGGTGTTACTATTCCTAATTTTAGCTATGACTTTTTTTGTTGTGCAACATGTTTAATTTTGGATTCCATCAGGGTGGTTTGTTTTTAAAGTTGGTTTTGGGCTTATTTCTGGTAGGTACAACAGTATACAGGGTGTTGGTAGGTACAACAGCCTGTATGCTACCACTGACATGATTGTTCAGAGTTTCTGAGAACAATTCCACATAGGCTTCTATGTTATCTGGGTTCGGAGGGGGTGGGAATTTTGCGATATTATCACTTAATAAAAAGCTTGCCTTGGAGTCATTCCTGTTACAGGGTTTACTGAGGTTGCAGAATTGATTTTTATTTCAAAGGAGATCTTTTTGTGACCTGACCTTACCAATGGGAACATGACACTGGGTGGGATGCAACATTCCCCCACGTTTGTGTGTACCAGGTCTGATATGTTTGTAAGTCTTGTGGACATATGGACTATCTGATCTAGGTGTTTGTGTTTACAAAGTCCACGAATCTCTGTGCCAGAAAATTTGGGGTTGTGTAGGATTCCCAATCCCCCATGAGTATGATATTGGGTTAAATGGTGAGTGCTTCCAGTAGGTTTAAGTATGAGCTGCAGGTTTCCTGGGACATAGAGGGTGACCTATATCTTGCTAAGATATTGTATGGGACTGTGTCTATGGAAATCTGTACATGTAGAAATTCTGTCATGTCACCCTGTTCAGCCAACCTAGAGGTATGTTTGTTATTGATGTAAATTGAGACACTTAAACATTTAGCCCCTGTCTGTGCAGTTGCTGGTCTACATGTGCAGAAGGCACTGAGGCTTTGCAATGCAAAGATATTCCCTACGGCTTTAAACTATGCCTCAGTAACTGCACAGATGCCTGCATTCTCTAGGGAGAGGAGAGCTTGGAGTAGGGCTTCTTCTTTAAACACCTGCTTAACAAGAAACGGGTTGGAATGTTTGAGATCTCATTTTCCATATTTATGCCTTATTTGAGTTGTCAAGTTCTTTTTTTTTGTTTGTTTTTGTCATGCATTATACTATCCAATACAATCTTTGTGTGTTCCACTAAATTACCTAGCTACCTATTGAAGAGGCAGCTCTTACCTAAGGGAGTTTTGTAAGATGCGAATGAGATCTGCTGGACCTCCTCATTTCCAAGGGAGTCTGGTAAGAAGTTCCTGGAGATCTCTGGTCACTCTCTGACAAATCTACTTTCTTTGATTTCAGCATCACCTGCTTGTTTTGGTCATATTCAGCCATCCAGACATCTCTGAAATAGCCATTTACCTCCACCCTCTCCCTCTTCTTTTTCAGTTCCTGATTTCTTTCTGCTCCTTCTTTGATCTAAAGAAGTTCCCAGAAAGTTGGATCTCATACTTTCCAACCTTTTTCTTGTTAAGCCTTCCATACTATCAACATCAATGGATAAGCATATTTTCTTTTCCCAGCTGGAAACATTAACTGCATTGTCATCTCACAATTTTGACACATATTCTTGTTGTAGGCCTTGAACTTGTAACCTAGTGGGTATTTTATTCAGCTAGTATGAATATAATAATATAATGCAAAAATTATCAGAAAATGAGTCTTCTGAGAGCACTTAGGTGAAAATAGTAGATCATTTAAACTATAATAATCTCCAGTAGAATCACTACTGCTGGCTACATAGTGAAACCCACATTAGCACTGCAGTAAGATTGTTAGCTACATATTGGTGCGTGTCTTCAATAAATACTAAATATTCTTTTTCAGGCAATGATTACTATGAATTTCAGTTTATACCAAGTCCAAAACAGTTCCAAGGCATGGTCTTTGCTCTTCAAAAGAAGTGCTACTTCCACAATTGTCATGACTCAAGCATCTAACTTTGTCTGCACACCTTGTTATATCAAGATGGCATAATCAGCTGCCTTTCCATGCCAGTGGAATTGTCTTAGACTCTTATCTAAACCTAACCATGTGGTTTCCAGGCTCAAAATATCTTCTACAATTCATGCACAGCAAACTACAGTATTAATGGAACATTCATGAATACCAAGTAAATATTATATAATGTACTCCAGAATATGGCAACAGTATATTAAGAATAAGCAAATCTCACCTTAACATCATCACTGTTATATCTTCTTCTTTCGGCTTTTCCCAGTTAGGGGTTGCCACAGCGGATCATCTGTCCGCTCATGATTGGCAGTGGAGTTTTATGGTGTCGAGCTGCCAGCCCAGCGCCCAACCTTCCACAGAAGGCACACACATGCACACACTCACACCTAGGGCTAATTTAGAGTGTCCAATCCACCTACTGCATGTCTTTGTCACTGTTATATATTGTAACAAAATGAAACTCATTGCAGCACTCATACTGTTGCAGCTTCTCACAAATATCTATATGGATGTGCATTAATTAAGCCTTAGTATGTCTATGCATTAGTATAAAACAATGAACATTCATTTCAGTACAATACTAGCACCCTATTTTATACAATTACTATATTACAACTTGCAAAGCTCAGTAGGCTCAATGCACAAAACACAATACAGAATTATGTTAAATATGCATACAAATCATGTATATAACAACCCTTGAATAAAAATTTCTACAGTGCAATAAGGGTTAGGAAATGATCTACTTTGCTGTTTGCATATATTTGCAGGATTATCAGGAATAATACGGGATGAAAGTATAAATGCTTTAACATAAATACATTAATATGGTATGAAAAGGGAAAAACTATCAGTATTAATACCTTCTAGTAAGATGTGCACAATATTCCATGAAGAGCATGAATGTTTGCACATGTACTTTACCATGCCTTTTTTGTTACTGTATTTATAATAAATTACATTTAAAGTTTTTAAACAAGCCATATTTCTCAGTGATAAAAAGAGTAGACAGTATTCGCTAATATCAATCTATAATGTCTGTTTCTTTTGTTTATAACTATATGCTGAGCATTTAATAATACTGGTCAAGTGAAACTGCTTATAACAAGTGCATATTTTTAGCATATGAAATATACTCTTTCATGCTTTTTACATCTTGCAATGTATAACATGATTTATTTGTGTTTATATTATGTTTCTTTAGCTTTATGAATAATAGAGCTTGTTCAGAGCTTGTTTCTACATACTAAAGAAATAGTTTCTAATATATTGGCTAGAATATATGACAGTCAATAAAAATAATTCCAAATGAGTTCCATTTCTTGCTGGAGAAGTAATAAACAATATCAAATCACAGTTGACTGAATATACCTTACCTCGTCACAACATCCTGAAACTCGATGACAAAGAAATTTAACAAAAATCATCTGAATTTTTGTAGAGGTGAAGCATCTCTGTACCCCCACACTTACAAGCTTATTTATTTTAATTCTGAGGTTTCGCACCCTTTAGTAACGGAAACACTTGGTTTTATAGCAAGAATTTTTTTTATTCAATTAGGAGGTTGAGGTATAACGCTAAACATGGGAAATGTTGGGGAAGTTTACAACTTCAAAGAATTTTGATACTTCTCACCCATTATATTCAACATGTGTACTTGTTTCCATTTTCAGGATACTGTAGTTTGTTAAATGGCATCCAAGCAGTTGCAAATCTAGCAGATTTAAGTCAGTAAGACTCGGTAATCTTCTTAGGTCTGCCCCATCCCTCTTCCACCAGCATTTAAAGGTATCATAACTTCAATAAACCTCACAAGTCTGGATTTCAACAGGGCCATCCTTTCTTGACTGAGGTGCTTGTTGTCTTTCTCTGGAATACACATAATCCTTTTCTTAAATACACCATCTCCCCACCAGTGAAAACACTTCCTCCCCTGTTTATTTGCTCAGCCAGTAGTTATACTCCCTTAGCCTATCTTTCCCAGCTGTGCTAACTGTTGGTAGATGCAGCACTTCAGAGAAGCCTGTTTGCAGCCCAGTTCCATACACGTGCTAGCTACCTCTCCACCTTGTCCACTGTCCAACACAACAAGTCATTTGTACTCACATGTATCATGATGTACAGGTGATGCTGCCCTTGATGACTGCACTGGTCACTTTTTCATGTATCCTCCACAGCATCAGCCTTGACACAGCCTTCATGAATACTAGGCAGTTCATCTGTCCTGTTAGCACATCTATTGACCTGGCTGATTGAGTTTCTAATTACTACTATTGTCTTCTACCCCATAACAGTCTTTCCTGCCTCTACTTTGCTTAAAATGACTGTTCTTCACTTTCCACCCCCTCCTCCAGTGCTAACCTTACTATTTACTGCCCTTCCTATGCACACCCTACTTCTTGATAAGCCCAGAGTGCACCAACCCCATTTTATTCCTCTCTTCCTTTCCCTCGACTACTTCTTGCATGCCTTCTTTTCTGTCTGTTACCCCAAATTCCTCTTTTTTTACCAACAGTCTCTCACAAATTACCTCTCTTGTACCTGTAGTCAATTCCATCATATCAGCTATCCTATTCACTGTCTTTCTCTAGTTTCTTTCTTCATGCAGCATTTTCCTACTGGCCACTTACCTCTGTCATCTCTCTCTGTTTGTCTTTCCTTCCTCGCCTCTGTTTTTTCCCACTCCTTCTTCATCCCTTATTGTCTTTTCAACCCCCTCTCTGTCTCATTCTCTCTCTCCCCCGACACTCTCTACTTCCTTCCTCTTAATCTGATCTATCCAGACTACTTGTAATTCCTTTCTGTCCCCAGTTCCTCCCCCATCTGTCCTTTCTATTCTAACCACCTCTGCTTCTGACCTCTATTATGATAATCTAGTTGACTATCTTTGCTGGGCACTAGATTACCATTTCATTCTCCCATCTTGTGTTCAGGATGTTAATGGGAATACTAAAATACAGTAGTAGAAAATAACAAGAGATGGCAGGAATATAGAGAATAACCACATAAAAAGGATCCTAGTATCAATGGATATCAATATACAATGGAAATTGTACATCCAGACATCATAGAAAGTAAAGTTAAATGGGCCCTTAAAAGACTTGCTTATAGCAAGGCTGCATAGAGTGATAGAATTCTACATGAATTTTTGAAATCCTGCAAACTGATGATATTAAGAGGGTTGCTTGGAATTTGTTAGCAAATTTTGAAAGCACAACAGTGGTTGATGGATTTGAAAACGTCAATTGATATTCCACTCACAAAATAAACAATGCTGTTAAAGAGTACACCTTTAGGTAGCAGAAATAAATATCCCATACTCCAGCATTATCGTCTGGAGTGCGAGGTGATTTCCTTTCCTTTACCTAGACGTGTGTCCAGTTTGTTGTTTTGTTTGTAGTTTACTCACCTTACCAACAGTGGTCTCTCTCTCTCTCTCGCTCGTATTCAGTGATACACTATACCTATATACAGTTACATATATATATATATATATATATATATATATATATATATATATATGTATATATATATATATATATATATATATATATATATATATATATATATATATATATATATATATATATATATATATATATATATATATATATATATATATATACATATATAGTACAGGTACCTATATACAGAACAAGAAGCAATGGTTAAAACAGAAAATGGATCAATGTACTGATTCATGATTGGGAAAATAGTGTAACATGGCAGTATGTTATCACCCTACTTATTTACTTTATATGATGAATATATCATGCAAAATGTTGGATTAGACAGTTCACATAATGTAATCAAAATTGCTGGGAGAAATACAAATATTGGATATATAGATGATGTCACTCTGATGGCTGAAAGTAAGGAAGAGCTGCAGAACTTTTTGATGAAGATGAAAGTACAAAGCACAGATGCTGGTTTGCTGCTCAACATAAAAAAAAATTAAATGACGTCATCTTGTTCTAACAATACATTGCAAATAGATGGAGAAGTGGCAAACCTGGCCATATGCATTCAAGCATTTACAGGCTGTTTCTATTAGATGCAGAGGTGCCAGACAAGGGGTAAATTTCCCCATGCACTGGTCCAAGTTATGTTTAAATTGGATTAGGGATTAGGAAATCATTTTCTTACCACCACAGACACATGATTGCTGTCTATAGGCATTCCCAGATCCCTGAGCAATGGGTCTACTCTTAGGGGTGTATTGTCAATGTGGTAGTTACCAGGGGTAGCTGACTTCCCAAAGGATACTATTATACATTTCTTAGCATTGAGTTTTAGACTGTGGCTCTGACACCAGCTATTTGTCTGCATCAGGCCTTCTTGGAGGGTATTTGTGTCACTGGGGGATTCTATGACTATGATTCTATGACTGCACCCAGGTTGCAATAAGCTGCAACCTTGGTCAACCAGATGCCCTTGATGTTGACTTTGACCTCACAGAAACAGATGCCAAAATGGAACAGTCCCAGCACCAAGCCCTGAGGGACTCCACTAATGACTGGCCTCTTTGTAGATGTGGACTCCTTTATCCTAACTTCTTGAGTTGTATCTGTGAGCCTGATTGATATATAGTGGGTGATACAGGGGTTTATATCTAATCTCATGAGTTTGTCAACAATGTCAAAGTGGAGTATTGTGTCAAAAGTTTTGGCCAGGTGAAGGTAGGTAGTATGCACTGTTTTCCCCTTATCCATTGCTTTGGTGACCTTCTTGAAGAAGTCTACCAACTGAGTAGGCATGACCCTCCCTTACAAAACCAAACTGGGTCGGATCCAGTGACTGAAGGTTTCTTATGCCATTGTATATTATTTCCATGATAACTCTTCCCATGGCCTTGTATATGAGACTAGTCAGATTTACGGGTCTGTTATCAGCTGAGTTTGTAGATGGCACACCCTTGTGCACCAGGATGACAATTGCAGCCTTCCATTCACTTGGCACAAAGCCTGTCTGAAGGCAGTAGTTTAATAGTGGTCCTGGTGGTCCTGATAGGGCATGTTTTATGCTATTCAGGAGACATCCTAGGATATTATAGGAGCCCACTGATGCAGTGTTCTTGGCCTTGGAGAGTGCATTGAAGACCTGTTCTCCAGTGATAGTTGGGGGAGTTATGGTTTACGGGCATTTCCTGAGGGGTGTCTTAGGGAGAGGGGGTAGAATTAGAGGTATATTGTCAGCCAGTAGATTTTCTATATCTTCCAGCTCAGTATACGTGGCTCCATTTACAATTAATTTGGCACATGACTGTGCACTGCCTTTGAGGCTGCAGTCATAGCTGAAGAAAGTCTTCTGTTTGTCCTTGGCCTGGGAGGATAGTTTTACTTCTAATTTAGCTTTGGTAGACTTGATTATTCCCCCTGTTTCTTGTTTAGAATGATGCTGGACTTGTCATCATGATTTCCTTTCTTTTGTTGTAAAGCCTGTTAATGCTGGGATTCCATGAGGGTGGCTTGTTTTTTCAGTTTGTCATTTGCTTTTTCTGGGTAGGTGCAGCTGCCTCAATGCAGTGATTAACATGATTGTACAGGTTCTATAAATAATTATCAGGGTTTAGGGGGATTGGAAATTTGCCAGGGTGGCACTTAATAATAGGAAGTTTGTCTTATAATAATTCCTAAAATTACCAAGTTTTGATGGAGTACCCGATGTTATTATTTCAAAAGGAGACAGATTTATGGTCAGGCTGACCAGTGAGGTTATTACACTATGGAGGTGCAGTATTCTCCTAGGTTTGTGAGGACCAGGTCAGGGATGTTTGTGACCATAGTGGGTGTATGGACTATCTGGTCCATGGTGTTTATGTTAACAAAATCCAGGAATCTCTGGACCTACATGTTTGTGGTTATATACAATTTCCAGTTTCTAGTGGGGTAGCTACAGTCACCCTCAAATATGGTGTTGTGTTGAATGTGTTGTGTCTCCAGTACATTTAAGTAAGAGATATGGGTTTCCTGGGTCACAGGGGGGACCTATAGCTTGCAAGGATATGGCACAGGACTTTGGATATGAAAAAGCTCAAACGCATCATACTCTTTAGTAAGTCTTGAGACTTGTTTGATTTTGGTGAAAATTGAAAAACCTCCACCTTTTGTTCCATCCTGTGCATTAACTTGTCTAAATGTGTGTAAGACATAGTCCTGTATTGCTGGGGTGTTTTCTATGGCTCTAAACTATTCATTTCTTTTTCTTTTGCTTCCAGCTCAGACAACCAAAAAATGATGTTATCAGTGTTAGCATACAGAATCAGGGATAAAATTATTCCACTGAACTCAGCAATCATCAGGCTGATTACTGAGTATAAAGCCCCTTTCAGTATGTACCTGTTTAAACATGTCACACTAAAATGACCACAACACTTTCACACTAAATAAATCAAGGACCTAAATCATAAAAATGATGCACTCCCCAAACCATGTCTCTTCTCAGTATCATACAGGCTACAGAGAGGTGACCTGTGTCTCACTTATAGAGCTTTAACATACCCTATTATGTCAAATTTTTGCACATTTGAAAGTCCAGCAGTAACATAAATGCCTGCTTGATCTCTTTTGCAAAATAAATCCAACATGTTGGAGGGATATGTAACAGAGAATACTGCTTCTATGGAACCATCTTCCACTCCATGTAAGCAGAGTAGTTCTCGTACTGTATTCAAGTTTTATTTGGATAAATGGTTTGGAAACCACAAATTCACCCTTGGTATAACACCCGTGACCATTATGGATAGGAGAAATATGTAACTGCTCCAACATATCTTTGTTTGGCCTATTTCTAGGTTATATACAAATTATAAGGGCTAAAAACTACCATGGGAATATAAGGCTAGGCTTCATAAGATCCTCACGGATCAATAGGATAGTAAGCAGCTATGAACATGTAGACATATCAGGCTCCTGTTAGCATAACATAAGTTCTTTTAACCTCAGCTAGTACACGTTTTATCAAGCTCTGTTGAATTTAGCACTAAAGAGTGCTTTTATGTGATTGTGGTCACTCTTACTGGCTGAGACTTTCTAAAATGTTCTCTCCACTGAAGCTGAAGAAGTTTATACCCTAACTACCAATCATTGCATTGTAAACATTATGACAAAATCAAGTCATGTCTTCATATATAAACAAATGTTTATTTCTAGAACCAAGTGCTACTAAAAAGTGCAAATGGGAAACTATTCAGCACAAATTAATCTTTACAGAGCTAACATTCATTTATTTTAGGTCTTAAAATGTATTTTATAAGGCACAATAAACACAGCAAATATTTGTCTAATACATTGCAAACAGTTTTACAAAACCATTTCTGTGTTGCTTGATTATCGAGATATTTACAGGAATATGAAAATTGTGACAGTGTAAATAAATAATATGTAGTGCTTGGAACATGGTGATTGCACTCCAATATTCAGAAAACGATAAATCAGTTAAGTGCTACTATAGCTTGAGACCCGATCTTAACAAGTATTAAGCAGACCCTGCTTAACTTGTTAAGGTTGGGTCTTACACTAAGCAGTCAAATCTGACAGTAAGGACCAGCAAAGACATCAGCAGAATAAAAAACAGATTTGCTTCTGCCTTTAGAATAAAAACAAATATGTTTCTGCCTGCTCTCTGTGCCTGTAATGCATCCCACACCTTGCTCATATAAACTTAGAAAGTTAGTAGAATAAGAGGTTTTGTGTTAACATTAACATACATTTTATTATTTAGTGACATCGGTCCTCGGTGATTTGTCTGAAAATCAAATATTTTATGAGGAAGAGACCAAACATATGAAGTAAAAATCTGGACAGTTGAGAGGTATGGCAGGGTGAGCGTAAATGTAAGAGACCGAGTTAAACTGTCTTTCTAACAGCACCACTAAGTGCTCTATGGGGGTACCTGTCAAATCTTCGAACGCTCAAAATTTCAAACGTTACATGGTCGAGACCAAACGTTCGAAATTTTGAGTGCTTGAAGATAGACTTTCAATGGCACCATATGGTGCAGATAGGGAGAATTTCCCTTTTCTGCACTGAAGTGCGGTCTCGGAGTTGGTATATTAAAGTAGGGGGGTGTGGGGGTGCAGGGGGATTGGCCCCCATGCCTACACTGTTAAAGTGTTTTTTTCTGTGCTTTCTTTTTTTTTTTTTTACGTTCGAACAACCAAATGTCAAACATTTGGTCTCGACCATGTAATGTTTGACATTTTGGATGTTCGAACATTTAACATAGACCCCTCTATGGCTTTGAAAGCTGGGAAAACACTTTGTGATTATTTTCCCTGCTGTAACTAGTAGTACATGGAACAGATAAAGCTCCATGAACTACATCATAAACATTTATTATGTGTTCTTGACATGGATGCCAAATTCACCTCTCAAGCTTCGCTCACATGGCGAAATTCTTGGTATTCATGTCTCAAACACATAATAAGCAGGTTATGATCAGTAACCTGATCATAATCCTCTATTTAAGCAGACTGTATTATCTCTTCAGCTTTAGTAGGCAACGGTCAAGTAAAATCCAGCTGTATTGCTCATGATGTAAGGTTTAAAGGGACAATCCCAGAGTTTAAAATTCGGGTCCACACTACAGCTGAAGAAAGTCACACCCACTTTACAACGTCACTTACATTCCCACCCCTGGTGTCCTTTTTCTTTTAACTATCTTGTATGTCCTCAGTTCCAATTATGTTTTGCCTCCCAGTGTCAACTACTCTTTGGTTTTACGGTCCTATAACAGAAGTCCGTATTTTTGCCTCATATTTTTCTTTCACTTTTCATAAAACTGATCGCAAATCATTAAAGAAAGATGCTGGAAAATAAAAACTGCCATTTTCAGTTTCAGATTTCATACCCTTCAGAAAACTGATGCTAATGCAAAACCTGTTTTTCTATCAACTTTCTACGTTTGAAAGAACAATTAAAAAAAAGTCCAGATTTCTGCATCTAAGAGGCTGAGAGGTATTGTCCTGCTTTACAGCTACTCCATACATTAACACCGTTCATTGTGGTTCGTTTCTATAGTGACCACAATGAGCAGTCATCCTAAAAAGAATACTTTTACTGTCCGGAACAGTTGTACCTCCCACTATGTTAGGCTTTGTCAGGATTTCTTGCCAGCTAAGAGTCTGAAAGGTCTAAGGTTCCTTCCCTGCTTTGCAACTACTCCCTGCGTTAATGTTTTAGTTTTAGACAGATCGTTCATTGCGGTTCATTTCTACAGTAACCACAATGAACGATCGTTGTAAAAAAGAACACTCGTACTGTCCAGAGCAGTTGTACCTGGGGTACAGTACCCCCTTTATTTCATGGTTTGTCCAAATTTCTTGCTCTAACAGGCTGAGAGGCAATTGTTGAGGCATCGTTGCAAAAAGAAAACTTTTACTGTCCAGAGCAGCTGCACCCCTTCTTTATCTTAGGCTTTTGTCTGGATTTCTTGCTCTAAAAGGCTGAAAGATATGGTGATGTTCTTCCCTGGTTTGTACATGAACAACGCATTTTTGTAGAGAGATCGTTCTTTGTGGTTAGTTTCTATGGTAACCACAATGAACGATCTTTGTAAGAGAGAACTTCCTCCAAAAGTTTAAAAAAAAAGGAACAAGAATAATGTGAGTGCATTGCTTTGTACACTGCTTCCTACATTAACAATTTAGATCTTTAGTACAGTGAGTACAGCGATCGTTCATTGTGGTTAGTTCCTATGGCAAGCACAGTGAAAGATTGTTGCAAAAAGAAAACTTTTACTGTCCAGAGCAGCTGCCCCCCATTATTGTAGGCTTTGTCTGGGTTTCTTGCTCTAAGAAGCTGAAAGGTATGGAGAGGTTTCTCTCCCTGCTTTGTACATGAATAACTTAGATTTTAGCGAGATCGTTCTTTGTGGTTAGTTTATATAGTAACCACAATGAACGATCTTTGTAAGAGAGAACTTCCTCCAAAAGTTAAAAAAAAGGAACAAGAATAATGTGAGGGCATTGCTTTGTACACTGCTTCCTACATTAACAACTTAGATCTTTAGTGCAGTGATCGTTCATTGTGGTTAGTTTCTATGGTAACCACAATGAAGGATCATTGCAAAAAGAAATATTTTACTGTCCTGAGCAACTGCTCCCCTTTATTTTAGGCTTTGTCGGGATTTCTTGCTCTAAGAGACTGAGGGGTATAGTGAGGTTTCTCCCCTGCTTTACAACCACTCCGTACATTAGTATTTTAGCTTTTTGACAGATTGTTCATTGTGGTTCATTTCTATGGCAACCACAATGAACAATCTTTGCATGAAAAAAAATTCTCCCAGAGTTTAAAAAAGTGAACAGGAATAATGTAAGACTTTATCTGCAAATGTGAACAGAGTTAATAAGGCTAATAGTGGTTCAATGGTGTATGGAACTAGTTAGAGATATCCTGGCAATGCAAGATTGAGATTTGTGTAAAGGATAGACTTCAGTTTGAAAAATATTGGGGTGCAGGTTGTATATCGTTTGGATAGGAAAGATGTGGAGGGAGTTTATGTGTATGAGTAGTTTGAGAATTAAATATTAGACCTGTGTATAATTAGGCAGATAGGGCTAATATGCTGGATGTCAGGTATGAAAATTAAGTTTCTAAACTAATAGGTATTTCTGCCTGTACAAATATAAAGGAGAGATAATTATTTGAAGAGATTAGGAAGTATGGGATAGTAACTATGAAAGTGATAATGAAATTTGAATGACACTTTATGAATGACTGGTAACAAAGGGCAAGATTAAAAAAAATAAAAATAAATGATATGGTATGGGAAGATTATCAACAGATGTACAAAAGTGGTGTGCGTTAAGAACAGAGGGGTTATTTTGTTTTACCTGAGAGGTTTAACAAGATGATGAGGATTTTGGAAAAGAGCTGCTGACAAGGGAGCTGTATGGTTAGAACTGAATGAAATAAGGATAGCATTGCACAAGGGAAAGGCATTACAGAAACACATGAAACTACATTAAGTGGGAAAAATGTGATTCAGGGAGCAAAGGGTATTTTGCAAGGGCCATTTATGTATGCGAGGGTTCTTTGAATCTTGGACAGAATGATAGTTAGATTTCAAACCAAAATGATAAAAGGATGCATATTATACTAAAAATAGGAGGAATAGCAGAAAAGAATAGAAAAATATTAATAAGGAAATGATGCATAATTTGGAGGTAAATAGTGATGAATCTTTTGCGGAAAAAGCATCAGGTAGTTAAGTGGAATGAATAGAAAGGATATTATACAACACAGATTAATTAAAAAGTAATGAAAAAGAGGTATGTCCTTTTCTGGCAAAGATGGTTAAGGAAGAAAGCAGAGACATGAAAGGAAAGGTCAGAAAATATGGACAAAGCAAAAGATTATAATGGAGGTAATTGAGGAATATTTCGAGGAAGCATATGGTGGAAAAAAGATGGTGAATAAGATAAACAAGGGTGTGAAGGAGATTTTTATTAAATGTGGTGAAAGGCAGGGCTGTCAAATGAGTGGGCTTTTTTCATTGTTACTGAATGTGTTGGCAGGTGAAGTATTTGAGTGTGTGAGGGTTACTGTATATAAGATGAGAGGAAGAACTGAAACTCCTTTGTTTTTGTTTGACACAACTGATATAATAGTAAACACAGGCTGGATGAAGGACATTTTGATAGTATTCATAGGATTATAGGAAGTTACTAGGCTAATAGCCTTAGGGTCCTTATAAGCAGAGCCAATTTCTACCCTTATTTCAATGATCAGCACAATTTGCCCTTGTCCAAGAGGGGAAACAAGTGTAACCCCTAGGGTGAGTGTACAGTTACCCATCCCGCCGTCCAGATTGGGTTTGAAGAGGGCCAATGAGGTTCTCTGTTATGTAGAAAGTAAGAGTCCATTCCAAAGGTATGGTAACCTCTGGGTGACAAATTATTCTCTCCAACAGGTTCTCTTACAGGGCAATCCCAGCGTTTAAAATTTGGGTACGAATCTAGGATATCAAAAGTAACACCCACCTTGACAACGCCATGTACTGTACTTTCCACAGTGTTGTTTTACTTAAATTATTTTGAACATCCACTTCCCCAGTCTTGATTTAGTTCCCACTGTGAACAAATCCCTCACCTGAGTTCCTGTCAGCTTTCTGGAAGAAATAAACTGCTTTATCTAACAAACATTTATATTTCTTCACTCTTCATTTGCTCTGTTTCTACTGATCATTTTCTTCAGATAATGGTCACTTTTTCTCGACTTAACAGTTCTACAAAAAAGGGGTCAAAAAGAAATAAATGTAGGTTGCAGTCAATTAAGTATAGCTGCATAGCTCTAAAACACTATTCCATTAACGTGTCTGATTTTCTCATGACATAGCTACAATCCCCCTGAATTTTGTGTAAAACATGAAGGAGATTACACTTAATTAATTTAAATGCTTATGTCATCATCATTTCTATGTACATTTAATTTTTTTATAGTTATTAGCAAATCTTGCCATGTTCTTCTATGAGAACATTTAAATGACCGCAATGTAATCTCCATTTTAACATTAAATTCTAAGAGATCATCGCTATGGCAACAGACAATAAGACGCATTACCAGAACAGTGCTTTCCAGCAAGCCAAAAATAATGAACAGGTCCCATGACATTGAGAATCCTGCAATCTAAACTGATTATTCTATTCACTTTTTAGGCTTTTCAGATTTAATAAACATGACCTATCAGCATTCTCACTCAAAACAACAGACAGGATACATGGGACCATAGAGTTTGTGAGAAAAGATCTGGAACAGTAAGACCTAACTGTCAAATAAGATAGGAGAGTGGCATTGAATCACAAGAAGTGGTGACAGTTGCATGACAGTCTTCCTATTTTTTCCTAAATTGTATCAAACAGGGGTTGATGAGATTACTGATAGACAGGAACTGTATGATACTATAAGACTAATTACTTCGCAATCATTCATCTTCTTTCCAGGCAAGGAATATATTATCATTGCAGACCTGAAGATAGTTATTCTTGCATACATGAAGGTACTCATCAAAGAACTAGACAATAAAGGTTGCAGAACTGATTCAAGTATGATGTCTGTTAGACAAAGCCAAATGGACTACTCCACTTTCAATACTTAACATTTCTAATACTTAATCCTCAATATACCTACTGTTATTACATTTTGCCTGAGTTGTTTCTGAGTCTACTTACATTTTCTGAGTTAAGCACTAATTTCCCCATCTCAGTGTACCTCATTTCCCCAGATTAAATAGCAAATATGCCAGATGTTGGGGAAACTGCAATATATAGTCTTCATACAGAAATGTCAATGTACTTATGAAAGCTGCAAGCTTTTTGCAGATATTACACTGGTTAAAATGAGTCCTGACTCAGGATTGTATCATGCTGCATTCATGAAAGGAATGCACTTTCAGGAATTATTTAACTTTGACTCACACATCAACTCGACTATCAAAACTGTTAACAGAAAACTTGGCTCTCTCTACAGAATAAAATCTTTCCTAACCCCTGAAACCAGAACCACCATTACCCATACCCATCTCATCTCTACCCTCTTGTATGCCTTACCTATATATACCAATCTTTCTAAAAGTAACCTTACTAAACTGGCAACCTGCTATAACAACATTGCCAAACCCACCACTGTTTAAATCTTCAACAACTTACCATCACTCATAAGATACTTTATCAGCCCAATAATACTCCTATTCTGTGTACTCTTATCCCCCCTATAGAAATCTTACTACCCTTCACTCAGCAAATAAATTACTGACAACTATCCCGAAATCCACTAATAAAGCAGGTGACTCCCTCTTCTCCAGTTCTGTAGGGAAAATCTGGAACAGGCTTCCCAGCAATCTTCAATTATTGTCATCACTACCACTCTTCAAAAAGCAACTAAAACTACTCCTTAAAGCACAATGGCTATGCCCATGCACTAACCCAGACTAAAACTAATTCTTCAGCACTACTTGTCTTTTACAACCTTTTCTGATCTCTCAGCCTCTTTAATGCTTCATTTTTTTCAAGCCTCATTTTGCCTGCAAGCTTCCTTGTAGTACTTACAATTTGTTAACTTTCTCCTTGAGTGTATAACTTTTAAACAAACCTATAGTGAATTTCTATCTGTCTCACTTTGCCTACTCTCCCTTGTCAATTGTCAGCCCCTTAACCTGTATATCTTGTGTCTGCAACTACTGTATTTACTATACAATAAGATGATTCTTAGCATGTTGTTTGTATAATGCTAGCCTATACTAATGTTTGTTTCTCTGTGTATACACACGTCACGTTGTTTCTATAATGTTAGCCTATACTTTAATTTTTTTTTTTATTTTTGATCTGTTCTATGGTGTCTGTCATTGTGTACTACTGTTATATTACACAGATTGGAGCTTTTCTCCCCTGGCCTCTACTGAAAATGGACATGTATCCAGCTAGACTAGCCCGGTCAACAAATGTAAAATAAAAATGAATAAAAAAATATTTCTGCCTCGCTTCTTCTTCTTTTGGCTGTTCCCATTAGGGTTCGCCACAGTGGATCATCTGTTTCTATTTCTTCCTGTCGTCTGCATCTTGCTCTGTCACACCAACCACCTGCATGTCCTCTCTCACCACATCCATAAACCTTATCTTAGGCCTTCCTCTTTTCCTGTTACCTGGTAGCTTCATCCTTAGCATCCTTTTCTCAATATACCCAGCATCCATCTTCAGCACATCTCCAAACCAATGCAATCTCACCTCTCTGGCTTTGTCTCCAAACCGTCCAACCTGAGCTCACCCTCTAATATACTTATTCCTAATCCTGTCTACCCTCATCACACCCAGTGCAAATCTTAACATCTTTAACTCTGCCACACCCAGCTCTGACTCCTGACTTTTTGTCACTGCCACTGTCTCCAACCCATGTAACATAGCTGGTCTCACTACCCTTTTTTAGACATTCCCTTTCACTCTTACTGGCACTCGTCTGTCACAAAACACTCCTTACACTCTTCTCCACCCACTTCACCCTGCCTGTACTCTCTTCTTCACCTCTGTTCCACACTCGCCAGTACTATGAACTGTTGATCCCAAATAAAATACCATTTAATTATTTGGATTACCACCTTATTCCCCCCCACAACACATTCTGCTTACCCTGTGCCCATTCCTTTCCGGGAAAGCTCCCCCCCACCCCCAAGACTCTCACTACAATAAACTTTAAAAAATAATACACCCCTTTTCTTTTAATGTCCTCCCGGGAAAATGGGCCAAAATTCCCATTTAAACCCCACCCCATTTTTGCTTGTTGAGAGTCCCCCACTTCCATATTGTACTTCCCTGACCACTCTTCAATTCTCTACTTGATTTAACAATAAAATCCCCTTAGGCACCCTGTATTCTTTTTAATCCAAATGAACTTGTTTTGGGGCCCGTTTAAAATTGAGAAAATCGCTCTTACTTTTCGACATGAAAATATTATCCCCAAAACCCCCCTTCAACCTTTTCTACATCTTTCCCATCATTTATGCTTGTTATCAATTTTATCCCTCTTATTTTTACATCTGTTCCTTTTTTTAAAAAGGTCCAAAAACCCCCTTACAGGCACCCTCCATTTCCAAGTTTTTTAAAAATCGGGTTAAAAAACCCCTTTCTTCATTGTTCCAAAGGTAGTAAGGGCCAACACCTTTTTCTTACCTTTAAGACCCTTATTTCCTTTCAAATGACCAGAACATCCCAACTAAATCTTCTTTTATTCTTTTCAAAAAAAAAAAAATTTATTTTATATTTTTATTATTTTTATATTATTAATTTTGTCCCTTGTCTACCAGTGGAAATTTTTTTTATTTAACCTTTATACAATTAACCCCTTACCAGTTTGTTTTTTCCATGCCCCCATTTTAACCCTTTTTACTTTTTTTTTGAAACCCCATTTATTTGCCAAATTCTCTTTTTTGTTTTCTTTCCCAACCCCCAGTTTTTGTTTTTTGTTATGACCCCAACACCCACCACACAAAAACAAAAACAAAACCACAAACACAACACACACACATTTCTTCGAATTTTTTACCCAGCCCCCCCCCGCAAACTCTCACTACAAAAACCTCAAAACCTTTTTCAAATGTTCAAAATGTCCTTTCAATTTTTTCCCCCCATGGCTTTGTTTGAAAGAATCCCAGACCCAAGTCCTTTCGGAATGTATTTAAAACCAACTTGCAAAAAAATGGAAAAGAAGTTACTTTGTTTAAAATTTTTGGGTCGGGGGGTTTTGGGGGCCATTGGGGGGTTAAAAATAAGTCCTTTATAACAAAAAATAAAAAAAAAAAGGGTGTAAAAATTTTCCTACCAGGGGTTACATTCATTTATGGGGAAGCGACAAATGCCCCCCCCCCCTTTGATGCATTATAACCCTTTTTGGGAAAAACCCCCGAAAAGAGGAGGGAAAGTTTTTAAAGGCTGTTCTTGTGTTTTTTCCTTAATGGTCAGTACGTTTAGAAACGAAGGGAGGGAAAACGTAGTTGGGCTATTAAACAAAAAAAAAAATATTATTATTTTATTAATAAATTAATATTAATAATATTGTTTTTTTGAAAAAAATCCAAAAAAAAAGTTGACCTTTTTTTTTCTCTTTTAACAATTTAATAAAGTGCAATTTTCTCCCTAAAAAATTTTTTTTTTGTGGGTTTGCTACAAAAACAAGGGGGTTTAAATGTTTGAATTCCCAAAAAAAACACAACACCCAACCCCAACCCA
Source organism: Protopterus annectens (assembly GCF_019279795.1). Classification (NCBI taxonomy): domain Eukaryota; kingdom Metazoa; phylum Chordata; order Ceratodontiformes; family Protopteridae; genus Protopterus; species Protopterus annectens. Next base: position 1,217,325,824 of record NC_056746.1, read on the forward strand.
AAAAAAATTTTTGACAAAGCCATTTAATGTTACAAAGCCCCAAAATGTGAAATTTCCCAAATGTTTTTTAAATTACTAGAAATTTTGATGTTTTTTCCCCAATTAAATAAAGGCCTTGAAATTTTTTCTGAAGGGTTTGTTTAAAATGTTCCTTTTAAAAATTCTGTTTTAATTTTAAATTTTAAATTTGCATTAATTCCCAAAAAAAGGGAAAAAGTTAAAGGGGGAATTGTATTTTTAAATAAAAAAAAAAGGGGAAGGGCTTTTACTTGTTGTGGTTAATGTTTGTACATTAAAAAATTGATAAGATCTTTTGGACACTACTTGAAGGGCTGGGACCTTCTTATTGGGCTTCTTGCCTAAATCTAATATTAATTATTTGGGGGGTCTCATTTTGGGCAGGGCCCCTTTTTTTTCCTTTTTGTGTACCATAGGGATAAGAAAATTGCTTTTTTTCTTCCCTATATTTTGGTTTTCTAGGGCATCATCTTTAAAAAAACTGGAAGGTTTGTTTCGTTGATGTATTTTTTTTGTGTGCTTGTGGAAGGGGCCAAAAAGTGTTTTCCCCAAACCTCGGGGGTTACCCAAAAATTGGGGGGAAAAACCCAAAAAAGTAAAAAAAATTTCCTTTTTTTAAAAATTAGTTTAGAAAAACGGGTTTTCATTGGAAAATTTCAAAAAAAACCCAAAGTTGCAAACTGTTTCCATTTTTTTTCCAAAATTTGAAAATTGTTGTTCTAAATTAATTTTGTTTTAAACCACGTGCTTTCCCAAACTATTGGTTAATTTTTTAACATCAAAATGGTTTAATTCTTTTTAAACCCTTGCCCCATACTTTTCCACATTGGGTTTTTTCCAATTTTCTTTCTTCAATTATATTTATGCTTTTTCCACTTTCGCATTTCATTGGGGGGATTTCAATATAATTCTTTTTTTCTTTTTTGGCCACATTCTTTTTTCTGCCTTTTTTAACTCTGGTTTGATTTGATTCTTACTTTTTCGTATGTTTTTGGGGCTCATGCCAGGAGCCACTTAGAATTTTTCCCCCCCGTGTTTCCAAAACCTTTATTACATTTTGATTGGAGTAAAACCCAGAAAAGGTGGAATTTTTCCCAAAAAACCTGCAGTCTTTTACATGTAATATTTTCCAAGGAGATCCCTTTGGGCAAAATTTTAATTTATCTTTGGTTTGAATTAAATTTTTAAATTTTTAATTGTAACATAAGGGCTTCCTTTTTTCTTTCTTAATTTATCACCACATTTTTGCAATTCATTGACCTTCAATTATTTTTTTTTAGGACAAGGCTGTTTTTTTATTTTGGTTTTTTGTTCCTGTTGAAAAAGCTTTTTCGGGAAAAATTTAATTTACTTTTTTTTAAAATTTTTATTTTGGGTATTTATAGCAGTATTGGGGATCCCCATCAATTTAACAAATAATTTAAGGGAATCCCCCCTTTGGAAAAAAATATATAATTTTGGTTTCACTATTTTTTTTTTGGGGGCTAAGATCCTTTTTTTTTGCTTTTAAACATTTTTCATCAGGACCCAAAAATTTTAAAAAAGGGAAAATTTTTAAATTTGGGATTTTTTTCCTTTAAAAGTTTTTCAGGTTTAATTTACGTTTTAAAAATTTTTTACAAGGTTTTTTTAAATTTTTTCATTTTTTTGTTTTCTAACCAAATTTTATAAATTCCCGAATTTTTTTAAACACTTAAATTTTTTTTTGGGCCCCAAAAATTTTTTAAAGATTTTTTTGCAATCACGGAAAAAACTTCCTTTAAAAAATTTTACCTTTGCATTTTTTGCCCTTTAATATCTTTTTAAATTTGAAAAAGGGGTGGGTTTTTCACTTTTTTTTTTCAGGGAAAATTATGTAGCCAAATCTTTTAAAGAAGAACTTAATTTAAAGGGGAAAAAATACAAGGGAAGGGATCCCCCTAAATCCTTTTATTTTACCCCTGCAAAAATAATTTCCCCTTTATATCATTAATTGAAATTTTTCCATTTTCAGGGACTTAATTAGCTATCATGAAAGTACTTAGAAAACAATTTTTTACCTGAAGTAATACTAAAACCTTTTACTAACCTCCATTTTTTGGGTTATATCTTTCAAAAAACTTTTTACTTAAATTTATTAAATAATGAAAGCCCCCAAAAAAACCCAATTTGGTTTTAAAAAAACCCACACTGAAATTTTTTTTAAAGGGTATAATGGTTTTACATTTTGTTGATTTCTTAGAAAAAAAAATAACCCCAATTTTGTGGGGGACCCCCTATTTAAAATTTTTTTTAAACTTAAGATGGAAAAAAGTGAAGCAAAAATTTCTTAAAAACAAATATTTAAAACCCAAAATTTTGTAAAAGGGGGGAAAAAAAAAACCCCCCTTTAATTTTTTTTTATACTAAATTTTTTCCAAAAAAGACCCCGCCAAACCCGTTTTGGGGAAAAGCTATAAACCTTTCAAAAATTTTTGAATTTTTTCAGTGGAAAATTTGGGGTTTCATTTTTTAAAAAAGGGGAAAATTTTTTTTCCCTTTTGAATGGGTTTTCAGGAAAAATTTTCAGCTTTCCCTTTTGAAATATGTTTCAAAAAATTTTAAGCTTGGGGTTGGAATTTGAGTTTTTCAATTTTGAAATGATTATAGAACCTTATTTAATTTTTTCCATTTTTATGGGTTTCCCTCCCTTAAAAGACCTTTAAATTTAAAAAACAAATGATTCCCGGGCAAAAGGGGAACCCTTTTTTTTTCCCTGTTATCCAGGAAAAAAAAATTTCTTTTACTTTTTCTATCCATTTAGATATTTTTATTTTCCATATGATTTTTATAAATTCTTCTCCAAAAAATTTTTTTTCTTTTGGGTGGTCTTTAAATTTCTTTTACCCTGTTTCCCAATTCTCTTAAAATTTTTTACCAATAAGTTGCTTTTTTGTTTCCTTTATATTTTTCTTGTATCTCAAAGTTTTTCTCCTGTCTGTATTTAATTTTTATTTATGATGGGTTATAGATCCTGACTTTAAAACTGGATTGCTTTTATCACTATCTTTCGAGTATTTTTTTTCTGTTCCCTTCTATATTCCTTAAAAAACTTTCTTAACTCTTTACATTTTCTTTTGTATTCCATAGGGTTTTCTTTTTTCCCTTTTTTTACTCTTATTTTGTTTTAATTATCTGTTATTAATTTGTCACTAGTTCCCTTTTATTTCTGTTATATTTTGGATCTCTAGGGATGCCCTAATAGTATATATAGCCCTAATTCTGTTTATTTGTTTTCAACTTCTGATTTTTTTTTTATTGATCTTAAATATCTTTTAAAAAAATTTAAATCCCTCCCAAACAGTAAAAATTTCTTGTCACCCCTTAAAGGGGCTTTTCATCCAAAAAAATCATTGCCCCCTTATCCCCTTTAGACCCTTTTAAAAAATCCGATTTTTTTCTAAGCATCTGAAAATTAAAAGGCCACAAAAATACCTCACAAAAATAATAAAGGGCCAAAGAATGCCCTAGGGAAACCCCCTTTCCCAGCTATTTTTTGCTTTGCCTAAATTCTGTTTCATGGCCCTGTCAAAACTAGAGCTGTTGGCTTAATTAAAGAAACCCCATTCCCTCAGAGCCACATGCTCCAGGCAGCTTTCATCACAATAAAAAAAACATGCTGGAGGGATAGGTTCCTGACCCAGAGCCCCCAGACTCTGGAATAGACTGCCCATACATGTCAAGCAGAGTCCCTTTTTTTCCCTTTCAAAAGGAACCTTGATGTTTAGAAGAAAAAAAATTCACCCGGGATCACCAATCACCCTGCTAGAAGGGGTCCAGGGAAGTAAATAGTGTGGGAAGAAATAGACAGGGAATTGTTATGGTAGGCTTTTTAGGCCCCATGAACCATAAATATCCCATCTTTTATTTAAAATCAACAATCTTCTTTTAGATTTTTTTAATTGGGCACATTTTTTTTCCCTTTTCCCGTGGCATTCTGTTTTATAGTTTTTCCTTGCCCTTCTCTTTAATTTACCCGTGCCCCCGTTCCTTCTTTTCCTTGCCCTTTACCCCAATATTACTGTTCGGCCCCAAAATTTTTTTCCTTTTTCTGTCCCAATTGGTTAAAATTTAAATGGTTTCCTTTGGGGGCCAAAATATCTTTTGGTCCTGTAAATTTTTCCTTCCCCTGGTTTCCCCCTTTTTTGGAGTACTCATACCTGTTTTTTCTTTTAATTTTCAACCCAATCCTTCACTTTCGTTTCCTTATTTTTTTTTTAATTTCCATTCTAAATTTTTTCTATTTTCCTTTTTTTTTTTTTTTGTATTGTAAAATTTTATTTTTTTTTGCCTGTATTTACTTAAATTCTTTTCTTCCTTTTTTTATTATTTTTTGATTTTTTCCCTTTTTTTGTTTCCTATTTTCCTTTTTTTTCCCCTGCCTATTTCTTTTAGACTCCCACCCTTTTTTTTCACTTTGGGGCGTTTCCCTACTTATTCCCTTTTAGCCTTTCCCCAAACCCTTCCCTTTCACATCCTCTTAATTTTTTTTAAGTTATTTCAATCTTCTTTTATTTAAATTTTCCCCCTTTTTTTTTTTTTTTAAAATTTTAATTGGTCCCTTCCTTTTTTTTTTTAAAATCTTTTCTCCTTTTTTCTTTTTTAATTTCTTTATCTTTAAAAAAAATTTCTTAAACCCCTTTTTTTTCCCATGCCATACCTTTTTATTTTTCAAAAAATTTTATCCCGGTTTGGACCCTTTTTTAATGGAACCCGGTAACCCTTTAAAGGTTCAGGGTTTTAAAAAAATATGAACTTTTAAATTTGGGTGATCACTTAAAAATCCCCCAAAAAGAGAAGGGGGAAAAATATTTAAATTTAACCCAAATACAAATTTTTTAAAAATAAAACACCAAACTTTCTAAAAGGTTTTTGTGGTGGAAAAAGAGAAAAACATTTAGAGAAACTTTAAAATTTTTTTCACCCTATTGACAATTTTTCAAATACCTTAATTAAAAATGATTAAAAAAATTTATTAAAATGGTGGAAAAAGTCCCAGTTTTTCCATTTTTTCTAAATTTTTTAAAAATGCCAAACCCTTTACTTTTAAAAAAAAATCCCAAAAAAATTTAAATTCAAGTTTGGTGTTTGAATAAATTGGGGCTTTATTTTAATGCACAATTTTTAAATTTTAACAAAAATTTGAAAAAATCTAAATCATCCCAAAAAGACCCCCTTGGTATTTAAGCAATTTAAAAACCTTAAAATTTTTTTTTTTGGGAAAATATTGAGTTTTTTTGGAAAAGAAACCCCAATCCCCTTTCAAATTTTTTATTAATGAACGAAACCTTTTTAAATGTGTTAAAATGATTTCCCCTTTTTTAAAGGGAAAAATATCCCCAAAAAATCAATTTTTTACCCAAAACATTCCCAAATTTTTAATATTTATGAAACCCTTTAAATTTTATGGGTTTTAAAATAAAGGCTGAATACTTTTATTTTTTTTTTTGAATATCCCTATTAAAACCATTGTTTCCCGGAAAATTACATAGCCCCCCCCCTGGGCCCAAAACACTGTTTTATAAAATGCCTTTAGAAAAATCCTTTTTCCAAAATTTTTTGGGGTATTTTATATATTTTTGGGTGGATGGGAAAGAATAAATTTAAAAAAAATTTTCAAATTTTTTCAAATTTAGTAATTTTAATAAAAAAATTTTTAGGTTTTAAAGAATTTTAAATTCAAGCCCCAAATTGTTGTTAAGATTTAAAAACCTGAAAATCCCCTTTTTAAAACCAAAATATAAAAAAGTGTCCAAAACAATTAAAAATGATTCGGATCTTTTAAAATTTCAATTTGATGGATCAAAAATTCAAAAAAACCCCTTTTTTCTTTTCCAAAAAACCCGATTTTGAAAAAAAAACATTTCTATGGAATTTTTAAAATACAAAAGGTTTAAATTTTTATGCCCGGATCTATTTACCCTAACCAAAGGGAGCCCGCCCCGGGTTGTTTTATTAAAATAAATCGCCAAAAAACCAAGGATTAATTTTGTCTTTAAAAAAAAAATTTAAAAATTTTAATTTTAATCTGTTTTAAAGAAAGGTTTGGGTAAAAAAATTTCTGAAAGGGGTTTATATAATGTCCGAAAAATTTCTATTTGTTGTTTTTTTTCTTGGCAAAAGGAGAATTGTTTTTTGGGATGAACCTAAGGTTTTTTTATATTTTTAAAATTTTGCTTGTTAAAAAAAAAACCAATTTTTTTGAAAAGTGGAATACCAGGGAATCTAAATAATTTCACCCCAAATTTTATTTCCTGATTTTAAACTCCTCATCTAAAAACCCCACCCCCCCATCACAATAAACCAATTTTTTTTTAAAAGCCCCAAAGATCCTCACCAGGCAAAAATTTTAAAAATAAAAACCTTAAGATGCTGCAAATTTAAGCCTTTTTCAGAAAAAACCAAAGGACCATGGGGGTTAAAATATTTTAAACTTAAATTTCCAAAATCACATATTTTTGGAAAAAAAACCTTAAGTTTAAAACCCAAAAGCCAATCCGGGAAAATTTTTTCGAAACAAAAATCCGGGAAAAAATTAATCCCCTTTTTAAAATTGGGTTTTCTTAAAAAAAGAAATATTTTGTCATTGCATAATAAGTGTTGGTCTCATTTTAAAAATTCTAACCCTTTTTGGGTTTTTTTGTTTTCCTTTTATTCCAAAAAACAATTTGTTTTTCAGGAATATCCGTTTTAAATACCCTTTAATGGGGGGGGACATTGGTCCCCTATTAAAAATGCCCCTAATGGGCAACCCAGTTTCTGGGAAAGGGGACACTAACCCCCTTTAAATAATTTTTATTCAAACCCTTTACATACAATCTAAATTCAAATTTCAAATTTTTACATTATTTGAAAAAGAAAAGTTTGGTTTTTTGGCTTTTTTATTACTTCTTTAAATAAATAAAAGGGAGGGTTGGGGTTTAAGGCTAAAAAGACCCTTTTAAACCAGGTTTAAATTTTGATTGTCTTCGGAAAATGTGCTACTATAATGTTTTTACCTTTTTTTTTTTTTAAAAAAAAAAGGGGCTTTTTTTGCACCCTTTTGTGATTTTTATAAAGGAATTTTAAAAATTTTTTAATTAAATTTTTTTAAATCATCTGGGGCTTTTTGGTATTTTGGTTTTGGGGCTGAGAGGGGGTTTTCCGGGAAATTTTTTCTATTTAACAAAAGTTTGGGGGGTTGTTTAAAACTTTACAATAAAATTGTTTTTGGTGTAAAAAACTAAAATTACAATCTTTTCTATTTTTTAAAAAATTTTGAAAAAACTTTTACATTTTGTAAAAATACACCCAAAAAATTTCCCTACATTTTTAAGGCAAAAAAAGGCTTTTAAAGGTCTTTTCAAAAAGTATGATTTGGGGAAACATCTCCAATTATTAACCAAAACTGGGTCAAATTTAAAAGGAGTTTACTTAAACTCCCTAATAATTGGTATAAACCTTTCCCCTTTTTCAACCTTGGGGTCTAAGGTTTAAATATACAAGAATTAATTCCCTTTTGGTGAAACAGATTGTTCCCTTTTTTAAAAGTTTTTTTTTCCCCAAAAAAGATTTTGGTTTTAGATTAATTTAAAAAGGGTTTAGTTCGTTACCCTCAAATTTTGAAAGGGGTATGGGGGTTTTGTTTCTTCTGTTCCAATACTCGGAAATTTTCCCCAAAAAAAACTTTATTTTGAAATTTGGGCCCAATATCCCAATTCATTTTTTTAGGACCCGCGGTTACATTTTTGGGAAAACTTTTGACTTTTAAAAGTAAATTAACAAAAATAAACTCCCCAAAAAGGTTATTTAAACAATTTTTTTTAAATTTAAATTTGTGGTTTATCCAAATTTTGGGATTTGAAAATAAAAAAAGGTTCTGGGTTTTTCTTTGAAAAAAGGTATTAAAATGGGAGTTTGTTTAATTTAATGAAATTTTAATGTATGTTTTTTATTTTTGTGTTTAGGGGGTTTCATTTATTATATTGTATACTATTAATAAAGTTCTTAAAGCATTGTTCTCCTCTTTTACCCCTGAAGAATCGTTACCAAAAATTTATTATTTTATTTTTAAACCCCCGGATTTTCTTTGGGTTTAATTAAAAATTTTTCCCCCTTCCATCTTTCCTTTGTTTTGTACATTTCCCTTTTGCCATAAAGGGGGGGCCCGTTTTGATTTATAGGGTTAAAATCATCATTGTTTAAAACCCCCTTAAATTAAAACCAGGTTTTTTTTTTTAATTCCCAGGCTTTTTTTTAAATGGAAAAAATTTTTTTTTTAGTTTTTTCAAAAGTTTTTTAAAAAATTATTTTACTTTGAAGTTTTTTGGGGGGCCCTGATTTTAAGATTTAATTGAATGAGGTAAAATTAAACAATTTTATATCCCTCCCCCAATTTTAACAAATCTTTTCCCTTTTTTTCTTTGGGGGGTTTTCTTTTCACTGGTAGTGGAGGGCACAACATTTATTCCCCATGTAGTCCCTTTTTTCCGCATCTTTTGGGTTTTGTGAGAAAAATCTTAAAAAAGTGGTTTTCTTTAATTTTTTTTTTTGAAAAATTCCCAACTAAAAAAAGTTTTGAAACACCTTCAAAAAATTGGGAAAAATCCCCTGTGGTCCCCCTTTTTGTTATTTTACTGTTAAAAAATCTTTTTTTATGCAGCAATGAAAAAAAATATTTTATTAACCACTTAAACTTAAGCATACTTCCCTGATTTAAAGTAAAATCATTTTGCATTTTAAGTATAAGGACAAAATGCTTACCTGAAAATGAAAATGCGGGAAACTAACTAAAAAAATTCTTATTATGAATTTTCCAAAAAATCAAATTTTATTTGGTTAAAATAGTTTCCACAAGATGCTAATGGGTTTTCCTTCCTTTTAAATTTTTAATTCTTATTATATACCCTTTTTTAATACTTATACTGTAATACAAACCCCCAATTTTTAAATGTTTTGAAATTTTTGTTTTTTAACTCATTGAAACAACTTTTTAAATTTTTCTTTTACTTTTAATTTTAAAACATTAAGTAAAAATGTATAAAAAAATTTTTAAAAAGGAATAAAAAATAAAATATACATATGACTGTATGGATTACTTTTCCCCGGGGCCCCCCTAAAAAACCTGTCCCGTGGTTTTTGGTTAACAAATGAAAATAAAAAAAATTGGAATATGAAAGTACCCCCTTTTTTTTAAAAAAGCTACTCCCATCAATGATATTCCCGACCATAATGCAAAGTGGGTTTATACCTACAATTTTTTTTACAGAAATTTTTTGGAAAACTGTTTTTAAATAAAAAATTAATTTTTGAAATAAAAAAAAAAATTCTTTCCTCAAAATTCTTTTGAATTAAAAAACCAAAAAAAAAACTTTTTTATGCCAAAACCAATAAAAATTAACTTTTTTTTTGTAATTTCTTTAATTCTCGGTTTTTTTTTTTTCCTTTAAAATTTTTTTTTTTAAATGGGGGAGCAAAGAATTTTTATTTTAAATCATTTCAAAAAATGCAACCTATCAAAAAAACAAATTTTTTTCCATAAAATTTGGTCTCTATAAGCAAATTTTTTAAAAAAAAATTTTCTTTTCTTTTTTGGGCCGTTCCTTTTTTTTTTATAGAATAAAAACTGAAACCCCCACTCGTTTTCTTAAAAACAGATTGGTTTTTTTTTCAAGACCCTTTTTTCATATTGCAACCTTCTTTTTTATTTTTTTGGGGTTTAATTTACACCTGTTGTTCTTTCTATTAAAAACCCATTGAAAACTGGGGTTTACCCCGACCCGCAATATTTTCTTTGTTTTTGTTTTTGTTTTTTTTGTTTTTTTTGTTTTGGTTTGGATAATATTTTAATTAATTATTTTATAAAATTAATATTAAATGTTATAATTTTATAATTAATATAAAAATATTTTTATTTTTAATAACCTATTTAAAAAATTTAATTTGATGGGGAAAAGCCCGTCTTTGAAAATAACTGTGTTTTTTGGGGTTTATTTAGGTGGGTTTCTGGTTTGAGGTTTGTTCATTTTAAGGTTACACAAATTTTTTTAAGAAAAAACCTTGTATTGGGGACTTTTATCAAGAAAAATACAATAATGCCATTTTTTATTTAAAAAACTGGGGGGGTTGGAAATATCGTAGGTAAGTGACTTTTTTTTTATAAAAATTAAAAATTTTGGTTTGGTTTGTGTTTGCAAGCAAAAAATGAAACCAATTGGGAATTTTGTGTGGTAGTTTTTTTGGAACCGTGAAGACAAAAAGGCTAAATTTTTTTTTTTAGAAAAGTTAATCACAAAAGAAGTGCTTAAGTGACAGATTACTTATTTAAAAATGCCGTTTTTTTGCCAATTCCACTCTTTCAAAAATTATTTTTTTGAAGGAAGGATATTAAAAACATCTAACTCCTGACAAATACTTTTTCCAGTTCAGTGGAAAACTTCTGCTTTAAAGTTTCTTTGTTTCATTATTCATTTGCGGCTTGAAAGGGAGCTTTGGAAACTTTTAGATCAAATTGAATGCATTCATGGACCTTTCCCTTACAATCAGCTTTTAAAAACAGGAAATGTTACTGCCTGGCTGGGCTGTTGGTAAAGAAAAGACTTCCTTTTTTTGAGTTTTTAAATCTTTTAAAAAAAAAAAAGGATTCATGCCCAAAGACCTTCAAGTTTTGGGGGATGGTAAACAAAAGTGTGTGCAATTTTGGGAAAGGGTTCAGACCTCTGTTTAGCCCAAGGTTAAAATTTCAGAATTGGTGGGCCAGTTTTTGGGGGGGCAATCCCTTATTTCCCTTCAAAAACTCTATAAAGGGGTTCCCTGCCTTTTTTTTGTCAAATATGGGGTTTTACCCCCCCCGGTAAACATTTTTAGCTGGGGCAAGAGATGGGGGGGGCTCACTAATTTTCCATCCCGTTAAAAGTGGTCCGTTAATAGTTTAAATGGGGAATTTTAACTTTGTACTTTATGAAAATATCCTGGACTTTAAAATAAAATGAAAATATTTTAGTGAATCAATGGAGAAACCCGTTTAATTGGTTTCTTTATTCCAAAATCTACAGCATCTGGTTCTAAAAAGGGTTAATCTTGCCTAGAATACCATGTCAAGGAAAAGGTTTGGCCCAAAATTTCCCGATTAGGTGAAGCCCCCTGGTTTCCCTTTAAAAGACCCTTTCCTATGGGATAATGGTAACTTAAAAAGGGTTAAAAAATAATTTTTTAACCCCAAAGGGGTTACAAATACTATTCATATTTTCAAAGTGGGGCAATTTTTTTTGTTTTTAAAAAAACATGGGGCAAGAATGCTTATTTTTGGGAGTTCTGTTTGGATAATATTTGGAAAAATTACTTTGCTTGTTTTATTTCCTCAAAAAAATGAGGATCAGGAGCTTTAAATTTAAAAGTCTTTTTTTTTTTTTCCCCCCCCATATAAAAGATGTTGAAAAAGTTACTTTTTGTTAGTTTACCCGTTTTTGGGGGGTAACCGTGGTGGGTTCTTTTGGGTTGGGAAAAGGGGAAAAAAGCAGTTGTAGAGTGGTTTGGGTTTTGGTTGTTGGTTTTTTGGGTTTTTGGTTGGGGGGTTTTTGTGTTTTAATTTAATTAATTATTTATTAAAATTTTTTTTTTTTGTTTAATTTTAAAACAAATTTTTATTTTTTTTAAAATTTATTTATATAATTAAATTTTATTATAATTTAATAAAAAATTTGACTTGGCATTTTGTAAAAGGTATCTGTGGTTTTTGGGTTTCACTATTTTGGGGAGTTTATCATGTTTTTTAAAATTTTTTTGTGGCAGATATTTTTTCATGGTCAAAATTTTAAATTTGGGATTTGGAAAGGAGATATTCCCTTTTTCATGGTTTTTTCCCCCTGGTTGGCTCATTCATGGTGTGGATTTTTTTAGGGGGGGGTTTTTTATGGTGTTTTTTGTGGTGGGTTTTTTGTGGTTTTGGGGTTTTTTGTGGCAAGAAATTCAATGAAGGCATGATATTTCTGTGTGGAGTGATCAAAGTTTTTTGTTGGCCGGGTGTTAGGACAGGAATGTGTTCATGTGAGGTAGGCTTTTGGGTTTAATATCCCAAAATTAAAATTTTCTTAAAAAATATGTAATTTAGGACCACAGTGTACATCCCCCCCAGTTAAAATTGACATGTAAGTTTTTTAAACACAGGTTTTCCCCCCTCGTGAACAAAATTCTTCCCCGTTTAAAAGGGGCCCCTTTTGTTTAAAAAAGGTAATATTTTGGTTTTTTAAATTCTCACCGCCCTTTTGAAAAAGGGGGCCCGGGAAAATAAAAGTCCGTGAGACAAATTTTGACTCCCATAACCTTTTCTAGATGCACAGTTTAGGAAACAGGTTAGTGGGGGAAAAATCTTGGGCCTGCTTTCCGGGACTGTTGGGTTAAGTAGTGCATTTGTAAATGGGGAAATCTTGCTGCCTAAGGCTGAGATCTTTTTCATTTGGGAAAACTTGTCAAAAAAAAATCTGAATTTTTACAGCATGTGTGCACGGTAGTGCATTGCCCATAACATTTTAATGCTACAAGAAAAAAAATTTAAAAATAAGTAGACTTTTTTTTTGTGAGGCTTTTTTCAGCTTAACCCAAATTAATTTTAAAGGGTTTTTCATTTCCAGGAAAACCTCTTTTAAAAAGCCCCCAGCCAACCCTTTTTTTTTTCAATTTTAAAATGTTCAAGAAATCGGGGAACCACAAAATTACTGTAAAAGGGGTGGGTTTCCCCTTTTTTTGAACATTTTTACATCCCAAATGTGTTCAAGTATAAAAGGCTCCAAAAAAACATCTTTTTACATTTTTCTACAACCCACTGAAAATTCACGTTAACTTTTTTTCATTAACAAAAAAAAATTTTAAATTATAAAAATATGAAATTTTCAGTTTTGGGGAAAAAAGCCCAAATAATTTTTACATGTTAATTTTTTAAATTTCTACAGTTTTGACTTTTTTTTAAATGGATCTTGGACATCTAAAACAATGGGTGCCACAGGGTGAAAAAGGTCAATTAACTTGATGCTAAGGGTTTTTTGGATTTACATTATTTCATTTCCAATGAGAAATTTGTTAAATGTTAAAATTTTTTTGATTTAAGTTTATTTTTTGAATGGTTCCAGTGAACATTCTGCATTCTTACAAATAGTAAAGTCAGTATTGCAGGGCTCGTGGGGGGACAAACTTGGTTTAAATTTTTTGGGGGGGGGATTGGTTTTTGAAATTTGTGGCATTTTACAGTTCGCTTTTTGTGGGGGTGCTGGGAAATTGGAAAAAATTTCAGTTTTATTTTTAAAATGTTTTTTCAAGCTTTTGTGGTTTTACAGGGATTAAAATGCTTCATGTTTCTTATGCTTAATTTTTGTAAGTTTTACAGTAAATTTAATTTCTCGGTTAAACTTTTTGTAAATTTTCAAGCCTCTGGAGAAACTCAGTTGTGGGGAAAGGTTCTAAAAATTTGGGGCTTTTTTAAAAGCACTTGGAAACTAGGTAAATAACATTTTTTTTTTTTGGGGAAATTTTAATTTAACTTTTGTTTTTGATGCTCGTTTGGTTTTTTTTCTTCGGAGACATTTGTACAGTTGTATTTGATGTACGTTTATTTTCATGGTTTTTTTGAAATTTGTAATGGTTTAACTACCAAAGGTTCCCAGTTTTTGACTCTAGTTGGTTTTGGGGGTTTTTAAAGGGAAAAATTTTTCCTTCGGTTAGTTTACATGTTTTAAAAATACTGTTTAAAAGGTTAGTTGCTCCCAGTGAGTTCTTGGACAGTAACCTACTGTAAATGTACAGGTTAGATAGACATGGGTCCAGTGAGACATTCTTTCGAAACCATTAGCCGGTTAGTTAGACATGGCTCCATGGACATTCTTGTACCTTTAAACCCTTTTAGGGTTTAGGTTAGTTAGACATGGCTCCAGTGAGACATTCTTGTACATGCTTACAAGCCTACTGTAGGTTACAGGTTTGTTAGACATGGCTTGGACATTCTTGTACCCAAAGGGTTTGTTTGGGGAGTTAGACATGGGCATGGAAAATTCTTACATGCTTTCAAGCCTTGTAGGGTTTCGGGGTTTGACATGGCTCCAGTGAGACATTCTTTAATGTACAAGCCTACTTAGGTCCAAGGTTTGTTAAAAGGCTCCCAAAATTCTTAAATTCAACTGTTGGGTGGCAGGTTTTTAGATGGGCCATGGGCTTCTTGTACAGCTTAAGCTACTGGTAGTGACAGGTTTTAGGGTTCTTGTAATGTTAAACCCTTTGGATGCTACAGGTTTTAGACAGGCTCTGAGACATTCTTGGAATTTAAAACCACTGTGGGGGCTACAGGTTAGTTGACATGGCTCCAGTGAGACTTTTTTTGTAAGCCTACAAAGGTTTAATGTTAGTAGACATTTTACATGTTAGTTTTGAGCTTCAAATTTTTGAGGTCCCGGGGAGACATTTTTACATTGGTGGAAATTTTTAGACAGCTCATGAGACATTCTTGTACATGTTCCTTTGGTTCATTGTTAGAATTCCGTAGATTCTTCAGTTTCCATGGATGCTTTTTAAACCTCTTGGAGACATTTTTTTTAAAAAGGCCAGTGGATGCTTTTTAAACCTCTTGGAGACATTAATTTAAAGCCCCTGTAGGGTCTAATTTTAACATGCTAGGAGACATTATTTAAAAAGGCCCCCTGAGTTCTTGGTTGTTACAAGGCCCCCGTGAGCTTTTTAATTAAAAAGCCCCCTGAGTTCTGGTTGTTACAAGGCTCCTGGACTTTTTAATGTAAAGGTCCATGAGGAAACTTGGTTTTAAACTTCAGGAGCTTTTAATTTAAAAACCATGGATCTGTTTTACAGGGCAGGTGAAAATTTTACATTTAAGGCCCCAGTGAGAATTCTTTTTAAACCATCTGGATTTGTTAGTTAAAGGCCCCCTGAGGAAACTTTTTTACAAGGCCTCCTGTGAGCATTTTGACATGAACCTATGAGATTCTGGTTTTTACAAGGCCTCCGTGGACTTGTTGCAAGGCCCCCTGAGATTGGAGTTAACAGGCTCAGAGACTTCGGTGTTACAAGCTCCGTGGAATTTTGACATGGGCCCAAACTTCTTTTAGTTACAAGGTATTAAGGGCTTGGTTCATGGAAATGACATTGCTTGTTGTAAAGGGTTTTTAGACATGGCTCCAGTGGAAAATTTTGTACATGCTTACAAGCCTACGTAGTGTAGGTGTTGACAGGTCAGTGGACATTTTGACATGTTACAGCCTACTGTAGGTGCTACAGGTTAGTTTGGTATGACATTTACAGCTTTCAGATGTAGGTTAGTTGTTAATGGTCGACATTTGACATGCTTTCAAACTATGTAGGTTACTTGTTAACAGGCTCCAGGAGTTTTTACTGTTAGTGTGGGCTACAGGTTAGTTAGACATGGCTCCAGTGAGACTTTTTGCTTTACAAGCATAGGCTTAGGGTGCTACAGGTTAGTTAGACATGGCTCCAGTGAGACATTCTTGACATGCACAAGCCTACTGTGGGGTGCTACAGGTTAGTTGACATGGCCCCAGTGAGACATTTTTGGGTTGCTTACAAGCCTACTGTAGGATGCACACAGGTTAGTTAGACATAGCTCCGGTGAGACATTTTCTTGTACATCTTACAAGCCTGCCTTGGTGCTACAGGTTAGTTGAACATGGCTCAGTGCAGAGACATTCTTGTATGCTTATATAAGCCTACTGTGAGGGTGCTACAGGTTAGTTATGTGTTTATGTACATGTTTACATGCCCTACTGTAGGGTGCTACAGGTTAGTTGTGTGTTTTATGTATTTACCGCGCCTACTGTAGGACGCTGCGGGTTAGTTGTGTGTTTTATGTACAGGTTTGCGCAGCTACTGTAGGATGCTACATGTTAGTTAATATGTTTTTTTTGGTTTATTTCTTAGTTCAGAGTAGTTTTATCTATTTTGGTTGGTTTTGTTTGATGCAGTGCTTCCCAAGCCCTATCTTTCTGTTTTAGAATAGTCTATTATTTTGGTAAACCAGGGTGCATAGTTGGATTTTTTCTTATTGTTCTAGAGTGGGGCCCAAGTTGGTTGGGAGGCTGTTTAGGAAGTAAAGTAATCAACCAAATTTACCAAAACCAACTTTGTCAGGAAGGAACTCGAAGGGAGTGACCAGTTGCAGTGGAATAGATGCAACTATGAGATCTTTCAATTTGAAGTTCTTTGTAGAGATGTGTTGTTGAGATGTGTTTTTATGATTTAATTGCATGACTTAGGACAAATGTATGGTGGTGGCCACTAAGTCTGTCAGTGGTATGTGCCAAGTTAGAGTTGGGAAGGTAATTGATGAGTGCAGTCTAAAATAGACGCTCTTTTTTAGGGGAGTTGTCGATTCTGGTAGAGGTTTGGATTAGTTGGTGACATATAGGTTTTATATGAGCTTGATGGGGGATGGGAGAAGATGCATGTGGACCAGTCAATATTAAAGTCACCTAATGAGTATTTCATGAGGGAGGGCTTACGATGATCAGTGAAGAACCAACTCCCAGTGTATCAATATTGTTAACAGGAATATATATGCCAATTATATTTAGGTTTTATGGCTATTGAGTTTTAAGTGTGGTGAACAGGGTTTCTGAATTATTAAATGTCGAGAGTTGTTCTTCATAATGTCACTAGTAAAGTTGCTTTTAAACAGTATGGCACCCTCTTTGGATGTTCTGTCTTTCCTAAGTAGATTATAACCTTGGGGAAGTAACTCATTGTTATTAATATGTGGCTTGAGCCAGGTCTCTCTGAGGAGCATATATCAGGGAGTATAGGGATAGTGTAGCATGTAGTTCCTCTATTTAGTTAAGTATGCTTCTTTGTTTAAAATTAACATATGTTCCCTGCATGGTGTAGGGAATAAAGGTGACATAAAGGGGTTTCCCCTTTTAATTTCTTTGCCGCCAGTCCAAACGCCATCTCCAGTCATCAGTCTGTATAATCTTTCATCTGCTGGTTAACAAGCCATTTGCAGATAAGTGCCCCATTGGGGTTTTTCTTTTCATCTTACTTTTTTGGTGTTTGTTTGTTTACATGTCATCCAGAAATAGGAAATGCCAATATGGGAGACAAACTGCCCATAAGGATTGTCACGAGCAGTGTTTGATTTGCTTATTTCTCACAACCATATGTCTTGTTCTACTGGTCAGGCATTTGTCCTGAAAACTTTATATATCAGCTCTCTGCGAAGAAGATGACCAAGAAAGTTCAGTTGGATTCTTCTGCTGTACCACCTGCACCATATATCTCTCTTGAGGTTGATGAAAGCCTGTAGGACTGCCCAGTTATTCAGTCAGATTCCTCTGCCATGATCCCTTCGGATGCCAGCATGGACCCCTTTTATGTATGGAGGCTCTGCAGACATCTGTTTCCAGTGTTCAGGGGGAACTGCAGCTGATTATATCCAAAGGGCCTAGGGATGTTCCAAAAAACCCTTTTTAGGGGAGGAGATAGGGATTTGAACCAAGTTCTTTTAGCTTTTCGATGATGCCAAAGTGGGAGACTGTCACAGACCTTGGCCAAGTCAACGTAAGCTGTATGTACTGACTTTCCCTCATCCAGGGCCTTGGTGACAGTCTCAAAAAAGTCAATCAGGTTCAACAGGCAACACCTGCCTTCCCAAAATTTT
>NC_056746.1:1217344003-1217381503 GCF_019279795.1 Protopterus annectens
TTTAAATACAAACAAGTAATTGGGTTTTGGAACCCACATCCTTCAGCCAAGTCATGCTACTGCATACCTAATATTCTATCATCTTTCTAAGGTTGTAAGTGGAATATGTGCTTTCTGTCCCTATCAGCCCTCTCAAATGATTGGGGACAAATATCAACTGAATCAGGGACACATCATAACAATATCAGGGACACATTTAAATTATTAGTGCTATTAACCTGAGACATTGACAGACTCAGAGCATATGAATTCATACACATTTTCTGAGGTAAATGATGTTTATAACTCTTAATTGTTGTCATTATTCATTACGTGTAATTCACCACCTTTCCTCCAAAAATCACTAGTTTTAGGAGGGATTAAGTGGGACAGAGTTAGAATTTGAGTCAAAATCAGGGACGTCCCTGGAAATCGGGGACAGTTCAAAGGTATGTTCCCTATTTGTTCCCCAATGGTTTATGTCCTGTCCAGTGGATTTGCTCTTAGGGGATGAGAGGTATGGGCATCAGCTATGCCCATTTTGGAATATTACTTACATCCCCGGGGTGGTCCTAATACGACTGCGCCAGCCAACACCTGCATGCCTAGACCCATAATTGCATACCCATAATTCCCCCACATGCCCCTTCTCTACAGCACTCATCCTTACAGTGGGTGCAGGTAGGGTATAAACACACCACTACACACTGCCCACTCTCCGCATGTCGGGACACATGTTGTATGTTGTGTCATCCCATGGGTTAGCAGGCTTGCACAACCTACTGGTCGGTGTACGTCTACAGCCTGGTTTGATGAATCATTACTGGAAATGACTCCAATGATCATTAATTTGTGGGTATCCCACTAGGGACATTGATGTCTATGTTTCAAGATTAGACCTGGCAGGTCTCTCCCACTGGTAGTATCCTGCCGGTGGTTTGGGAAGCAGTGGTGTGCTTACTTTTATTGTGTGTCTGTATGTCTCATCGGCATAGCTGGGGGGGGAGTTGATGCTAAATGTTACACATTTGTTTATTGGACCCCTCACCCCGATATGCACGGCCTGTGAACATATGTGATTCGTAACTGCTGTATCATATCCTAGCTATATACATGTGTATATTTGATATATATATATATATATACATTATATATATATATATATATATATATATATATATATATATATATATATATACATTACCATATACAGATATATCTGTATATGTATGCATACATGCATATATTTATATATTGCTGTCTATATATATATATATATATATATATATATATATATATATATATATATATATATATCTAAAAACATATGGGTCTATGGGTGTCTGCATATGTATATATCTATATGTGGGTATGTATATGTATCCTGTCTCTGTATGTATACATTTGTACTACGGAGAGAGAGAAGTTTATCTCTATGTTGCTATGGGTAGATATACACACACATACTTCTACATATATACATCTACATCTGGTTATTCCATTCCTTGCCATATAGATTACACTTTACTGCAGTGGGACTCGTAGTGGGTGTGACTGCTTGTTGAGCGACATCTCTGCCCAATGAACACATTTGCTTACATCCCTGGGGCTGTCTATATAGGCCCACATCATCCAACACCTGCACACCTAGACCCATAAGTAGCTACCCATAGTTCCCCACCTGCACCTCCTCTACAGCACCCATCCTTACTCTGGGTCCTGGTCGGTTCAGAACACACCACTACACACTGTCCACTCTCCACTTCATGGGACCCATGTCATACAATTGCCTTGACCGATGGGTCCTCAGGCTTTCCCACCCTTGTATTCAAGTATGTATACACCACAGCCAAAATAGTCAGTGTATCACCTTCTTTTGGTCTTGTCAATTTTTGGGGTGTCCCGCAAGGGACGCTCCCGTCTTTGTTCCAAGATTAGATTTCATGGGTGCACTGTCTACCCCCCTGGTTGTACCCTGCCTGTGATCTGGGGAGCAGTGGACTATTTACATTGTTTTCAGGTTTATGTGTATTTTTCCTGTGTCCGCTGGGGGGGCGGTGGAAGGTCATGCTACGTGTTTCATGTTTCTTGCTTAGGCACCTCACTTCCATTGGCATAGCCTGTGAACATATGTCATTCTTGTGTGCTGTTTCCTATCATAGCTGTATATCTACGTGCACATACACACACACACACACACACACACACACACACACACACATATATATATATATATTTGTATAGATATACGTATATGTCTGCAACTATATATATATATATATATATATATATATATATATGTGTGTGTGTGTGTGTGTGTGTGTGTGTGTGTGTGTGTGTGTGTGTGTCTGTAAAGCAGTGCATACCCTGCGCAAATACACTTACACACGTTTAGTCGTGTTTATATATGCCTAAACCTGCTTACTAGTGCCTTATTCATTATGACACTGACACTTCACTCCAATTCACTTTTAATTGTTATCTTACAAGTTATACAGCGGACAGATGTTGCAATATGTTCATGTACAGATTACCGATGGTAAATGGTATGTGATGCAGTGGGATTCGGAAAGGGAATGTCTTGTTATTAGGCGGTTGCTTTAACCAATGCACTATTGCTGTGCTGCTTCATTTGCATATATACCCATATATCCATGGCTCCTGGTTCCCCAAACACCCACCTTAACACCTCCCTAACACTGCAGTCATCCATTCTCCAGTTGGATTTGTGTTGTATCCACACCACTACACATTGGTCAATCCATACTCCTGTAGACCCATCACATCGGTTTACTCACTCCATGTATCCTCAGAACTCCCAAACTTTTAGTCCTCAAACATTGGTGACATGAGCGACCAAAACAACACTTTTCACAATTTTTGGGTTGTCCCACATGGGGCATGCATGTCTTTATGTCAAGATTAGACTCTATACTTCATTACATCCTTACTCCTGTTAACATGACACTACAATAAATTAATAAGTATGACTATGTGGTAACGCACACGATACACATGAGAGCCTAATTATGTACGTGTTCAGCGTATTTCTTTTACAAATAGACCGGTTTAGTAATTGGCATTGCCATAGCAGGCAGATCACAGGAATGATTCCATGTGTGGGAAAGTCCTCAAATTTGATTTTTTTCAGCACAGCACTGACTTCAGATATTGTACACACTTCTGCGTTTTAGCAGTTTTGTCCCTTCCCAGTTATGCACAACCTATTATTCTATCTACTGTTGAGGTTTGTAAGGGCACATTCATGTTATTTATGTCTGCAAATGGAATGAACGTGTTAC
Organism: Protopterus annectens; assembly: GCF_019279795.1. Classification (NCBI taxonomy): domain Eukaryota; kingdom Metazoa; phylum Chordata; order Ceratodontiformes; family Protopteridae; genus Protopterus; species Protopterus annectens. The sequence continues at coordinate 1,217,347,285 of NC_056746.1, forward strand.
AGAGAATGTACTTCTACGTATAGATGTCTGCATGTGTGTATGCATATATACTTATAACAAACTCGCTGACCTCCACGGGGCGGTCCAATTAGAACTAGCTCATCCAACCCTGGCACTCCTGGATCCATAATTTCATACCCATAGTTCCTCCACCCCACCTGAGTTCAACATACATGCATACCATCCATTGTCCAGTTGCTATCGCAGCCATGACACACCTCCACACACTGCCTTCTCCCGAGCATTAGGGGCCCTACACATACGTTGTCCCAATCTATGTATTCTTACATTCTCCCACCATTTAGTCCTTGAACATACCTGCCCGTGCTTCTGTAATAGTCGGATGGCCAAATAGCCTATCTATTTTTGGGTAGTCCCACCAGGGACTACCCTCTGTGTGTAAAGTAGACTTAGCAGATCTACAGTGTTACTCCCACTGGTAATATCCTGCCTGTGGTGTGAGTAGCAGTGCTTTGCTCACTCCTGCCTAGCTTGATATGACATACGCTGATAGCGCTATATAATACTGGGTTGCTGTTGATTCCCTTCTCATTCCTTTTGTATGCTTTGTTGTTACGTCATTCTTTCTTCATATATATATATATATATATATATATATATATATATATATATATATATATGTATATAGATATATCTATATATATATATATATATATATATATATATATATATATATATATATATATATATATATATATATATATTGTATATATATGGCTGGGCACTGCTTAGACCCACGCAAGCGCACTCAGACTTGCTTACTGGTACTTATATATGTTTACTGCTGCTTATTTGTGCTTACACCTGCTTACTAGTGCCTTATTCATTATGACAGTGCCACTTTGATTGAATGACATTTAGTTAGATATCTCATGCAATACTCTTATGTTGGTTTTACAGCAAAATGACATTCATTCCACATGGAAAATGATATACGCTATTGTTGACCTCGAGCCATGAATACCTGTTCATTAGGTGAATGCTCTAAACACTGCACTATTGACATTTACATTGATTCTGCATGTTTTTCTCTATTTGATTGACTTTGATGTGTAAGCTATGCTCGGCGGAGGGCAGCGACATGCAAACACGCTGTGCTTTGCTTACACCTTCAATATTGCAGCAATTCAAATGTATAATAGGAACACGGAGAATCTAATTGTGAAAGTTCTAGGGACAGGGCTCAACATTCCACTATCTGCTTGTGTGTTTACTACTTCAATTTTATTTCACTGTTCGTGGACACTCTTGTATGCTTAGCATAAATTTCGGTATCCATGGACACTGAATTACTGACTTACTATTAGAGGCGGGCTCTACTAATAGGCATAGTAGGTTGTGCAACTAATGGGGCATGTTTACGCCTCTGTAGAGCACTTGTACACACGCCCTGCACTCTCACACGTTTCCTGTGCACATCGAGGGTGCAGCAGGGCACCCTCATACATATTCATATGGCACTGCTGCACCATCTGTAGTGAGGGCGCTTGGCACAAGGCAAAAACCGTCCTTGTGCTGAGCTTCTTGAATCCCGGGGGTTAAGTTTTTATGACACATGAATGCAAACCTCTCACATCACCCCGCTATTAGTATCATACATCAAACATAACATATCACTAAGACTATAACTTACACTAAAACTGCAATGAAAATTTTGCCAGGGGCCCCCTAAGATTCTAGTATCAACCATACATGGAAACACACACTCCTTCTCCACTCACAAATTTTCAGATCCATATAGCTCACCCAAGAGTCACCACAAGAGCAGGACGTATCCCATATATCACACTAAGTCTGCTTTTATACAAGGAAACATAGGTGACTCAGTAGTTAGACATACAGACTCCACACTCATTAGACTTGGCATGATCAGGGTGACTGCAGGCATTTTAATGAGTGCTAGGATCTGTGATGCCACAAGAACCTTAGGTTCTCTTAAACAGACAAATAGGACTAAGGTCTACTGGTGGCCCATGTAGGAGTGAATGACTTGAGGTGCTCCATCCAGATGGTTATATCGAGTGACATTATGGAACATATTATGCCTGTGTTACAGGTAGGAAAGACTCTGGTCTTGAGTAGTATCTTGCTTTCATCAATAATGATGCCTAGACAACAAGGCAAGATAATAGGTTTTAACAATTGGCTAGGTAGTTGTTGTCATTCTAAGGAGATCCAAATGTGTCAGGCTGGGATGAGATGGTAGATAAGACTTCCTGTCTCACCAGGGATCACTTATACCTCTCATAACAGGGCTTTTACATACTGGATAAAGCCTCTGTTGCCCTCATAGGGCATTTTTTAGGCAGTGTTCTACTGCTACAGATATCTACATAGGAAACTCTTGCTCAGATTTGGACAACATCAGAGTGACACTACTCAGTGCTAAGAGTCTAATCAAAAAGATGCCAGAACTTGAGATCCTCCTGCAACTATAAGATATTCATATTTATGTAATTACTGGGACAGGTCTTAATGCAATGACAGTGCACACTCTTTATTAGGGTTTAGGATCCGCGGTGGTGGTGCTGCGGTAGTGTTGTCACCTCACAGTAAGACGCTGTCTGTTTTGATTCTCAGCTAGAGCGTCATCTGCATGGAGACATGCGTGAATGGGCATACCTTCATTGAAGGTTGTGCATCAGGGTTGGTAACTCGGCACGTAAAAATCAACTACCAATCATTAGCGGACCGGAGTTCCACTGTGGCGACCCCTAACTGGGAAAAGCCAAAAGACACAAACAAGTTCCTATCATGCTTTTAGCCCTGTAGATAACTATGGGGGGTGTCTATATTTATCAACAACACCATCACTTCATTCACAACCCTAACTTGGAGCTCCAGGACATCCAAAACACCCTTAACAAATCCTGCTATTATTTCATCAGTATCCATAGATCTCTTCTAATGTCTGAAGAAATCATAGAAACTGCCTTCATACCTGTGAGAGTTAAATATCAAACCAAATACCTTCTTACTAGATGGTCTTCAATTACCAATGTTTTGATTGGTGCACTCATACCTCTAAAATTAGATATGCTCAACATTTTCTAGACTTTGTTAGTATCAATGCACTGGAGAAAATTGTAGAGTTATCCACTACATGCCCTGATATCCATGACCTGGACAAACCAACAAAACACTTGTCTTTATCTCACACTAAATCTGCTCATCCCTGGTTAAATATGATCACAAATCAGTCATTTCTCTGTTAGGCTTAGTGATACCACTTAACCACCAAATCAGAGCATCTTTAGGAACATTTTCAGGCCAGAACTACCAGACATACTTCATTTTGTAGATTTCATGTTTTAAATTCTCAACAGTCCTGTGCAGATTGACTCAACTTAAAAGGTTGCTACATTCACATACAAAGGTATATAAGGTTCAAAGGTATATAATAGGCTAATGACCACCAGGGCCTTTATAAGCCTAGTCGTGCAACTTAAGTTAACTGTGTCCCTATGTATCATGGACATTTATTACGAGAGGTATGTTAGTTGGGTAGTTTCTAGAGGTTATGTGGAGGATATGTTACTTTGGGCATTACTGACAGTATCTGTATATCACAGATATGGGGTCCGACCCAATTTGCTATCAACCTGCAGTGATATATAATCAAGTACTGGTCCATTCCTATGTTAGCTACAATGACTATATAGATTCTCCTGTATTTCTTTAGATTATCCTATGATCTTCCAGTGGAATGCAATAAAGACAGAGCAGGCATTATTTATTTTATTTATTTATTTTACATTTGTTTACCGGGCTGGTCTGACTGGATATATTTCCATTTTCAGCAGAGTCCGGGGGAGAAAAGCTACACATAGAGACAAAACATAGTTACGTTATATATATAAAAATAAGTAGCAGGTTAAACATGATTCTAGACTACATTACAGAATTCTACTTACATACCCTGTAGAGAAACACAATTAAGTTGTAGTTATAGAAATATAAAATAGAAAGAAAACATTAAGCAGAAAGGTGGAACATGGAAATCTGTGTTTATAGAAATAATGGTCACAGTCAAACAAAATTGGTACAACAGACCCAGTGCACAAAGTATACAGTGCTAGTGGTACTGATGGGTCAGATACAGTGACGCTGGAAAATACATAATGTTTTACTCAAACTAAACATAAACTGGTACTAACATATTTTAACTAAACAATAATACCAAATTCTATTTATTTCATGATGATCCTTGAATGTAAATTCTTTAGTAGACAAGTTTGGCAAAAACATATTTGAGAGGAGTAATAGCCTTGTATCAAGTGTAATGTGGGACTCTGAAATGCTACCCAGTAGTAGATCACCAAAAACAGTGAAGTACGTTCTGCATAGTATACAATATGAACAAGAATACTGGTCATGTTGAACCTCACCCCCACTAAACAAAAAAGATATGAAATGATTGAGATTCGGTTTAGTATATTATTTATTACCAATATGCAGTGATGCATACATATTCAGGCAAAAATGTCCATCCGGGTGAGCATCATTAGCATAACTCTCATTACTGTACTTATACAATGGGCTATCTGTTAAATTGTTTTGTACTTTTAATAGTATATGCATTATGTCCTTGCTTAGATCCTTGTTGCAGTATCACTAACAGTTGGGGTATCCTGCTAAACACCCAGTATGTCAAAATTAGAGGATGTTTTTCATGCAATTCTAAATTTATAGTGTATTTAGTACTTTGCAACACCTGTACTGCACTTTATGTTGGTCGAACCACCAGGGAGCTATATGCTATATCCATTGGTGATGACGAGAATGCACTTAGTAAACATTATAAAAAAAGGTAATTTTAAGGTAGATTTAAGTTTGTAGTTTTAGATCAGGTACAAGGTTTTGGTAACGTGTTTAATACTGAGGATGAACTGGACTGGATGGAATATTTGTGATATATGAAATTAAATGTATATTACTCACCTGGCTTTACCGAAAAAGAACATTTTAAGGTTTAATTAAAAAGAAAAGGTATTAGGTGTTAACTGAATAATTGATTCATGTGATTTAAAACTGTTGTATTTGCTTGTTTTATTCAGTATGAAGAAGTCTTGAAGAGCAAGAAGAAAATATTTACTGAATGATACTGCTTTCCAGGTAGAATGTGATAAACTACGAGGAATGCTGGGAAAAAGAGGGTATCCCAATTTGTTTCTGAACATTTCTAGAGGAGTGGAGTGAAAAAGACAGCAGGGACATTTTCCCTTTGTTAGGAACTGTAATTTGCTGCCCATGTGTAACTAGGGTCTGTGACTTGATTGCAACTGATAGCTAGGGCCATTTTCAGACATTATTGGTGTTATATGCAGACAGTATATGAACAATTATATGTAAAAATTGATGTATTTTTCGGGCTGACGAGGTGTATTTTAGTAAGGTGGGAAAAAACAGTAACAGTATATAAAAAGGACATTTGTTTCAAAACCCTGCTTGAGCAACCCCATGTGGCCAATTGTTATGGTGAAGTATGGCCACTGTTCGCTATGCAGATATATCTTGGAAGCATCTTGCCTTTTCCTTAAAGGCTTTGGTGTAAGAAAACTTAACAACAAGTATTACTGTGACAGTAAAAGGATTATATATATATATATATATATATATATATATATATATATATATATATATATATATATATATATATATATACTGCTAAGTGTTAAATGTGTGAATGTTTTTATATTGGAAAAACTAAAAGGACTTTGAGAAGTAGAATTTATCAACATCAATATGACATTCACAGAAGAGTAGCATTCCCTTCACAAGCTCAGAGTTTCAAAACTTCGAACTGCAAATGGTCAAGACCATAAGATCAAAGTTTTGAAACTTCAAATGTTTTGGATGGAGATCGCCGTATAGCACAGAACAGGAAATGCACCATTTTCCTCACTGTAGTACAATCTTGGAGTTGGTATATTTTTTAGCAGGGGATGTGGTGTGCAGGGGTGCTTGCCCCCCTGCAAAAATGTAAAACATTTTTTATTTTTATTTTTTTTTATTACATTTTTTTTAAATTTTGAGCTTGTAAAGTAGATCCATACAAACATATTAAAAACATCTCTCTCATTCTTTCAAGTACATTGCCATTGGCCATATCGATTTAGGACCCACGGGTGGAACATCTGATGAATTCCTGGAATACAAGGAACTCAGGTAGCAGCTGAAATGTAATACTACTGTTTTCCCAAGACTAAACGACATGGTCTCTATTAGCAGTATGCTGAAATTAAAAGCAATATTTGTTATATAAGTTTTGTTTAACTGTTAATATTTAGCTTGAAACTGCTTTAATCAAGGGGATGATTTTTTTTTTAAAATGGGTTTTTACCATTTTGCTTTTTAGTTATATAGAAACGAAAATCCAAACTAGCAAAACCGGAACAAGAAAAGGAAACGAGCAGGCAATGGAATATCCAACTGTTTATTGTACGTAAGCGCTTTCACTGAACAAAATACTTCAGCTTCTTCAGACAAGTAAAAACTATTCACTTCCCAGTTTAAAAAACCTTACACAAACCTGCTGAGCCAATGGGCTGGGACAACCCAAGTACATGATGTCATGCAGCATGAATCATTTAAAGCAACATTGACTATATAAACCATGTTGCCCAAATGATGATCTTAATCATCTAAAAAAGGTTAATAATAAAGTTTACCATTTCCAACCCAAGACAAAAAACAAATACAAATACATATTGGGATGGTAAATGATACTTAAAAATAGACCATTATTATATGAAAAATAATAAATAAAATGTATACTATGTAAATATGTAGCAATGAAATATATTATGTTATGTTATTAAATTGAGTTACATTATATTAATGTGAAAAACCAAAATGAGTATGTAAATACATCATACAAGACTCGTTCGCCCTGCCTTGTGGTATTATACATATAAAAACATAAAAAATCTTACTCATGAATAAATATAAAAAGAAAAAAAAGAAGAAGAAAAGTCAGTCAGGTGTTTTAAACATTTATGTGAAACAAACAAGCTGCCACCCCTATCTTGCCAGGGCTTTGAGCTTCAACAAGCACTTGATAGATAAGGCTTCATTTAACCCTGGAAAAGAGTAAGCAGCAGTTGCAATTTGCCATTCCACTTCAGACTCTTCTAATTTGAGTTCCCAGGGCCCCCCTCTTTTGTTATGTTCTACTTGTAAAACCGCAAATAAGAAATTATGACTTGGGGAAAATGAGGGTGTGTCTGGCTAAAGCAAGTTTCATCCACATTCTGATTAAGGATAGCCTTGAAATAATCTTTCTCCCTCTTATTCAAAACCTTAATAAAGACCTCATTCACAAGTGAGTTAGGATAACCCCTTCTCAAAAATATTTCCTTCAACAGTTCCTTAATCAGGATGCGGATGAAACTTGTTTGATCAATATACCCAATGGTAACAAGGAGAACAATAGGACCATAGGAGTAACTTATGGAGATTCGACTTGTGTTATGACCTGTTATGGGCCCAATGAAATAGTCATTGAAGCATTACCAGGCTATAACTCATACCACACTTTTCGGCCACCTACCTGGACCTGAACACCAAAGGCGGAGGTGTGTCCATATTCATTAAGGATATCTAAACCTCCAGGCTAGTTGCTCAGCATAATGCATCCAAGGTTATCCAAGTGCAACTAAATCTGGGCAAAACTGCAATCCAAATTATAGCTTGCTACACATCCCACACCATGCCCCAGGATTCCCACTCCACTTTTCTTGATATACTGGAAAATATTAGGGTTCAACCAAACACCCTAATAATGCACAATTTCAACTACCCCACCATTAACTGGGAAAACTACTCATGTACAAACTCCTTCACTCAATGCTTTCTGGAATTCATAAATTCCAATGCCCTGGATCAACTTATCCACACCCCCACCAGGGACAATAATATCCTAGACCTAGTCATTACCAACACGAGTGACCGGTGTTCCACACCTGAAGTCCACTCCTCTTTGATCAGATTCGACCATAAGCTAATCACCCTAGATATTCACATTCCTCCCCCACCCCCCTCCATTATGGAAACCACGGTAAAAAAATGTCTACAAAGCCAACTTCATGCTTCTTAAGACAGAAGTGGCAAACTTCATGACACCCATGTAGATGGACAATATAGTTATGATTGCTGAATCCTACACAGATGCACTCTATAAGCACTTACACGATTGCATGGATCGTGCTATCTCAAACAAAACCAAGATGCTATCCTCCAAAAAAAGGAAACCAATCTGGTGGTCCCCTGCCATAAAAAAACTCTACAACAGAAGGAAGAAACTGTTGCAAAAGAGAGCAAGATCCCATGATTGGAGGAGTTCCTTGGTCAGCCTCAGTAAGAAGCTGAGATCCCTTATAAGATCCTCCAAAGCTAGCTACAAAAACAAAATCGCCACTGATTCTAGGGACAACCACAAAGCATTCTATAGCTATGTCAGAAATTTCAATGGCAATGCCCAGATCTGCTCTGAGTTAAAGTACAACAGCACGAAAATTACAGAACCAACTGATATTTCCAACGTCCTGGCAGATAGGTTCAGTGATAACTTTAACCCCCTCTCACCCCCTAAAGGGTCCATATCTATACAGGAAGAATGCAGAGTCCCTGTAATCACAACTACGCAGATAAAAGCTGCACTTTCTAAAGCCAAAAACACAGCATCCATGAGACCGGACAACATCCCAGGCTGCGTTTTACAAGAAATTCAGAATGAACTGGCTCCTCGTCTAAGCACCATGTTCAATCATAGTCTTACATCAGGCTTTGTGCCCACTGAATGGCACACAGCAACAGTTATCCCAATCCACAAAGGGGAAGCCACCACTGATTCCGGGAACTATTACCCTATTAGCCTGATGAGCCTGGTCTGTAAGGCCATGGAACGTATCATCATGGAACTCATAAACAAAGACATTGCTAATCTCCAAACTCTGGACCCCACCCAGTTTAGGTTTGTGAAAGGCAGATCATGCCTCTTGAACCTGATCAACTTCTTTGAGGCAGTCATCAAAGCCGTAGATGAGGATAAGGTAGTTCACACAGCCTATCTTGACCTTGCGAAGGCTTTCAACACCATCCCCCATTCTGGAATTATAGCCAAACTCATTAAATTAGGTATAAATCCCTACGTCACAAGATGTGTTGCCAACTGGCTTACTGACAGAACCCACACTGTAAAAGTTGCAGACTCCAAATCTGACTTCAAACCAGTGACACATGGAGTACCACAGGGTCCAGTCCTGGGACCTCTCCTGTTTGGTATCTACTTCTCTGAAGTACAGGCTAACACAGAAGGCCTTTGGCTAATGAAGTTCACAGATGACTGCAAACTAGTAGCCATAGTTGAGTCCCCAAATGATGTCACCATCCTACAGAAGGGCCTCATTGAGACAGATGCCTGGTGTCAGAGGCATGGCCTCAAGCTCAATGCCAAAAAGTGCATTGTCATCCCCTTTGGTAAAAACTCTGGACCCATGAACTACCACATAAGTGGCATTCTACTTAATGCTGAATATGTGATAAGAGACCTTGGGTCCTAGGTGGACAGTAGTCTCTCCTTTGATAATCACATCGCCACAGTAGTCAGGAAATCTTTCTACATGGCACACCTAATCACAAAAGGGTTCTCATTCAGGAAAAAAGAGGTCATTGTTCCCCTCTACTTGACACTCATTAGAACAATTATAGAGTACAACAACTCTTTTGGAATGTACCTCACAAGACATCTGCAGCAGCTGGAAAGGTCACAGAAGTATCTCACAAAGAGGATTCCTGTCCTCAAACAGATGCCCTGCACTGACCATCTCAAAAAACTCCAGCTTTACTCTGTAACATATCGCCTACTCTGAGGTGATCTCTGCCTCACATATAAAGCTATGTCAAACCCAGAGATGTTGGACATGCTACACCTAAAGAAATCCCAATCCCTCAGAGCTACAAGCTCTATGGACCTAAACCTTGTCACCACAATAAACAGTACATGCTGATGGGATAGATTCCTGTCCCAGAGACTTCCCATACTCTGGAACAAGCTACCCATCTATGTCAAGCAAAGTTCATCATTAGCACTCTTCAAGAAAAATCTTGATGAGTGGATGGGAAATAAGAAATAAACCATGGAGATCACTCCTGTGGCTCTGCTCAACAGGGGTACAGGAAAATAACTTTTTTTTGGTGGCATAAGCCAGGACTCATTGTTGGTTAGGCTTACTTAGGCCATTGGGCTGATAGCCTAGTACCTACCTATGAAACTATGATTGCTGATGACACAGATGACTCAAACTTGGTCATTGTTGACCAGAATGGAACTGAAAGGGCCATAGGAGTAACACAGTCGAGATCAGCTCTAGTTACGACCTATAATAGGTCCAGTGAATTAATTATGGATATCTAATGTAAGAACTGGGCAATTATTGCATTCTGTAATGACATTCAACAATGGGTGGGTGAGAGACCCAATGTTATATACAGAAGAGGTAGGAAGCTTAAAAATGTCCTTGAATCTTGTAAGAGGAGACCTATGACTGGTTACATGAGGAAATGTGAGGTTTGTTCATCTTGCACACATATTCTTGAGGGCTCGTCTTGCATTATCAATGGGGTTACAATAGAATTGAGAAGGAAGACCACATGCCAAACTGAAAGGGTGGTATATTGTGCCCTGTGTACGGTTTGTCCTGCTTTCTACATTGGGAAAATGGAAAGGAGATTAAGATGTAGGATATATGAGCATTTAAGGGACATGAGGTTAGGCAAAGAGACGAATGCTCTCACTAAACACTGTAAGGAGTATGAGGGGCATGATTTTAAATTTACGATAATTCATGTTTTAGACATAGACCCAAGGGGTGGCCCCTGGACCCTACAACTGGAGAAACAAGAGGCACTATGGCAGATTAAAACTAATGCGATAAACTGGCCAGGTATCAATGATGCTCTGTCCTTAACCTGTTTCTTGAAGTTAAAAGCATTAAATAGATACATAAATTGATATACATTTTTTACATGTATTTATATAACTTTACATTTTATATGTACATATGTATATGGTTATTAATAGCATTTCTACCTATAATATTTTGACAAGGGCAGGATGTTTGGGGACTGGTGTGTTATTTGCTGTACATTTTAGTGTGTTATTTTATCATGGCATGTGTTCTGTGGTTGACTTATACTGTGATTGTTGAATATGAACTTTATGAATATTCATTATATGGTTTTATTCTATTGGATCAATGTTAATTGGGGTGGATCAGTTTGTTTAAATTGAGCTTAGTAACAGTTTTCTAATTTCCTTGAAAGAGTCTCTGATTCACCAGAGGCAAAAGTGCTTGGAATACTGTTTATACCTTTTGGATTTTTATGTGACTACACCTTTTGTGTGTTTTATTGAATAAATTCCTGCATAAACTGTGAGTCGGCTTTTGTACCTGAACCCACTGCTGCTGTTTTTGTAATTTCTTTAGATGTAGAATTTCTAACAGAGCTGTGTCAGGCATGGCTTTGTAAGTCAAGCAGAGATTGCCTTTTAGCAGACGATATAAGACAGAGAATAGCTGGAGTTTATTGAGTCTGTCCATGTAGGACATGTTTAAGGCCTAGGATCCGCTTCGTGAGGTACTTTTGTGGCCTTTCCAGCTGTTGCATGCGTCTAACGAGATACATGCCAAGTGGGACATTATACTTGATGACTGGCCTAATGAGGGAAGAGTAAAGAAAGATGATGACCTCTTTCTTCCTGAATGCAAAACCCTTGGTAATGAGATGTGCCACACAGAAGGACTTTCTGACCATGGTGGCAATGTGGTGGTCGAAGAAGAGGTTCCTGTCAACCTGTGTCCCCAGATCTCTTGTAACATTTTCAGTGTTCAATGGGCTCCCATCAATGTGGTAATTAGTGGGAACTGAGTTTTTCCCAAAGGGGATGACGACACATTTTTTGGCATTAAACTTAAGGCCATGGTTTCGACACCAGTCATTGGTCTCAGTGAGGCATTTCTGTAGGATGTCTACATCACTTGGGGAGTTATAATGGCTCCCAGCTTGCAGTCATCTACGAACTTGGTCATCCAGAGTACCTCCATGTTGACCTGGACTACTGCGAAGTAGATGCCAAACAGGAGAGGACCCAGAACCGATCCCTGTGGGTGGTCCCTACTCATGACTGGTTGGCAGTCTAACTTGGAGTCCACTACTTGCACACTGTGGGTTCTGTCTGTGAGCCAATTTGCAACCCACCTAGTGATATAGGGGTTGATGCCTAGTTTGGTGAGTTTATCAATAATTCCTGAATGGGGAATGGTATCAAAGGCCTTGACCAGATCGAGGTAGGCTGTATGAAATACCTTGCCCTAATCCACAACTCTGGTGACTGACTCAAAGAAGTCAACCAAGTTGAGCAGGCATGATCTACCTTTCACAAACCAAATTGCGGGGGATCTGGAGTTTGAAGATTCCCTATATCCTTGTTAATTAGGTCCATAATGATGTGCTCCATAGCTTTACATATCAGACTCATCAGGCTAATGAGTTATACTTTCCAGGGTCTGTAGTTGCTCCTCCTTTATGGGCAGGGATGACTGTAACTGCGCCATTTGGTAGAGACAAAGCCTGAGGTGAGGCTGTGGTTGAACAGGGCATACAGATGTGGTGCCAGTTCACTTTGTAGTTCATGTAGAACACATCCAGGGATATTGTCGGGTTCCATGGAAGCTGTATTCCTGGCCTTGGACAATGCAGCTTTAACCTGTGCTGCAGTAATGCTGGGTACCTGGCACTCCTCCGGTATTGTGATTGGTTCTTGGGGGGGGGGGTAAATTTGGCAATGAATCTAACGGCCAGTATGTTGGCAATATCTGTTGGCTCAGTACCATTGTGCAGTAACTCAGAGCAAACCTGGGTATTGCCGTGGAGATTCTTGATATAACTATAGAAGGCTTTGTGGTTGTTTTTGGTGTCTGCTGCAATTCTGCCTTCATAGCTGGCTTTAGAGGTTTTGATAAGGCATCTCAACTTTTTTTTGCGGCTAATAAGGGAGTTTTGTCCAGTCTTGCAACTTCACCGTTTTCTGCAATAGTTTCTTCCTTCTGTTGTAGAGTTTATTAATGGCAGGGGCCACCAGATTGGGTTCTTTTTTTGGAGGAGAGCATCTTGGTTCTGTTGGATATGGCTAGTTCCATGCATTCATGTAAGTGTTCATACAGTGCATTGGTGTATGATTTGGCAGTCATGCATCTATTTTCCATTGACATGGGTGCCGTGAAGTTAGCCACCTCTGTTTTTAGGAGCCTAAAGTCAGTTTAGATCATACTTAGATCATAAATCTACATCAACAAATACATAATATTCACTGGAGTGATAAGTTACTGCGGTGGTGGTGCTGCGGTAGCATTGTCGCCTCCCAGTAAGACGTTGTCCTGTTCGATTCTCAGCTAGGGTGTCTTCTGGGTGAAGACATGCGTGAATGGGCGTACCTTTGTTGAAGGTTGTGCGTCAGAGCTGGCAATTCAGTATGTAAAAATCTACTGCCAATCATTAGCGGACTGGAGTTCCGCTGTGGCGACTCCTAATCAGGAAAAGACACAACAACAACACTGGAGTGATAAGTTCCTAACTCACCATTTTCCTAACCTGCATGTGGGTAATTAGGCTATAGCACTGAGTCATAGGACTAAGAGAACTGTGATTTGTTATAGTGTCTGAAGTCACAGAACTCCTGTATTGGCTTCATTTGACTGGATCGCACTCTAGGTAGTCTGCTTCTTGCAGCTTCAGTTTTTTCCATCCCTCCCATGCTTTTCCTGTTGTGGTTTTAAAATATTGTGTCTTTGGTTTTCACCTCTTATGGTAATCTGACTTCCAAAGTCCACCTCCCATCTTTTACAGCTATTGTCAATTGTGTAACCTACTTAAATCTTTTTCCCACCCTTTGTTTTCCATAGATTCATAATATTGAGTGCCCACCCAGCAAACCATAAATTGTCTCCTGCTCATTTTCACAGAGCTCCCATCCACTTGGCATCTTTACCATACTCTGAGGGTGTCCTGAATTAATCCTGCTCCATCGTTGGTAGATAAGAAATGTATTTTATTGTTTTACACTTCAGTTACCTGTATTAGAGTGCTACTAATTTATTTTTGCTTTATTTCTTCGTTTTGCACTTTTAATATTGAACTGTTTGCTGAGGTCTACACTTTTGAGAAGCCTTCCAGGTGATGCTACTGTGTAATTTACTACTTGCATTTCTTGCTGTTGTTTAATTGTTGCATTTCTTCACTTTTGCCATAGGAAGAGCACCCTTTTACTTGGCTGCACAAAGTTAAATTAATTTGTGCAAGGACAAGCAGTGCCCCATGTGCTTAGGAGTAGATACTCCCATTACTACTGTTCATTTCTAACCACCCAAAACTGGACTGAAGCCATGGACACCCTGCTATGATTGTCCTGAAGTAATGTAGCTATTACCTTATGTTTACTGACAACCAGCTTATTCTGAATCTGGTCAGGTATGTGATAGATGTATTTTCACAATATCACTGGAGGCAAAGCTTTCACATATAAGCACACATAATACTAATCATGTTGCCAGAAATGTGCACACTACCCCCACCATACATAATATGGATAAGATACACAGACTCACATATGCTGAGGTTCTCAGAAGTAATTTTCATAAACTCTAAACACCTCCCAGACATTTGACCTACAACAGATATCAACAGCAGCCCCAAAAGCACTTTACCAAAATAACACCCACTACAACACATACAGCCACACTGCATGGATCCCCAACTTTAAAGCCCATAAGACAAGCCACCACACAGTGCACTATTTTAGTCATAGAAGATTCCATTGTGAGACACACAGCTGTCCCACTCACCAGGATGAATAAGGAGACTGTCACCGTCAATTATCTATCATGGACCAGGATCTTCCAGATCACTCATGCACTCAGGTCATTGGACCACAGGTATTATTATGACTCAGTAATTGTCCATGTGCATGTAAATGACCTAAGACGTATTGCAGTTTTCCTGCTTCAAAGGTTGATTTTGCACATTTATCAAGACCAAATGACATACGTATATCATCTGAAAATGTTTTGACAACTTCCAGTTGTGCTTTCAGTTCCTCATCTGATGAGCTATACAGTTTTAAATCATTGACAAAGAGAAGATGAGAAGTCTTTACACTTTGTTGTTTTCTAGAAGCCAAATTATAGCCATGGCCTGAGCTGTTAAGTGGACAGCTTAATTGGTTAAAGGCAAGGTAGAATAGCAGAGGTGATAGAGAGTCACCCTAGAATATCCCAATTTTAATTTTTATCCTTGGTTTAATAACTTGTCCTTTATTATGGCTTAATTGAAAAGAGTCTGTAACTGTTTCATGGTCACTGTAATGTAGTCGATCAGTGTAGGGTGTATCTTATACATTTTTAAGCACTCTTATATCCATGAATGTGGGATACTATCAAACGCTTTTTTGTAGTCAATCCATGGCATACTTTCTTCCAATTTTTAAAGTTCTCCACTATGACTTTATTTCACAACAAATTATCTTTTTTTTCCATATGACTTTCTTTTATTGCCCTTTTGCTCTACTGCCATAATTTAGTTTTTTTTTTCTAAATGACTATAAACTCTGTTGCCATCAATTCCCATGTATAGTTTATATGTTGTAGGAAGGCAAGTTATTGATCTATAATTTTTAGGGTAGCTTATAGGTTCACTCTTAAATAGGAGCATTGCTTTTCCTGTTAGCCAGGTTGGTGTCTGTTCAGGGTGTGCATATAAATAATTCTTACTCATGGCTAAATCTTCATGCAAAGATGTTAATACTTTTAACCAAAAGTTAGGCACTACATCTGGGCCTGGGGTTTTCCAGTTAGAGGCTTTTCTTAACTTTGTTTCAGTATCTCTGGCTGTTACTTCATCCCATTTCATATATTGTACCTATTAAGTTCTTATTCTTTCTTTTACTTTTTCTATCCATTTAGCATCTTCGTTATGTTCCACAGGATCTTCATAGATACTTCTCCAAAATGCATCTATTTCTTCTATTTTTTTGTGAACTTTCAATTCCTTTTGCCTTGTTTCCCAGTTCTCTATAAAACTTTTTGGGTCATCAATAAATTTCTTATTTTGTACTTTTCCAGCTGTGCTGAGATTTTTAATTTATTTGCGATAGTGCATGATAGATCCTGGTCTTTTCTAATACCGCACATTACCTTTAGCACGTCTATCTTTCAGAGTATTTTTGTTGTCCCAACTAAATAGCATGAAACATGAACTATCAGGAACATTGGACTCCCTATTTAACCACAGTCTCCGATCAGGTTGCATGCCACGTTAATGAGGAACCACAGTAGTCAACACTCTGCATAATGCTAGTCCTTTATCTGAATCCAAAAACTACAGACCCATTAATCTGATTGGTCTCATATACAAAGGCATAGAAAGAATTATCATGGAAATTATTAATAGTGACATTGGAAACCTCCAGACACTGGATCCAATCCAGTTTGTCAAGGGAAGACACATGTCTACGCAGTTTGATGGACTTCTTCAAGAAGATCACCAAGGCAATGGACAATGGCAAAATGGTGCATACTGTCTACAGTGACTTGACCAAGGCATTTGATACCATAACCTGCTAAAGCATTGTAAACAAACTCAAAATAAGGCTTAACCCCTTATGTTACAGCTGGCACTCAGATAGGACCCATAAAGTTGGGATATGGGATTTCACCTCCACAAAGAGGCCAGTCAGTAGTGGAGTTCTTCAGGTGTCAGTGCTGGGTCCTGTACTTCTTGACATCTACTTCTTGAAAGTCAAGGCCACAATCAAGGGCCTCCAGCTGATCAAGTATGCAGATGATTGCAAACTGGAAGCAGTCATAGATACCCCCCCTCCCCAAGATACTAATGTCCTACTTGAATGGGAATATAGACAAATAACAAGTGTATAGCTACAGTTTAAAACTCATTGCCAAGAAAAGAATAATAGTCCCCTTTGGGAAGTTGGCTAGGTCTTAGGAAGTCATTGTTCCATTGTACTTATCCTTTATCAGACTCATCATTGAGTTCAATGTTCTCATCAGTATGTACCTGACCAGACACATGCAATAACTGGAATGTCCACGGCCCAGAAAGAATACAGGGTGTTAACAAGATATCCTATTTGGATGACCCCAAAGCCCTATCCCAATACTCTGTCTCCTACAGATTTTTGAGGGGTGATCTATGACTGGCATATACTGCATTCCAGGATCCTGCTCTGATGGATCTTTTGCATATCTGTAAAACAAATAACATCAGGGATACCCAATCCAGGGACTTAAATCTTGCTTGCAACATAAGTAGGAGATGTTGGAAATACAGATATGTGTCTCAAAGAATACCCCTTCTCTGGAACAAGCTTCTCATCCATGTGAGGCAGAGTTTTTCTCTGACCCTTTAAAGTATAACCTGGACCAGTGGATGGAAATTTGAAAAATTCATCCCAGTTCTGTCACCTATGTCTGTAAAGGATAGAGGTAGCATATAAATGTTTGGCCATGCATGCCCTAACTTACACGTACCCTAAAAGTAATCAGTAGGGCACCAAACTTATTGGATACATTTGGGGTGCATGGCTAGGCATAAAAAGGCCCTTATTGTCATTAATCTAATATATACCTATGACCCTATGAATTCAGCCATTATCACTAAAGGTCAGACAAAGTAGTCTTGTTGACCTTAAGTCTACTCTTGATGATTGGATAGGGAGATCAAAATTTACAGCCATTTTGTTACTTTTAAAATCTGTAATTGTTGCAAATTGTTTCTGTAGGCTGTGATAGCCGATTTATAGCATTTAAAAGTGTCTACTGTATCTGTTTCTGCTTGTTTCTGAAAAAAAAAAAAAATATATATATATATCTTGTTTTTCCCGCCTTACTGAGCTAGAGTAGTCCAGTTTCAGAGTTGCTGATCCCTGGACTTTGTTTGTAGTTCCTGTTACTGATTCTTTGCCTAATTTGGAAGTAGGAAGTTCCCTTGCTTACCAGTGGGAGTGGGAAGCATTGAGCTGCCTGTTGGTCCAGTTTTGTGAGGTTTCAGACAATAACTTGTAGTCTATTGGTCATTTTGGGCCAGTTCCTAGCTTTTTTCAGCCCCCTAATATAAAACATGCTAAACGCGCGTTTGCGCGATTTAGCGCAGAGTTGCCACTGTTGCACACAAGAGCAGCGGCGGTTAAATAAGGATAAACTATTTGGGCCACCTAAATTACACTCTTCAAATTTTCCCTTAAAACTACCTTCCTTGAGCTGTACTGCTGATCTAACCAGCGTATCCTATAACTGAAAGGTTCATCTCTACTTGATTCCCAAGTAGACTATTCTCTATCTGTAAGCCTAGCACTTACTCCTACAGTACTTGCACCTTGATAAAGCACTCTTACTATAGATAGTACCCCACCAGCCTAAAACGCACTTCTGCCGGAGTCCTTTGAAAGTCTTTTTATCTACTACTTCTAGTATGTCGAGGGATCAGTTGCTAGTGTCCTCTCCTGCTCAACTGGTGAACCTGGGAATATTGAGGCAATGTTACAATTGCCTCATGTACACAGACAATCCTCTCCTTCTCCCACAAAACACAAATACATGCGAGAGCTGCAACTATACGGCCAAACTGGAGGCTGAGCTCTCTCAACATAGGACTGGCAAGACCAGACAGGAGGAGAAGGTAACCACACACAATACATACCCAGTCACACATAGTACCATCACAACTTCAAATCATACACATAATCACACAAAGACATACTCGGAGGCTCTGATCAAAAATCTACCAAAACAGCAGAGGCCACTAAAGTAGACACCCAAACAACTACCACCTCAGGACCCAACACATGCAACACATAGACCACACAGTCAGAGTGTCAAACAGTCACAGCCCTTAAGGCCAAACACAATGCCAGACACACTTGTCATTGGTGACTCCATAGTCAGACACACTGATGTCCCGCTCACCAGACTGAGTAAGGAGAAGGTCACAGTAAGCTGCCTGTTGGGCGCTAGAATCCGCCACATAACGCAAGCACTCAGGTCTCTCAACAGCAGGTACAAGTACGACTCAGTCATTGTCCATGCTGGTGTCAATGACCTGAGACGTACCTCCTTGGACTACATGAAAAGGGACATCGAGGAGCTCTCTGATTATGTAGCCCAGGCAGGTATGACCCTGACCTTGAGCAGTATCCTACCTTCACCTAGAATGATGCCACAATACAGTGATAAGATGATCAGCTTTAATAATTGGCTTAAATTCAGGTGTCATTCAAAGGGGATCCAATGTCTGTCTGCCTGGGATGACATGCTGGACAAGCCACGCTGCTTCGCAAGGGACGGCTTGCACCTGTCACCCCTGGGCTTCGGATATTGGCAAAGGCTCTTGCCACCCCATAGTGCCTTTTTAGGCAAGGCTCAAATTCTAAACCTACCACCCTAGAACACCAAAAAGAAAAAAACTAAGGGTAATGCTGCTCAGCCAGAAGTCTCAATCTCAAGATGCACGCACTCGAGGCCCTTCTCAATATGGAGAACATCAATGTCTGTGCTGTGACAGAAACCTGGTTCAAGGCTCCTGAGAGCACCCCAGCACTAACAGGTTTCACCTCATATCATGCGTTCCGCCCCAAAATCCGGACAACACCAAGAAAGGAGGGGGGGTGTCCATATTCATAAAGGACACCCACACCTCAAGGTTGGTGGCAATGCACGATGCATCGGAGACCATCCAGGTGCAATTAACCATAGGCAAGACTGCTCTGCAATTTGTAGCATGTTACAGGCCACCCTCTCAAACTCAAGAACCTCATATGGCCTTCCTGAAAACATTGGAGGGGATAAATGTATCTCCAAACACCATCATACTAGGTGACTTCAACTACCCTAATATAGACTGGGAACACTACTCAAGCCCAAACACTCTAACCCAAAGATTCCTGGAGTTCATAAACTCAAATGCCATGGAACAACTAGTCACCATCCCCACAAGAGGAGAAAACATACTTGATCTCATCAACATGAACATGGGATCAAAATGTTCAACACCGGAAGTATACCCCTCACTGGTGAGATCAGATCATAAACTAATCTCGCTGGAGGTCCTCATCCAGCCCCCACCTGAAACAAAAAAGACCACAGTGAAAAACTTCTCAAAAGCCGACTTCACACTTCTAAAAACTAGTGTGGTCTCCTTTAAGGCCCCTGAACCAGTGGTAAACATTACTCAAACCGCTGAATCACTTACAAATGCCTTCTACCAGCACCTACAGGACTGCATGGATCAGGCTATCCCAAACAAAACTAAGACTCTCTGTACCAAAGGCAAGCGTCCAGTCTGGTGGACCCCAGCCATAAACAAGCTCTACAACAAAAGGAGGAAGCTACTACAAGATAGAGCAAAATCCTTGAAAGGTAAGACACCTTTGATCATCACAAGTAAAAAAAACTGAGAGCTCTCATAAAATCATCCAAGGCAAATTTTGAGAGAAAAATCGCCAAGGACTCAAAAGACAATCATAAGGCCTTCTTTAGCTATGTTAGAAACCTAGGAGGAAACTCCCAGATATGCTCAGAATTAGTTCAAAATGATGTGAAAATTACTGAACCTTTACACATTGCCAACATACTGGCTGACAGGTTCAGTGCAAACTCCCCCCCCCCTCCCCCCCAAAAGGAGAGATATCTATACCAGAGGATTGTAGGCCCCCAAACATCTCAAACGCCCAGGTGAGAACTGCTCTCACTAAGGCAAAAAACACAGCATCCATGGGACCGGATGGTGTCCCCGGCTGTGTGCTTCACAAACTCAACGAGGAATTAAACCCACAATTAAGACAGCTGTTTAATCTTAGCCTCACCTCAGGATACGTACCCAAGGAGTGGCGCACGGCGACTGTGGTCCCACTTCATAAGGGCGGTGCCTCCACCGACCCTGGAAATTACCGCCCCATTAGCTTGACAAGCCTTATCTGCAAAGTCATGGAGAGGATCATAATGGAACTCATAAATAAAGACATAGGGAACTTGCAGACTTTGGATCCAACCCAGTTTGGCTTTGTCAAAGGCAGATCCTGCCTCTTAAACTTGGTTGACTTTTTTGAGACAGTCACCAAGGCCATTGATGAGGGAAAGGCAGTCCATACAGCCTACCTCGACCTGGCAAAGGCCTTCGACACAATACCCCACTCAGGTATCATCGAAAAACTCATCAGCTTGAATGTAAACTCATACATCACAAGATGGGTTGCAAATTGGCTAAGTAACAGAACCCACAGGGTCAGAGTTGCTGGAGCCATGTCAGACTCAAAGCCTGTCACTAGTGGTATCCCACAGGGCTCAGTCCTGGGTCCACTCTTGTTCGGCATCTACTTTTCTGAAGTACAAGCAAACACAGGAGGGTTATGGCTGACAAAGTTTGCAGATGACTGCAAACTGGGCGCCATAGTCGAAAAACATCTGACACAGATATCCTTCAGAAGGGCCTCACAAAAACGGATAACTGGTGCCAGAGCCATGGCCTAAAGTTAAAAGCCAAGAAATGCATAGTCATACCTTTCGGGAAAAACAAGGTTACCCCTAGCTACCATATAGGTGGCAATCCACTGAGCACAGAAGAAGTCATCAGGGATCTGGGGACCCAGGTTAACAGTAGCCTTTCGTTTGACACTCATGTTGCTAAAGTAGTTAGGAAAACCTTCTATATTGCCCACCTGATCATAAAGGGATTCACATCTAGATCAAGGGAGGTCATCGTCCCCCTGTACTCATCACTCATTAGACCTATGATTGAGTACAATGCCCCGTTCGGAATGTATCTGACCCGACACCTGCTGCAGCTGGAAAGGCCCCAAAAGTTCCTCACCAAAAGGATAAAGGGTCTCAAAAATATGTCTTATGCTGCCCGACTGAAAGAACTCCAGCTCTATTCAGTCTCATACCGCTTGCTCAGAGGTGACCTGTGCCTGACATATAAGGCCATGTCAAACCCAGAATTGATGAATATACTTCACCTCAAAAAATCTAGATCCCTCAGAACCACAAGGGAGGGAGACTTAAACCTTGACACGGTTATAAATAGAACGTGCTGGAGGGACAGATTCATCACCCAGAGACTCCCTATGCTGTGGAACAAAATCCCGGTACATGTGAGGCAGAGCACCTCGCTGGCCTTGTTCAAGAGGAATCTTGACCAATGGATGGGAGATCGCAGATATACCCCAGGGATTACTTCAGTGTCACTGCTTGACAGAGGCACAGCAAAATAATAGGCATAGTTTTTATTCAAACTAAAGGGGTATGGGCTAGGCTTATAAATGCCCTTGGGCAGATAGCCTAGTATGAACCTATGAACCTATGTTACTGTGTGCAGCTCAGCTCAGTTAGGAGGGCAGCACTATTAAGTGATTGTAAAGTGTGCAAGACATTTTAATTATGTCTAATTAAAATTATATATAGTTAGGTATCTTATGATCCCTGTGATTGTCTAGTATTGTTCTTAAATTCCTGTGTTCCTATAAACATGCATGCAGTTGTCACTGACCTTATATGTTCAGGTTTGTTTCTTGCCTTATATTTACATGACGTATTCCATAAATACATCCTGTTAATATGAGGTACACCCCTTATAAAACCACATATTATTTAACTGCAATGATAAATAAAACAGTGTTCACTGCTGATGACAGGGGAGGAGACATCCTTTTTTCCTTATTATCTTCTTGGTAGCTGGATAAAATGGTTGTTCCTAAGGTTCTTACTTGTTCATTTGTACCTTGCAGTCAGAGGTTTTGCAGGTTGTATCAGGAAAGATAAAATGACTTATGCTGGAAATCATGATTATTTATCTATTTATTTACTATTCAGTAATCAGTAGAATGAGCTGGTCTGAAGGTCCTTTTTAGCCACAACCCAAAACTTCAGAAACCATGTGCTTTTCTACATCCTTCTGCTTGTTACAGAGTCCTATGCTCAGAAAAAAATGTTGCAATGATAAGGGTAAAGGAAAACTCCACCCTAGAACTAAAGAAATCTGTTTTTTTTTTAGTCTATCTTGTTTCCTAACCTATTTTAACAACTCAAAATCACTCTAAGTGCTTTATTTGTAATTTTAGCCTGTTTTCCAACAACAGGGCTATCAAAGGGGCTTGATGTACTAACGTGATCTTGTTCTCCCTCAGCCGTTTCTCTTTCCCATAATGTTGTTCCATGATCCCAGGCCTAACAGGAAGAAGCATGCTCTTCAGTAGCTGTTTTATACTGAGGTCTGCTTAATGTGATATCTTTTTCCTCAGTACTTCTCATGGAGTAAACTTGGTCTTGGATGGGTAGATTTCATCTCAAAGGTATGCAATAACCACTGTTTAGTATTTTGTGAATAAGGGTATCTAGGAGGTAGTTGACCTTTTGTTGACTGGAAACCATTTTAGACATTGTAGGAGGTTACAATGATAAGATCTGCTGTCAGCAAGAAGGGCAAATTGTCAAATTTTATTTTCTGTGATCTGAAGTCTTTGGCAATTTTGTGCTAAGTAGAGGGTAATCAGAGGAAGTTTTTATTCCAATTTAGGGAGAAGAACATTAAGGAAAGATATAATTAATACTTTAGATTGTACTTGCTCAAGGGAGGAGGACTGAAAACAATCAGTATATCTGGTCTTTCAAGAGGGTACCATTATAAGGAAACAACTAGATGTCCTTCAAGAATGCAACTGCAGTCATAACATATGGGTTGTCCTGCCTCAGGCAGCCCTCGGTCGGCCGAATTCCAAAGTCTGGGTCCGGCGTCGGCTGGTGTCGCCTCCTCTTCGATGTCACAACTGCTGGAGTATAAAGGCATTGGCCGACGCCATCTTCTCCAGTCTTTCTTGCTGCGCGGTGCCCGAAGCAGAAGCAGTTCGCAAGTGCCGGTCGGTCAGCTCCTGAGTTTTCAGTACCGAAGTCATCTAAAAGCTAAGTACCCCATTGGGGAACATTTATTCTTGCCTCAGCGGATGTCAGAACAAATTGAGAAAGTTAATAATTGTTTGTCTTGTGGTAAACAAATACCTCATAAGGACTTCCATTCTCTCTGCCTTCCTTGCCTGGGCCCAGACCACGACGTCTCGGCCTGTGCTGCCTGTGCTTGCTTTAATAAGCGCACTCTCAGGCGCCGGGCAGAATTCGCCGAACTTTTCGGTGAATCTTTTGCGTATATCATGCCGTCGGATCAACCGACAACCCAATCTGCTAAAAAACGCAAGGACCGGGACCAACATTCTCGGCCCGTGTCCACTACCGATGCTACTCCTAAACCCTCTGCTAGTGCTTCGGTCCCTTCGGAAGTGGTAAATCCACCGCTCCAGGCTGACAACACAGCGTTAACACGACCTTCGGTCTCAGAGATCTCTCCGGTGCCGGTTGTTGATTTTCCTCCGGAAACCGAAGTTCTGGATCTTCCCGACACCATTTCTGTGAACAAGGTTACGTCTGCACGTGGGGCTGCTAGGCCCCCTGTTTCCATGTCCATCAAGGCCTTTGCACGTGCTAAGGCCGCCAGTCAGGCCAAGGCCCATCCTAAGCCTGCTTCCCAGGCCCCTACATCTGATAAGCAGTTCATGTCTCTGGCTGCAGATCTTATTTCCCTTATCAGGGGACTCAGCCTCATCCGGACAGGGGGTCTCAGCCACCTGCAGAGAAAAGGCCTAGAACTGAGCAGGCAGATGACCTCTCTTCAGATGAAGCCTCTGGGGATTCTGAGCATTCTGATACCCAAGAAGAATCCTTCCAGGCCTATGAGGACTCTGATGCTGAGGAATCAATTCCCTCTGCCTCCCCTCCAGAGGATTTCTCTTTTGGTGAAGTCCTGCATTCCATGAGGGAACATTTTCAATGGCAGGGTCAGGAATTCTCTGACTCCAGGAAAAGGCTTCGTACCTTCCTCAAGCTTCCCCAGCACAGACCTTTGGCTATTCCACCTGTTATGGATGTTTTGGATGATGTTTTCTCTGACTCCAGTGCTAACCCTGACTCTCTTCCTCCTGCTCCTGTCAAGCCGGACAGATATTATAGGGTCCCTGACACTCACAAGCACCTTTTTAAGGCCCACTCTGTCGATCTAGAAACTATTTCACAGGGCCCCAAGGGAGTGGCTACCTCCTCTGCCAAAACCCTCTGCCAGCAGAAAGAGAAGCAAGGTCCCTGGAGATGGGGTAAAAAAGTATATACCTCTACTACCCTAGCCATGAGGTCACTTAACTGCCTTTTCCACATGTTTCAGCACCAAGATTTTCTCCTGGATGATTTACAGAAAAAGTTAGCCTCTCCTGAGCCTATTGATAAAAAGGCATTGCAGGATCATATACATAACACTCAGCAGGTTAATAACCATTTTCTTCAGTGTGGTTATGATGCATTGGAAGCTTCATGTAGGGCAGCTATGACTGGGGCTGTGATATGTAGACATGCTTGGTTAAAGGATCAGTCTTTGCCTGATCATGTTAAAGTGAAGTTACTTGATGCACCTTTGGAAAAACAGAAGCTGTTTGGTGCTAATGCACAAGATGTACTGAAATCCATAGAGGAAAAAGCAAAGTCAGTACAGACAGTCAAGGATTTCCTTCAGGTTCAACCACCCAGATTCAGCAGAAACTGGCCCTCAAAGAATTGGTCCTTCCCCGGCTCAGACAAGTTTCAAAGGGGAAAAAGCAGGCGTGCCCGAGGTAGAGGGCAATACAGAGGATCTTACAGGGACCACCAATGGCAACCTCCAAATCAAAGAAGTGTCGCAGGCAGTTCAGCTGCACCACAAGGACAATCACAATGACTTGACTTTCGTACCGCCTACAAAGGTTCAAAGAGAAGCACCTTTGGGCGGAAAATTATCCTTATTCTCTCAAAACTGGCATATCTTAACCAAGGATAACTGGATTTTGGATTTGATAGACAAAGGTTACAGATTCCACTTCCACACATTACCAATAAGACAAGGCATGCCAAACCTGCCACATCATCAAAGGGCAGAGGCGCTCACTCAAGTTTCCAAGCTGTTAAGTATAAAAGCAATAGAAAGGGTTCCTCCTCAGGATCAAGGCCAGGGATTTTATTCAAGGCTGTTCCTTGTTCCAAGAAAAGAAAACAAATGGAGACCCATACTGGACTTGTCAACTCTAAACACTTTTCTCATGGTGCCAAAGTTCAAAATGCTGACGTTGCCGCAACTCCTTCCCATGCTGGGCAAGGGGTCTTGGCTGGTCACTCTGGACCTCAAGGAGGCATACCTGCATGTCCCAATCAGATAAAGCTGCAGAAGATACCTCAGATTTCTTGCAGGGACAGAGCATTATCAATTCTCAGCATTGCCGTTTGGCTTATCTACTGCGTCCAGAGTGTTCACGAAATGCTTGGCATCAGTAGTGGCACACTGCAGACTGCAGGGGATTCAAATATACCCCTACCTGGACGACTACCTCATACAAGCAGACAACAAACAAACCTTAAAAGAAAATTTGGACTATGTCATGCATCTACTGCAGGCCTTGGGATACACAGTCAACATTCAAAAGTCAAAACTACTGCCATCCCAACAGATTATCTTCCTAGGAGCCAAACTGGACACAGAAAACCAAATGGCCTACCTCACAGAGGAAAAGCAGCAGCATTTACCACAGTACTTCAAAGGCCTAGCAAAACTCTCCCAGCTGACTGCAAGGAAAATCCTGCAGGCCCTGGGGTTCATGGCATCTTGCATCCTTCTGATACCTTTGGCAAGACTTCATATGAGAAAGCTGCAATGGTATTTAAAAAACTTATGGTCTCAACACAACCAAAGCCTAGAGGACATAATGCCACTTATCCCATGTCTGCAAAAGGAATTCCTATGGTGGGCTCAAGCCAGTCAGCAAAACAAAGGCATGTCTTTCACCAGACCTCAAGCAGGCCAAATGATTACAACAGACGCCTCAGACCATGGATGGGCGGCGCAAATGGAGGGCAGATGCATTCAAGGTTTTTGGACGCCAAAGGAAAGGCATCTGCACATAAACCAAAAGGAGATGTTGGCAGTGATACATGCAATCGAAACTTTCGAAAAATCACTACAACAAGGGCATTTGCTAATAAGGACAGACAACACCACTGTCATGTGGTACATAAACAAGCAGGGGGGCACCCATTCTTATCCCCTCTGCAGACTAACAATGCTTCTCTGGGAAAAATCTCTGAACCTGAAGATACATTTACAATCCCAGTTTGTACCAGGCAAGGACAATGTACTGGCGGACCAGCTGAGCAGAAATTTTATGGATCCACACGAATGGATGCTGCACCCTCACATTTTCTCTCAACTGACGAAGACATGGGGAAGACCGGACGTAGATCTCTTTGCTTCCCACTTAAATCATCACCTGGAAAAGTTCTGCACAAGGACTCACCATCCTCTAGCCTGGAAAACGGATGCTCTCTCCTTCAGCTGGAATTCTCTGAAAATTTATGCATTCCCACCTCTGCCTGTGCTGACCAAGGTGATACTGAAGATCAAAGCAGAACAACCAACAGGCATCTTAATAGCTCCGGACTGGCCAAGGCAACACTGGTACCCATTGCTATTGACCATAACTCGGACCAAACCATGGCCTCTGACCCTATGGCCCCTGCTCTTAACACAACACAATTTCAGGACTGTACATCAAGACCTGAAAACATTACACCTGACAGCCTGGAGGCTACCATGATTTCTCCACCTAGCTCTCTTTCCAAATCAGTTCAAGAGATCTTGCTGGAAGCACGCAGACCTTCCACCAGAAAAACCTATTCGGCCAAGTGGAAGAGATTCAGCATCTGGAATGCCGACAGGGGTCAGGACACAACATTACTGAGTATACCTCAGATATTAGAATACTTGGCAGAACTATTCCATACTGGACTCTCATACTCTTCAATAAAGATTCATGCCTCAGCAATCTCAGCAAGATACAACTGTGACCCTCCAGTGTTTTCACATCCTTTGCTACGACAGTTTCTAAGAGGAATAAAGAATATCAAACCTCCCAGAAGACAGCCAGTGCCTGCATGGGACCTCAATTATGTGTTGGAAAAATTAACTCTTCCTCCATTTGAGCAAGCAGCAACTTCAGAAATTAAATTTCTTTCATGGAAGATGGTCTTTTTATTGGCAGTCACATCTGCAAGAAGAGTTTTGGAGATTCAGGCACTCATGGCAGTGCCTCCCTTCATCATTTTTCATCAAGACAGAGTTTCTCTAAGAACAAATCCTACATTCATGCCAAAAGTTATTTCCAAGGTGTCTCTAAATCAAGCTATTCACCTGCCTACATTCTTCCCCAATCCTCAAAACAAGGGGGAAAAACTACTGCATACTTTGGACATACACAGACAACTACGTTACTACTTGGACAGAACTAAGGCCACCAGAAAGTCTGACCAACTGTTTGTAGCCTATGCTGCTGGAATACAAGGAAAAGCAATCTCCAAACAAACAATTTCAAAATGGATTGGACATTGCATCAGATTCTGCTATTCATTCCATGGAAAAGGTGTGCCTGCCAATATTAGGCCACATTCCACCAGAGCTTTAGCCACTTCCACAGCTTTCCTAAGAGGAGTGGCAACAAAGGACATTCTAGAGGCTGCTACATGGAGCTCCGTGCATACATTTACCAAGCACTACAACCTGCCTTTATACTCCAGATCCCGAGCAGGCTTTGCTTCGACAGTCCTGCAGAGGATTTTAGCTACACCATCCTTATCATAGATCCTTCCACCCCCAGCTTGGCTATGGTATTCAACCCATATGTTATGACTGCAGTTGCATTCTTGAAGGACATAGTACAGTTTTGTACCTACCATAAATGTAGATGTCCGATAGATATGCAACTGCAGTCGGATTTTCCCACCCTCCTACCCCTCTGTATCCTTCTTTTTTGGGTCCCTACCCCTTATCCCATTAGCTGGGGGTATTTCCTATGGTGTATCTGTTTATTACTGTTGTGCATGTTTGGATTATTTTTATCCATTTACCAAAATTAGCCTTCCTAGAAGGGCACCTGGCATCTGGGGCAAGAAACACTGAAGAAGATGGCGTCAGCCGATGCCTTTATACTCCAGCCGTTGTGACATCGGAGAGGAGGCGACACCAGCCGACGCTGGACCCAGACTTTGGAATTCGGCCGACCGAGGGCTGCCTGAGGCAGGACAACCCATATGTTATGACTGTAGTTGCATATCTATCGGACATCTACATTTATGGTAGGTACAAAACTGTACTTTATGGGCTATTGGAGGTCAGTTAGCAAATAGGAACTTTTAGCAGTACACAGAAAAGTCAGCAAATGTTGGCAAGTGATCTCATCTACCAGAGACATATCTACATTCTTGACTAGTAAATAATTAGTAGAAAATAGAAGCCCACAGCCATACCTTACCTGACATACTGATATGGGTAAATAAATTACTCACTGCATACTTAGTGGGCTAGGTCTCACATATAACACAAACATATTTTTGTAATTGTGCAGTGGCAATAGTAATTGCCTTTTTATTTGGCTGAAAATTATCTTTTTCATTCAAACATCTTATAAATTTAGTTAATGAAGTAAATGCAGCAGTCTAGGCATCTGCCCATCCACATGTTGCACTGAAAACTTCTATGCTCAGGTTATGCATAGCTTAAAATAACAAGCCTTGAAATGATACATTTGCAGCAGGTATAGTGCTCTCACAAACAATTTCTTTGGGTTCTTTCTTGATATATAAATCAGTTAGTAATTTGAATCTTTGGTCAAAATCTGTGGTTTAGCAAACAAAGACTTAAATTATGTTAGCACATTGTATAAATGGTAGTTGATTAGAACATCTGAATGTTATATTTCTTTCCATTTGAGTACCAATTATAGTCATTCCCTGTACTGGCATGAAATAAATGTACTGCAATCACATATGAAAAGCATTAGATGCTGGCAGGTAGCTAAGTTAAGGATGCAGAGAATACATATGAATTAAATTGCTATTCAGCTCTCCATGCTCTACCATATCATATACATCTCTCACCTGAATGTCAGTTTCAATGTTAAGATTTAAGCGCCACAAAGAGTAATTGATCAAGCCCTCGTTTATGTATAACAAGCGTTTGTGTGATGATTCCATTAAAGAGACATGGGCCTAATATCTAGTTTGCAAGTCAGATTCAAATAAAAGGTTTCCAGGGACAATCTGATCACTGTTTATCCTATAAATGGTTAACTAGTAACCACTCAATGTCCACAGCAGCTGTGCAGCCAGTGTAAAAATCTTCACCAGTAATAACCTGCTGCGCAGATGATGTGGACCTTGAGTTGCTACTATTGGAGATTTTGGCTCAGACTTCCATGCATTTGGTTCCCCATAAATGCACTGCATTTCAGCATCAAGATCGGAGTCATAGAGTTAGTAGTTCTATCCACATTCCAAAATGCATTACATGCAACAATTAGCTTTTATAACAGCTAATCATTTTGTTAGTTTTCACACATTGCTAAAATATATTAGGTGTTCAAAGTATGATATGGTTTTGTCACTCTCCAACAAACATTTGTATTAATGTCATGTTACTGAAGTTATATTAATTCTGTCATTGTACACCACTATTATTTTTGTGCTGACTGCCTATGAGCATCATCACATTACTTCTTTGCAGGTGGTATTCTCTTTCAATATAATTCAAAATTGTAGGGCCTGCTAAACACTGCCCTGTGCATGCAACTCCACCATAATCTCAATTTATTTTTTTTTTTAACCTTTACTTGAAAAGTTGATGTGGTACATGCTACAGAGCTACACAGCATGCATTCATCAATGAGTTATATTTATTTATTTTTAAATAAGTGTACCTTTTGTTCCTCTGTATACCTGTTATTGATTCTGAGCCATTTTGCTGTGAAATTACATAATTATTATTTATTTTTCACCACTTTACACTATCGTACAGACTAAACAGACATTGATTTTGGTGACTGTTGCTTGGTTAATTTTATATCGTAAAAACTCTGTAACTAGCTTGCAATGTTAAGTAATAACAATTAATTTCATTAAACTAATCAGTTCCACCATACAGTAATTATCTGTGAGAAAGTACAACAGTATTATCTACAAAAGACAATAAACATTTCTATATGACTTGAGAATTACTTCACAACAATCTTGGCATCAAAATTAAAGAATAAATTCAAAGTTACACAACTTCGGTAGGTGGAAATAAAGTCTTAAGAAAGGGAGGACTGTTTGTGAGGTGTTCAAATGAATATAATAAACAAGCTAATGGCACACTGTCAAGCTGTCATATTTTATTTATTTATTTAATGGGAAAGTCCAACTTAGAGTGAGCCAATTTTCAGCGGAGGCGCTGGGAGAAATTCTCCAAACGAATGTCTTTGTAACATGGGATGAAATCAGAGTACTCAGAGGAAACCCACACAAACACAGGGAGGACTTGCAGACTCCACACAGAAGGCACCCTGACTGAGAATCGAACCGGAGAACCACTTGCTGTGAGGTGACAATGCAAACAGCTATACCAATGCACTGTCCATATAGGAATATGAACCTGCTTTCTTCATTTTTGTAGAATAATATGAGATGCACATTTCATTTTTGGTGCCTGCTGCAGAAAATTCAGGACTGAGCAATGTGGAAGAGGATTTATAGATATAAAACTACTGCAGTTCTTGAAGACTTACCACACAGCTTAATACAAGAAGAGATATTTACAATAGCATTTTTAACACATTACAGTGTAGTATCAGTGGCATCTTAGCAGGATTATACTTCAGGCATTTTATTCATTGTATTGTGGTTTTAAATGTTTTAAACTTGTTAAAAGCTTTGTAGCAAGTTAATTTATTATTTTTTTGTTTAGACAAGTGCTTCTTGTGCCTCTGCTGTGGATTATCAATCATCAAGTTGCTGAGCATCGGAATTCTGAACTTGAATCCCTGAAAGAAATTGTCAAAAACCCCCCCACAATTTAAGTATTTTTACACGGGGGCTTAATCTGACCACCATCACCCCTTCTGAAGTTATATTATCAACTTTGGTTACAGCAACTCAAAGAAGAGAGAATAATCCTAAAAAAGACATCACTTACAGCATATCTCACCGACAATGCCTTCCTAAGAAGATGTTCTGCTTTTTGGTGCCTTGAGAGTCAGGCAAGTGAAGATCAAGAAATCAGACTACAACCACCTGTAAGGTTGTCATTTATAATACTTTTATAGTAAAGTATCAGTTAATAAACTCATATATATTCATGTAATGTGTGTCAATAAATAATAGCTTTCATAAAGTTTCGTCATGTGACTTTCACTGTTCCAATTTATGAAGGCATGGCACGCCATACATTTGCTATTCTAAGAAAGACTGATAATTACTTTTTTAGATTAAAATGGTCAACATTTCCAGTTTTTAGTTTAATAAATTTATGGCTGTATTGTTCGGCTCAAGCTACATTTTACATTTTAATTAATTTTATAGCTTTTCACGTCAATCTCACACGTATTTCTTGCTAACGGACAGGTTTGCACTCCTACTTCATTGCCTATATTGTATTTTCAGACTTTACCTTATCAAGTCCTTTCACTTTTGATGAACCAACAGTTTATTTTCATATTTTCTTTGACAACTTGTAAATTCTTTTAAACATACTTCTTTTTGATTTTGCCCATTAGAAAAAAAAAATTATAAAAACATTATTTTTTGAAATGTGACTTTTACAAGCTTGAAAAGTAGCAGGGCAACTTGTCCTGTCATTCTTATATCAAGATCAATTCTGCATATTAATTTTAATAATACAATATTTTCTTTTGTCTCCATTTTAAACCATTTCTTTATTGTAGTACATTTCTCCATGGCTCCTTTAACAGACATATTACATTTTCAATACACCATATCTTTATTTCTAAGTCTGCCCTATTACCTGATTCATTTTATTTAATGCAAATGCATTTTCTCAGTTTATCTCACTTTGTCTGCACACATCTACAACTTTTGATACAATCAGTTTTGTTTCCCTTAATAATTTGCTCCTTTGTTAATAATTTATCAGATCCATACTAACTCATCAAAATAATTATCAGTGAGTGAAGTTTCTATGTAACAAATTGATGAAAACCACTGAAGGAATCTCAATGTATGTTTATTTATTTACTTTTTTGTGCAGGAGAACCCTCAAACTGATAGAAATACACACACACACACACACACACACACACACACACACACACACACACACACACACACACACACACACACACAGACTGTATCACTATGAGTCTACTGCTTTTAATTGAATTACCCAAATGATGATATTAACAATGTCGACCATAAAACATTGACACTGCAAATGTTGATGTGCTACTAGACATGTACCATGCAACAACCTCAGCACATGCAAAATTAAAACATAAAAAAGAAGCAAAAACATTTCACCTACTTCACCATGTTGGGAGTAGCACTGCTACACCCTTTCCTAATTATGTATACAAACCTTGAGATCATACAGTATCAAAGAAAAAAGTTATTCCCCAACCCCAAATATTGTGTGATCTTGAACAACTGTCAACTACACAGATGTCAACCAACTATAGTGTTAAAAAACGTAGCTTCTTATAGTGGGCAAAAGTGAAAACTGCATTAGTACTGAAAGTGTTTTTGTGATTTTTCAGCAATTTTATTTTGAGGTAACTTGTAGAAACTTGCAGTACTGCTGACGGGCTCCTAATTTCTTATACCAGGATTATTTTATAAGTTTTTAGTGAATCATGCAGCAACTCAGACTCAGACATTAGCTACAATTTTCAGTTAAGTAACAAATCTATTTTTAGTTTCTGTAAGACATTGTCCTCTTGAGAAGAACAAATCTCAGTTTAATGGCCAATTCTTTTTCTGGGTCAAGAGATGTTAAGGAAATTACCTGCTGTTTTGTCATTTTTCTTCATCAAGGAAAATAACAGTTAAATACATTTATGCTTTTTCTTTTAACACCATGCAAAATATGGCAGACTGGATCTCTTCACTCTTTGTCCTGATCCACTTCATTAAAGAAAACCATGAACAAAATTGACATTTTGACATGGGTGGTGCAGTGGTGCAGTGGTTAA
>NC_056746.1:1217389003-1217486503 GCF_019279795.1 Protopterus annectens
TGAGTTATGGCTGAAAAGGGTTTTTAATCTGGTCCACACACCCAGTTAACTATCTAACTAACTGACTGACTGACTAACCAGCTAACTAAATACTAGTCTACATTATATTTTTGTTCTATTTCTTTACAAATTATTTGTTCAGACAAAAAGGTAAAATTACAAAATTCTTAACTGCCATAAGCTGTTTTTTATAACTGTCTAGGTAGGATATATTTGGTGGTGGCTTTATCTGCTCTCACACAATCAACATAGAGAGGAAATGCTTCCCAGTTTTATACCAGAAAATGAGATTTTTCTGTAGGATAACCGATCTTGTGCCTTAATCGGGTGTCTGATCATAACCATGTTATTATGTGTTCAAGATATGGATGCCAAGAAATTCACCTCGAGAGCGAAGCCCAAAAGGTAAATCTTGGTATCCATGTGAGAATAAATAATAACAAGTTATTATTAGTGAAACATAACCTAGCTCTTTGCAGTGCATGGCGTTTTATCTGCTCACATGCACTACCTGTTACAGAAAAAAAAAAGCCAGTGTTTTATCAGCTTTGAATGCCAGTAAAACACTTCACAAGTGCTGTCACATAACAGTAAGCAAGGAAAAAAAATCACAGAAAGGTTTTAAACACTGCCTCAATTTAAGTAAATTGCTTACAAACAAACATCTCTAAAATTCATAGGAGGGCAGATATTCAGGGACCGAAAGAACGTCCCTTTCCTTATATTTGATCATCACAGGAAGTGCTGTTCCGGTCAGGTCGTGCACTTCAATAGCCTATAACAAGTTTATCATGTTTCCAGTCTGGAGCATAATTACAGAACTCCATGCAGTACAAATTACTTATATGCTATAGTCAGTTTTGATTAATACTACCTTTTCTTGCCCTGTGCTTTCGTACAAATCATTACAGCTTAGACAGCAAGGTGTGTACAGTATAAAGGCTGACAAATATTTACCTCTCATTTTCAGGAATGATGAAAAAAAGACTGTTTGAAAGCCAATGTGCCACCAGACCCAAGGGGGATTAGATTCACTATAGAAATGTACGCCAAACAAATCAAACAGATGATCCTTTCAACAACACTGCTTGTTTCTGATGAAAAGTAACAATAAAAAGGCTTTGAAAGAACAAACAAAAAAAGAAGCCAAAGTGTTTAAATACATACTTTATTCATTTTTGTGGCATGTTTTGCAGTAGCAGTACACTATTATAGATGCTATATATATATATATATATATATATATATATATATATATATCTAGGACTATAGTGGACTGCCTTTCAGAGACACTGGTGCTTAAATCCAGCATCTGGTATACACCTCATATATGTAACTTTTGTTTTGATATTTTATTTTCAATGTTTTTGATTTTAAAACTGTATAGATCATGGAGTTCCTTGGAAATTCAGTAGTGACCAGATTTGCCCTGTCTTCAATGAATATTTACACAGCATAATTCTTTGGCAATGTCATCGCACACTGTCTTCTTTACTTAGCCTCCAGCCCATCTCTCTAAAATGGTTTGCTATCATTTGTGCGAATGACAGTCTGTCAGCAGCACTGCTGCTGAAAATCAGAATGTCATTCACAAAATTTAAATGGACGGGATAGTCGAACACACTTCTGCGAATGCAGTAGTACATTGACATGTGTATTCGACTATTTGCACCAAGATCGCACTACAGTGAGGAATGGAAATTCATCTATATTCCCACTGTAGTGCAATCTCAGAGTTAGAATATATTAGCAGCGGGGGGGGTGTTGGAGGTGCAGGGAGGCTTGCCCCACTGAAAAAACGTGATACAGAAGAGAGGAAAGTTCGTTAGGAAGAAGGTTCCAGGATTCTCCAACAGTATTAGCGAAAAGAGAGTCCCAAGCCCTGTTGTTTGATTTACAAATATTTACAAGAAGTTTATGTGATGATCGTAAAGTCTTTAGATTGTTGTAGGGGGTAATGAGGGTAGATAGTATAGGGGTATTGGTAGATTGGTAAAGGGTTTTATGGGCAATGGTCAGTTGGTGGAATTTAAGCTGATTTTGTAATTCAAGCCATCCTAGCTGCTTTAGATTAAAACAATGGTGGGTTCTGAAAGGGTTACCTGTAGCAAATCTGGCTATGTTATTGTAGGAGTTTTCTATTTTATTAAGGTTGTTTTTAGAGAGATTAGTATATATGGGTGAGGCATAGAGGATAGTAGAAATTAGATGGGTGTGAGCAATGGTTATTCTAGGTGCAGTAGAGAGGAAGGGTTTGATCTTGTCAAGAGAGCCTAGTGTTCTATTAACAGATTTTAGGGTATTGTTAATATGGGTGTCGAAGTTAAGGTCGTTATCTATGGTGATACCTAGTAGTTTGGTAGTTGGATCTGGGGACATGAGAGTACCATTATTGGATGTTACTGTGAAGTCTATTGGGGGGGGGGACTTACAAGTAGGAGTAAAAAGAAGGAGTTTAGTTTTTTTTGGGTTCAGAAGGAGACAGCACTGTGTAAACCATTGTTCAACTGTGTTAAACACATTTCGGCTAAGGGACTGAAGTTCAGATATAGATGTGGCTGAGCATATAAGTGTGGAATCATCTGCATATTGTATGCATGTAGCTTGGGGGATTGCTATGTGAAGGTCTTTGATAAATATAGAAAACAGAAGAGGCCCTAATATGGACCCTTGAGGAACACCAATGTTAATGGGCAGATAGGCAGATAGAATGTTATGCCAAAGTACAGCCTGTTGTCTGTTATCTAAGTAGGACTGGAAACATTTTATAGCTGGTGCATCTAGTGACAGGGATTTGAGGATATTTATAAGTATCTGGTGATTTACCACATCGAATGCCTTAGACAAATCTATAAACAGTGCAGAGGAAAGAATATTGAGGGTATGGTTTTTGTTAATACAGTCAGTAAAGGAAAGGAGGGCAGTAGTAGTGCTGTGGGAAGGTCTGAAACCATGCTGAGAGTTTGAAAGTAAGTTATTTTGGATTAGGTGGTCTAGCAATTGTCTGTGGATGCATTTTTCCATGATCTTTTCTAAGGGAGAAAGTAGGGCTATGGGACGGTAATTGGAGAGTTCAGTAGAGTTCCCATCCTTGTGAAGGGGGATAATATGGGATACTTTCCAGATTTTAGGGATGTGTCCTTCACTGATGGTTCTATTGATGAGAATGGAAATGGGATAGGTGATGGATTTGGCTTCCTTTTGTAGATATTCAGCGGGTAGTTGTTCTGCTGAAGGAGTGCACAGTTTCAGTTTTTGGATAAGAGTAAAAATATATGTTGTTGGGACTGGTTGGAAGAGAAATGGAGGGGATGGGTTAGAGTTAGAGTTTGATATAGTTAAGTTCTGAGTATATAACTGACTGGCAAGAGTTTGAATGGCCTCAGTGAAAAAGGTATTAAAGGCATTAGTTCATAGTTCATAGATTAGTACTTAGCTAACTGCCCTTGCGAGGCATTTTAAGCCTAGCCAGTTATCCCTTGTGAGACCCAAACCCTGCACCTTGTGCTTGCAAGGCTAGCACCTTAAACATTAGGCTACCCTCCCAAGCAGTCTGCTTGGGATTCTCCTGGTCTGTGCCTTGTGGGTTTGGTGTGATGGATTGACCTGGGTGTAATAATTGATTAATACTCGCCCAGAACTTTTGTGGTTTATTATGGTGATTCTGCTGGAATTGTAGGTAGTAGTTTCTTTTGTCAGACAGTATAGCTTTTTTAGTTTCATTTCTCAGCTGTCTGAAGTTTTGTTGGTCTGCTGGGTTTTTAGGTAAACGAGATTTATTCCAGTATTTATTTCTGAGATGGATATTTTGCCTGGTTTCTTTTGAAAGCCATGGGGCACATTTAGTTCTCATTCTAATAGAGCGGGTTGGTGCATGGTGGTCTAGTATGGCTAGGAAGTTAGAATTAAAGTAATTAACAGCTTCCCCCAGAGTGAGGTATTTTAAAGGAGACCAGTTACATGCTCTTAGTTCCCTCTGGAAGAGATCAAGATTGAAGTTTTTCTTGGTTCTAATTGTCCTAGATATGGTTGGATTAGGTAGAGTGGATTTAAGCCTGATGATGTAGGTTAGTGATTGGTCACTTACATCATCAGGGAGGGTTCCATCTTCATATGTCTGGGGATGATTATTTATGAGAATCCAATCTAAGGTACTTTCTTTCTTATTAGGCTTGTTTATCCTGGTAGGGGAGGCAATGGTTTGAGAAAAACTGAAAAGGTTAATATGGCTGGTAGGGTGGCTACTGCTACAACACTTCCAATCAATGTTAAAATCACCTAGGATTATGGTTTCTTGGGGTATATTTTGGGATAACCAACGAAGGATATTTTCTATGGTGGCAATGTTATTACCAGTAGGAAGATAGATACAGATAATATATATGGATTTGAATGTGTTAAGTTGAAGCTTGGTAATAAGAATTTCAGCGTTGGAGTCTTGAGGTGGTTTATAGTTGTAGATAGTAATCTGTAACCCAGATTTAAATAGGATAGCTACACCACCACCCTTTTTGGTTGCATGGTTAAGTCGCAAAATATTATAATCGGCTGGGATGACTTCATTGTCTTTAGTTACAGGTTTTAACCAAGTTTCTGTTAAAGAATGTCAAAGGAGTAGACTTCCAAGAAAGCATGGAGTTGTGCAACTTTGTTATTAATGCTACGTATGTTGAGGTGAGCTAATAAGAGTGAGTTAGGTGGCTTGATAAGGGAATGGATAGTAGAGGGCTTGGGGTTGAGGAGTTGAGTGGTAGTAGCAGTTGTTGGGCCTGGGTTTGGGTGAATGTCTCCATCTTTTAAAGAGAAGAGTAGTGTATGAAGTCTAGGATTTGGGAATTTACTATATAGAGATAGAGATTTTCTGGGTTTGGGAGAGTCATATCTAATGTGGCCTATCCTATGGTATTTTGCTAGTAGTTAGATGGGTGCAGATGTTATGTTAACATGGTTAGTGAAAATAGTTAGAGAAGGAGAGGTAGATAGATTATTGAGGTAGAGAAGGTGTAGATATAATGGGTGTTCATAGGAGGTTAGCAGGTAAGCTAAAGTTAGAGGTGGTAGAAGTGTAAGTATGAGTAACCTCTGTAAGAGAGCTGGGGTGGGTAGCTTATACATCTGGAAGGGTAAGTGGTTAGGTTGCTGTTATAGGCTCGGCGGTATACTAGGTGTGGAAAGGAATAGGTGGAGGGTGTGGTGGGAGAGATAGGGAGTGGTAAGTGAAAGGAAGGAATTGGAGTTAAGTGGCCAGTGGTGAAGGGTTTGTGATTGATGAAAGAGGAAAGGGGTGTGGTTAGATGGTATAAGAGTAGGACCCCTGGGGGTGGGAGGGATTTAAGGGTAGGGTAGGGGCGCGGAGTGAGCCCGCAGGGCGAATGGAGCGTGTAGAGACAAGTGAAGGAGAAGCTAGAGAAGAAACTATCAGCAATGCTAGTAACTCAAGGAAAGTTAGGAAAGTCAGGTGGGAAAATCAGAAATAAAACAGAAGTCTATGAGAAAACAAACAGGTGGGTTTAGACAGTTGAAGTAAAGGGTAAGTGAGAAAATAAGAGCAGGTCTAGGACTTAAGAGATGTATATGAGCTATGGGGTAGGGGTAGGTCACTACTGTTACTGTTTCTGGGGTCAGGTCCTGAACAGAGGATTTTTTTTTTTATTTTGGATTGTTGGGCCTAATGGTAGGGGTGTTTGCCTAAACACAAAGGCAGGGGGTGGGTTTGGTTCTCATCATTGGCTAGGCTTAAAATGACTCACAAGGGCAGTTAGCCTAGTACTAACCTATGAACCTAGTGTAATTACACAAGAAATACAGAGGGATAAGCACGAGATAAAGGATGGGATACGGGTGGCACTTAGTGGGCAGATCTAGTATTGCAGGTAAGTATGTAAGGGATCTAGCTGGTTTAGAACTAGGGAAGGAGTGATAGCTAGTAAAGGGAGTTATTATAAAGTAGAAGAGGTTTGTTGGATACAGGGTAGATAGGAGGGGGGTAAAAGCTGTTGGCTGTTCAGGCTCGTAGCGCACTTTAGAAACTCTGAAGCAATAGTAGATGGTAGTCAGCTTTACAAGCAGGACTTAAACAACCACATACTTTCTTGCTTTCTTGAGAGAGGGTGCAGGGAAAATAAGGCTGTTAGATATGACCGCAGGCATTTCAATAGGGTCCTTTGTCAACAGGTAGGTAGGTTCTTAGAGACTATATCAGGAACAGCGCAATGGGGAGCAGGGTACTTTAGGGCGAAAGAGAGACAAATGTGGAGGAGAGAAAAAAGAGTTATGACAATTAAACAAACAAAAAAGCTTTACATGAAGGCACAATTAATAAAGTAGCTTATATTCAGGCCCTTATTTTTGAAAGAAGCTATTGGAATGAATCACTTTTAAGCTAGTAGTACTGTGACATTATAAAGTAGTCTAAACTATCATTTAGAGGAACTCTGAATTAGGTTTACTGAAACTGGGAGCAAGCAAAAACAAAAACATAAGCTTCTAATATCCAAATATAAACTATACCTGCTTCTTCTTCTTTCGGCTGCTCCCGTTAGGGGTCACCACAGCAGATTAACTGTTTCTATTCTTTCCTGTCCTCTGCATCTTTCTCTGTCACAACAACCACCTGCATGTCCTCTCTTACCACATCCATAAACCTTATCTTAGTCCTTCCTCTTTTCCTGTTACCTGGCAGCTTCATCCTTAGCATCTTTTTCATAACATACTCTGCATCCCTCCTCAGCACATGTCCAAACCAACGTAATCTTGCCTCTCTGGCTTTGTCTCCAAACCTTCCAACCTGGGCTGACCCTCTAATATACTTATTCCTAATCCTGTCCATCCTCATCACACCCAGTGCAAATCTTAACATCTTCAACTCTGCCATGTCAAGCTCTGACTCCTGCCGTTTTGTCAATGCCACTGTCTCCAACACATATAGCATAGCTGGTCTCACTACCCTCTTGTAGACCTTCCATTTCACTCTTACTGGTACTCGTCTGTCACAAATCATTCCTGAGACTCTTCTCCACCCACTCCATCCTGCCTGTACTCTCTTCTTCACCTCTCTTCCACACTCACCATTATTCTGAACTGTTAATCCCAAGTATTTAAACTCATCCACCTTCACCACCTCTACTCCCTGCATCCCCACCATTTCGCTATCCTCCCTCTCATTCACACACATATATTCTGTCTTAGTCCTGCTGACCTTCAGTGGTGGTGCTGCGGTAGCGGTGTCACCTAATAGTAAGACGTCGTCCTGTTCGATTCTCAGCTAAAGCGTCTTCTGTGTGGAGACATGCGTGAATGGGCATACCTTCGTTGAAGGTTGTGCATCAGAGCTGGCAACTCGGCACGTAAATATCTACTGCCAATCATTAGCGGACCGGAGTTCCACTGTGGCGACCCCTAACATGGAAAAGCTGAAAGACACAACAACAAAGTCTTGCTGACCTTCATTTCTCTTCTCTCTAGAGCATATCTCCACCTCTCCAGGGTCTCCTCCACCAGTTCCCTACTCTCACTACAGATCACAATGTCATCTGCAAGCATCATAGTCCACAGGGACTCCTGTCTGATCTTGTCTGTCAACCTGTCCATCACCATTGCAAATAAGAAAGGGCTCAGAGCTGATCCTTGATGTAATCCCACCTCCACCTTAAACACATCCATCACTCTCACTGCAGACCTCTCCGCTGTCACACTACCCTTGTACATATCCTGTACCACTCTTACATACTTCTCTGACACTCCCGACTTCCTCATACAATACTACAACTCCTTTCTAAGCACCCTGTCATATGCTTTCTCTAAATCCACAAAGAGACAATGCAACTCCTTCTGACCTTCTCTGTACTTCTCCATCAACACTCTCAGAGCAAACATCACATCTGTAGTGCTCTTTCCTGGAATGAAATCATACTGCTGGTCACTAATCATCACCTCCCTTCTTAACCTAGCTTCCACTACTGTTTCCCATAACTTCATGCTGTGACTGATCAGTTTAATCCATCTGTA
Organism: Protopterus annectens; assembly: GCF_019279795.1. NCBI lineage: Eukaryota > Metazoa > Chordata > Ceratodontiformes > Protopteridae > Protopterus > Protopterus annectens. The sequence goes on from NC_056746.1 coordinate 1,217,397,011, forward strand.
GTTACTACAGCTGTGCACATCACCCTTATTCTTAAAAATCAATACCAAAACACTTTTTCTCCATTGCTCAGGCATCCTCTCACTTTCCAAGATTTCATTAAGCAATCTAGTTAAAACCTGCACTGCCATTTCACCTAAACATCTCCATGCTTCCAAGGGTATGTCATCTGGACCAACAGCCTTTCTGTTCTTCATCCTCTTCATAGCTATCCTTACTCCCTCCTTGCTAATCCACTGCACTTCATGATTCACTATACGCACATCATCCAACCTTCTCTCCCTCTCATTCTCTTCATTCATCAGCCCCTCAAAGTACTCTTTCCATCTGCTCAAACTATCCCAGCAAACATAAAAAATAACTGGAAAGCTACCTTAGAGAGAAATGACTGCACTACTCTATGCAGGGACAGCGAGTTTACAGTGTGGAATACAACACTGAAATGACTGTACTACTCTATGCAGGAGTGGAGTTTACAGTGCGGAATACAACACTGAAATTACAACACTGAAATGACTGTACTACTCTATGCAGGGACAGTGAGTTTACAGTGTGGAATACAACACTGAAATGACTGTACTGCTCTATGCAGGGACAGTGAGTTTACAGTGTGGAATACAACACTGAAATGACTATACTACTCTATGCAGGGACAGTGAGTTTACAGTGTGGAATACAACACTGAAATGACTGTACTACTCTATGCAGGGACAGTGAGTTTACAGTGTGGAATACAACACTGAAATGACTGTACTACTCTATGCAGGGACAGTGAGTTTACAGTGTGGAATACAACACTGAAATGACTGTACTACTCTATGCAGGGACAGTGAGTTTACAGTGTGGAATACAACAGTGAAATGACTGTACTACTCTGTGCAGGGACAGTGAGTTTACAGTGTGGAATACAACAGTGAAATGACTGTACTACTCTGTGCAGGGGCAGTGAGTTTACAGTGTGGAATACAACACTGAAAAAAAAAATAAATCTATCACTTACTAGAGATGCTACACCTGGAGGGCTTTCAGCTGCAATTACACCAAATATGGCATCCATTAATACCAGTTCGGACCACAACATCATAAAAGCTGTTCATAAAAACATTGTCTTAGTAACACCAAAGGGATGTCTTTTTCACTCTTGATGCATTTTATTAGTGGCATTTACAATAACTGCGCTTGGCTTCCCTGCATGAGATCAGTATACATGTTGCTACCTGTATTCTAGTTCTTGTTTCCATGGTGTTACCTGCATTCATAGAACTTTGGGACACATTGCTCACATTCAGCTGAGATTTTGTTCCCTTCATTAAACACAGCTTCATTTGAAGATGAACCTATAAGCACGGTACCAGCTATCACAAGATAAAATGACTGACAGCAGCATTCGCTTAGCACTTTTGCTGTGCATCATACCTTGTACAGCACAACATACCCAGATCACAAAATAAAATGGACACCTGGCATTTCTGGGTACATGTGTTCTTGGGCCACCCCAACATCATATTGTATGAACTACTGTCTTTTCTTCAAAGGACAACCACAGAGAAGAAGTTATCAGAACGCAGTCAGTGATGACATGCTAAAGACAAGCTGCTGTAAAAAGCATCAACTATATGCAGTTCTGGATTTGACAGCAGTTCATCCAATGATATTTGGGCTTCCTATATGATACTGCTCAGCAATATTATATATGGAGTGGCCCCCATACTGTTGAAATAAGCAGTTCATAGTTCCACATCCATCTCATGTTTATTAATTATTCTGTCTTACTGTCCATGCCCTGCACAACCCCCTTTCAGGTTTGCATTTGCATTAAAATCACAATATTCAGTGCAATATCTTATGTTTCTAAGTGCTGCAACATTCTCGTTGTGTGCACTTAATCACAATTTGGCTACTAGTAAGTTCCACAACATGTATGTGCTGTTTTGTCAGTTTATGCTTATGTCCTTTGTGGGGTTGGGAAGTTTTAGGAGCAACAGATCAGTGTCAGCCATCTCTCTCTACTCATTCTATAAGAGAGGTAGCTAATATAATCTCAAGATACCTAAAGTTAGGCATATTACAAGTAAAATCAAGCTGTTTTTTTAAATACAGTGCTGGGTGAAAATGAGATAAGTGTGATAGAGTGGGCTATATTGTTCTACAATCCCATGAAATAAGAAGTTGCCATACTACAGATACTACAGTGATGGTATCTATAGCTTTTAAAGAGGGATAGTAGAATTAGAGCCATAGAACATAGGATACTGTCTGCCAAGATGAACACCTTGTTTTCCAAATTATGGCTAATAAATGAACAAAGAAATACTGCAATGAAAATGTGCAAAAAATTCAATCAGAAGTGCACAAGATAACTGTAAATAAATATCAACAAGCAGCATTTTGCAGAGTTGAGCCTCCTCATTCTGTAAATACACTGATTATGAGATCACAGAAGCTTAAGGGTAAGAACATAATTCTACAGTCTTGCTGAATTTAGTACGTACATTTTGGTATGAGATCACACAAACTTAGGTGTAAGACGGAACATTCTTACCCACATAATTCTAAAATCTTGCTTCATTCAGTACATACCCTTTTGGGTAAACACAGGACTGGAGTAAAACAGAGCAACTCTACAAATGTAGAATCGCTTCATTCTTCCCTTTGCTGATGGTTTGACTGTGCCTCTCTAACCATGTTAGTTACTGATTCTGATGCCAGAGCGAACAGCAGTGAGGAAAGCTGGTATTTCATCTAATCTCAAGTAATTTGCACCTTGCTGGACAAATGAGAGCCCATCCTTATGGCTATGGAAGAGTTATCCTATATACCCACTAATGTAATAAGAGGTCTGGAAAATCGGTCTCTTTAAGGCTGTAAAATAAGTAGCTCCATTTCACTTAATCAAATGCTTTCTCTGTATTGACCAAGACTGGAACCCAGCTCTCTTGTAATTTCATCTATTAGATGATGCCTACTACATTACATCATATATCCATGGATGAGGAGAGAAACAAATGGTTACAACCTCATGTCCCAAGTGAAACTCCTGCACATCTGAAGAGAGGCATTATACTATTCTTGCCAAAGTCTGTGTGACATAAACTCTGTTTTGATAAGCATATTTTGCATATTCCTTTCAATTTCTTGTGATAAAAGATATTATTACTCTGGTTTTTAGAATACTTCTTACCTACCACTCATTCTACTGTTCCTGCAAGGATAAAGCTCTTGATTCCATGTTTTCCGCAGCCTACTCACCCAGGCCTTTAATCTAAAATGAAACAAAATGCTTGAATGAATCCCACAGGATGTTGTGGGGGGACTCTACTTGTGAGCATGCAAGAAATCTTGAATGACTTTCATCACTTGGACTCCAAAGTCCACTTGCAGACCATAGAATGTGGGCAGCCACCACTATTTAGGGGATCCAGCTCTGGTCTACATATGGAAACCTAAAAACGTACACGATCAAAGTAAAGGAATGGCATGACCTGTAGGGCAGAGACCCCCTGTTAGGATCCCACCTAGAGACACTCTGCCATTTTAGCTATAGATTTGCATTGCACATATACATCCTGCCTTAGTAGTGCAGGGTCCAAGATCAGTTAAGGCTCTTTATAAGTCCAGAACCCTTAAATTTTGAAGTCACTTGCATCCTTATAGTATGAGAGACAATTTGCACCCTCAACAAATATGAGATAGTGTTTTCATTTTTGATGAACATCTAAAAGGCCAAGTTCCTTCTTTCTTTGCAGACCATTCCAGGATGTAGCTATAAAGAGCACAGGATTACTGCTTCTTGGTCGAAGTATAGAAGCATATCACCACTCTTGCCACAGTTCTATCAGTAGATACAAATCTAAACTCTCAGAGTAGACCATTTCCTTCACATGAAGACCCACATGTTTTTTTTAAACAGGAGAAAGAGAGTCCAGTCCATTTCTTTTAGGGTTCAAGATTTTCATGTGTCTAAAATATTCTTTTGCATGCCCTTATGTTGCACACCACCAGCACCAGTCACATCAGAAAGCTAATGATCCCTTCTTCCTAGATGCCTTGTGTACCTACCTTAGCATTGTGTGACCTAAGCCTTGTAATAGAGATGCAAACACATCTCTGATGATCCATAAAGAATAAGTTCTTCAACATTAAAAATGGAAATCTCAAACCCTAAATATAGTAATAAACGATTTGTCATAATCCCGTGGTTAACCATAACACTACTTTTCATCAACATCTGTAAACTCATCTTCTATGTATGCATGTAAGCATTATCTTCTGTTACTCCTATACTACCTACTCCCCTTGTCACAACTGCGTTTACTCTCTTGACTCTCCTAAACTTTACTTCCCACCCCTCTACTGCTACTCCTCTATTTAATGCTTATTCTTCCTCTCTACATGCTTGGTTTAATCATTAAATATATCTTAAGGCCTTTTTCTGATGACGTATTGTAATTCTGCATTTTTTTACTATAGCTTTCTACCTCTTGTAATTGTTAGCTGTTGTTCTTGAAAAAATGTATATGAATTGGTAATTTTCATTATTGCATGAATATTTGTTGCTTTGTACTCATATTTCATATATGGCACGAATGTATGTAGTTCTGTATCAAAATTCACATTACTGCTATATAAACTTATTTTTTCTTTGTGTAGAGCTTTTCTGCTTGGGTCTCCACTGAAAATGGGCCACCAGCCCAGTGAACTAACCAAGTTAACAAAAGACAAATAAATAAAAAATAAAGTATAAGGTTTCTAAGTCAATGGGTTTGACTCCCTCCTTTTCTCTAACCCCAGAACCCTTTCTAAGATGGGAAGTAGAATCTCAACATACTTGCCAAAACAACTAGATTCTCGGCATTGGAGTCTAACATGTTAACAAAACTGTACTATAATAAAAGAGAATGTGCATTTCCTTGTATACTTGGCATGTGCAACCTTCACCATCTAGCCTTCCGAGCAATCTATCCATAATAATGTTAAGGATGATATGCATTTATCTTTGGATAATACATACTGCATTTTGCCAGAAAGGGGTAACCCAGTCCTAGTATGTTCACAACATCCATAAGCTATGATAGTTCTAAGATGGGCAAGTATTATTATTATTATTATTATTATTATTATTATTATTATTATTATTATCATCATTATTCAAACTATATAAAACAAGTCCAACCATTAGTGTAGAGGATTAAAGCAATGGACTGCCAATGAGCTGCTTCCTACAGTGCACAGTTTAATTTTCCCAGCCTCCTTTTGCTTGCTGTGGGCTGTAAGCAAGTTACTTTACTAGAAAATGATCTAGGTCAGTTGGAAGGATGGGATAGACACCTCAATGGCCTTGTGCAACAGATGCTTAATAACCACCTATGAACTCTAATTTCACTTATGCAGGGATCTCCACGAACACAGTCCAAGCTCATTTGAAGGTAGTTATTAAATAGTAAAGGCATTGTCTACGACACAAAATTTTATACCCCCCCCCCTTATTAAGAAGAATGGAAATGATTCTCTCTTTATGGAGGTAAGCTGCTAGTTCTGGGCAATATACTCTCTGTCCAACAGTGATGCCTAAGTGCAGAAATAAAATAATTGCCTTGTTTACTGGTCTCATTCAATGGGAATCCAACATGTGTGTGCTAGGGACCAGATGGTCAACTGCCGCTACTCACTTTGCTAGGGATGGCTATACCTCTCAGTTTGTGGCTTTTGCATGCAGCCTAGAAGTTTTCTTCCCTCTTAGCATCATTTTTAGACACCGTTTAAATCATAAACACACCCATATTATAAATTCCAGTTTGAACAGTACCAGCATTGCTCTGTAAAACGATAAAATATTTTAAAAAAAAAACAATATTTCAGAGCTTTAGGCTCTCACCAGCTTTGGTCACATCATATTTGCATATTTACTGAGACTTGGTTTTAGAACAATCTCACTCCTCTTTACCAAGGTATTGTGCCTACAATTCTCTCAAGACCACTTAAAACTGCAAGGACTAACACATATATTTTTGGTACTCAAATGTCTCCTAGAAGATATTCTGTGACATCCATCTAAACTTTTAGAGGTCCTAGTATAGTTCAACAAAACTGCATCCTCCATCATTGCAAGCTATAGCTCCCCCTTCATGTCCACAATGGGACAGACTACTTACTCAAATCAACTTGATAAGCTATCCATCAAGTCTAATACATTTTTAGGACAGACTTTAATTGCCCTTATATCAAATGGAAAACTTAATACAGCCTTCAGTAAATAATTACCCTTACATCAAATGAAAAACAGGTCTATATCACGTTGTTGAACACTTAAAAGTTTGAACGTCATATGGTCGACACCATGTGAACAAAGTTTTAACAGTTCGAACATTACAACAGAGATCTCTGTACAGTACGGAATGGGAAGATTTCCCTTTTCTGCACTGCAGTGCGATTTCAGAGTTGGTATATTTAAAGAGCGGGGGGGTGTAGGGGGCACAGCCCTCCACGTGGGAGGTGCAGGGGGGCTTTCCACCCCTGCTTAAACCGTTCAGGTAGGTTTTTTCTTTAGATTATTTTTTTTATTAGATTTTCGAACTTTTAAAACTTTGATCATATAGTGTCGACCATATGACGTTCAAACTTTTAAAAGTTTGATTATGTAATATAGACACTGTAAAACTTATGCAGCCTTCAGTAAATAAACATAAAGGTCCTTGACTTTGTGAATACTGATTCTGTACAATAAATTGTTCCTACCCTAACCAGGGGTGTTAACCTCCTTGATCTTGTTTTACAAACAAATCACTCTCTTCTTCCATCTGACGTTTCTGTACCTTCTTGATTAAATCTGACCTCACAACTTTTGTCTCCAGTCTCAAAAAAAGCCTCCCCACCTATGCAAAGACAGTATTTCAGGATTAACGTAAAGTCAATGTATCACTATTGACTGATATCCTGGACAAGCACAAGTGGCATATTCCACCAAGCAACCCCATTTGTGATGCTGTTCTTACATCTACATATTTTGAGAGTTCCACTCCATTATGAATAGATGAATAAAAGAAGGTGTTCTCATAAGGCAGGACAGCAGAACATATAAATCAACTTACAGGAAAAAGGAAAAAAAAGCTCATGACATTTTCTAAAAAAATTAATTTTCCTATACATTAAAAGCAAATTCGAAGTATTAAGCAAGACCCTGAAGAATACAACTAAAGAGATTAACGCCAGTACAGAGAAAACCCACAAGGCATTTCCCACCTAAACAAGGAAACAGCCAGTTCTGCTCTGAAGCTAAAGCTGATGATGAATCTCATTCTATCCCAGAAACTACAGTTGATATCCTTGATGATGAATTTAGCTCCAGCTTCACACCTCCTACACACTCCATTTCTACCACAGTTTTCCCTCTGACTATGCCACCTGTTACCCAATTTCCACCAGAATTTTCGGGTCTATATTATAAAATTGAAGTTTTAAAACTTCAAATGTTATAATAGTGAACCCTTTAGAGCGAAAGCTGACAATAGCGAAGCCTCGGAACATCGAAATTTTACCTAGGGTAAGATTTCGGTGGTCTGTTCCGTGGCTTCGCTATTTACAGCACTGTGGTGCGATGGTTATGGACCGGCTTTAGGGAAGTCAGTGAATGGAGGTTATGGATTGGGTTCTGGTAAGTGTGGTGCGATGGTTACTGACCGGGTTAAGGTAAGTGAGCGAACAGACTGGGGTAAGGTGAGTGTGTGGTAGTTAGAGACTGTAGGGTTAGGGAGAGGGTGAGTGTGCGGTAGTGGCAAACTTTAGGGTTAGGGGCAGGTTAAGTGAGTTAGGGTTAGGGCGCGGGTGAGGTGAGTGTGCGATATTGACAGACTGTAGGGTTAGGGAGCGGGTGAGGTGAGTGTGTGAGAGTTACGGACCTTAGGGTTAGGGTTTGGGTTAAGGTAAGTGGATAGATAGTAGTGTATGTACAGTTTAGTGTAAGGTTAGATGTAAGATTTTAAGTGTATGTTTGTGGATTGAAGTTGTTTTGGTGTGCTTGTGTTGTTTGTGTGTATGTTTCTTGGAATAGCAAATTTTTTCCCTGTGAAAAAATTCACTGTTCTGAGTGTTCGATGTTATGATTGTTTGACTGAAATGGGTCAATATTATAACATTCAAAATTTTGAATGTTCGATGTTATAACATAGACCCGGATTTTCCCTCTGACTGTGTCATCTGTTATGACCATTGATCTTGTTAATTTCTGCTATTTCCAAAACTAAAACACTAACTCTATTGGTCCTGGCAATATTTCAGACAGTCTGTTTATGAATATCGGACCTCACATAAACCAGCTTCTCCTAAATCAATTTAACCCCAGTCTGTCAAGAGACTATGTACCTGAAACATGAACAGCGACAGCTATACCCCTTCATAAGAACAGCCCCACAAAAACCCCTGCTAGTACATGATTATCAGTCTCATTTATATTATCTGCAAAGTGATGTAAAACATCATTGTAGAACTAATTAACGAAGGCATAGGTGACTTAAGACCTTCAACCCCAATCAATTTGGATTTGTAATGGGAATTAACATGCTGGGTATTTCAGCCTCTAGCGTGGAAGGTACTGGGTTCAAATCCTCGCCCCCAGTTGAATTTCAGAGGCCTGTCAATAGAGTATACCTATAAATGAACAGAGTCATGCACAGTAGCAAATACTCTTGGTGGTTTCTGTCAGGAGAACAGCCATGTTGATCCATCATTTTAGGCATCAACTGTGGCATACAGTATCCTCTACAGAGTAGGACATGGACTATAGACCGAGTGCCATGTCAGGACTAGACAGCTGGTGGTGTAAAAAATGTCTGTAAGTGGTTTGGCCACACTGACTAATATTGCCAAAAAGAAGTATAGGTATTTGCTGGTGCCAAGTGGGTTGAGGACCTGGCCTTCTCCAACCTATGTCAGGGATCCATGTTAATGGAAGGAGGAATCTATGCATGTCTGTTGGCCAGTGTGATCTGTTATAAAGTTTAGCAGCTCTGAGTCAGTATGCTACTGGCTGGCTAATGTCCAGTTTCCCACACTGGGATAGCTGGTAAAGTCATGTTGAGTAAAAGCTGGACATAAATCCAGTCAATGTGCCAAAAATAAATTAAGGAATGTTCTTTTAAATAAAATTTCACTGACAGGACACAGATTGGAAGTGAATAATATGATGGTAAGGAGTAGGCCAGATATCTTGTGGATCCAGCAGACAAGAAGAAAGAGTAGTACAGCAAACCTTTTGGTCTAAGATCCATAGTCTACTACTCAGAGTGAGGACATACTAAAAATTTTATGGAATCATGGTGAGACAGATTCTTCTACAGAGAGAGAGAGAGAGAAAGAGAGAGCAATGCAGTATGGAATGAGAGGTGTACTCAGATGCCTAGTAAATAAGCATTGAATTACCAGTGTACATGAACAAATGCCATAATCACACATGCAGGTAGTACAGAGGTATCAGATTCCTGTTGTATTTAATGAAAGAGCTGCAGATCATGATTGGTAAATGAATATACAGACTCCAAGAAAGTAATATGAGAGCCGAGCATTTTGGATGCAGATGAGGATTCTGTACAATATAGCGGAGAAAAGCTGCTGATGGTGAAAGAGTCCAGGTGGGCATTCCTAGACTTGGAGAAATCATATGTCGAGGTCTCAAGAAAACTGATTTGGACAGCCATGGGCTGGTTCAAAGTCTTGAAAACACTAATAGAATTGATGCAAGTTATCTGCAATGACCAATTTACAGAGTTATGAACAGTATTTGTACCAAAGAAAAGGTCCCAATGTAAGTGGGTGTCGTCAGAGTTCAGTTCTGAGCCCATTCTGTTTCATACTGGTGATGTGGACTACATTAACAAACATGATGGCAGGGACAGGACATCAAAGCTACTTTATGCAGATGATGTGGCACTATATGCAGGCAATGCAAAGGAATATTAACAAATGAAGGAGGTCTGGAATACAAAACTGAAGGCACAAGGGGTAAAAGTAAGACAGTGGTCATGGCAGTAAATGCAGGAAATCAGGAGAAGCTGAAAACTGAGGTAGAGGGGAAATAATGAAACAGGCTGACAACGTCAGGTATCTAGGAGTTGTGGCTGAGGACACAAGAAAACTGAATGAGGAGGCCAAAGCTAGAATCAGAGCTGCTTCAGCCAACTGGAACACATTTTTATGGAAAGTGCATGACAGCAGAATCTCAAAGAAGCTAAAATATGAGGTGCATAAGACAATGGTACAACCAGTACCTGTATATTACAAACAAATGTGGGCAGTGAAGGCAGAGGAAATGAGGAAGCCTGAGGTGATGGACATGAATTGCTTGAGATGGATAGTAGAAGGACAGATGTAGAAATGAGGACATCAGAGTACAAGTCAAAGTAGGCCCAAATGCAGAAAAGGTCAAGGCAAAACAATTTACAGTGGCTAGACCACATGTGCATGAAAACAGAAGGCAATTTGGTAAAGCAGAGTAGGATGAGATAGGAGGAAGGCAAGTGGACACAAGGACACCCATCCTAGTGATGGATTGCATGGGAGCAGAAGGGTGATGCAAAGGGAGTAGCCACCTCAGGTGCAAATTGTTAGGAGGCACAATCGAGAAGTGGCGTTCCTGTATTCTTTTTGTCTGTACCGGAGTGCACTTCAGAGCGGCACTTCAGGCACTTTGTGTGTGTTAAGTTGTAGCAAGCTGATATCATATGTATTTAATAAAAGTCCTTTTTGTTCTTTTTCAGTGTGGCTTTAGCTATAGAAAGATGAATGGCACAAATGTGAAGAGATGGGGGGTGGAGTGCTATATCAGGGACAGCCACTGGGTGCTAGATGATCCAGCTATGGCTGTATTCCAAGCATAAGACTTAGCATGTTATTCAAGTCATATTTGTACTGAAGTAACCCAAAACCCTAATAATGGGTGATTTCAACTACCCCACCATTAAATGAGAAAACTACTCATGTACCAACTCTTTTGCTCTACGCTTTCTGGAATTCATAAATTGCAATGCCTTGGATCAACTTATCCACACCCCTACCAGGGGCAGCAATATCCTAGACCTGGTCATTACCAACATAGGCGACCGGTGTTTCACACCAGAGGTCAATTCCTCGTTGGTCAGATCCGACTACAAGCTAATTACCCTAGGTGTCCACATCCCACCCCCACCCCCCATTAGGGAAACAACCATAAACAATTTCTCCAAAGCCAACTTCACACTTCTTAAGACAGAAATGGCAAATTTCACGACACCCATGCAGATGCACAGTAGAGGTACAACTGCTGAATCTTACACAAATACACGTTATAAGCACTTACACGAGTGCATGGATCATGCTATCCATAACAGAACCAAGATGCTCTCCTCCAAAAAAGGAAGCCAATCTGGTGGACTTCTGGATAAGCAAACTCTACAACAGAAGAAGGAAACTGCTGCAAAAAAGTGTAAAATCCCATGATTGGAGGAACTCCCTGGTCAGCCTCAGTAAGAAGCTGAGATCCCTCATAAAATCCTCCAAAGCTAGTTATGAAAACAAAATTGACACTGATTCTAAAGACAACCACAAAGCATTCTATAGCTATGTCAAGAATCTCAATGGCAACACTCAGATCTGCTCTGAGTTACAGCACAATGGCACTAAATATACAGAACCAACTGATATTGCCAACATCCTGGCAGGTAGGTTCAGTGCTAACTTTACACTCCTCTCAACCCCTAAAGGGCTCAACTCTATACCAGAAGAATGCAAAGTTTCTGTAATCACGGCTGCACAGGTAAAAACCTCACTCTCCAAAGCCAAGAACACAGCATCCATGGGACCTGACAACATCCCAGGCTGCATTCTACATGAACTACAGAATGAACTGGCACCCTACCTAAGTACCATGTTCAATCATAGCCTCACCTCAGGCTTTGTGCCCATTGAATGGTGCACTGCGACGGTTATCCTACTCCACAAAGTTGGAACCACGACATACCTTGGGAACTACCGCCCCATTAGCCTGATGAGCCTGGTCTGCAAGGCCATGGAATGTATCATCATGGAATTCATAAACAAAGACATTGATAATCTCCAAACTCTGGACCCAACACCATTTGGGTTTGTAAAAGGGAGATCATGTCTCCTAAACCTGACAGACTTCTTTGAAGCAGTCATCAAAGCCATAGATGAGGGTAAGGTGGTTCAGCCAGCCTATCTAGATCTCGCCAAAGCTTTTGACACCATACCCCACTCTGGAATTGTAGATAAACTCACTAAACTAGGTATAAATCCCTATGTCAGAAGATGGGTTGCCAACTGGCTTACTGACAAAACCCACACTGTGAAAGTAGCAGACTCCAAATCCGACTTCAGACCAGTGACAAGTGGAGTACCACAGGGTTCATTCCTGGGTACTCTCCTGTTTGGTATCTACTTCTATGAAGTATAGGCTAACACAGAAAGTCTTTGGCTAACTAAGTTCACAGATGACTGCAAACTAGGAGCCATAATCGAAACTCCTAACAATGTGGACATCCTATAAAAGGGCCTCACTGAGAGAGATGCCTGGTGTCAAAGCCATGGCCTCAAGCTCAATGCCAAAAAGTGCATTGTCATTCCCTTTGGTAAAAACTATGTACTCATGAACTACCACATAGGTGGTAATCTACTTAACACTGAAAGTATGATAAGAGACTTTTGGACACAGGTGGGCAGTAGTCTCTCCTTTGATAAGCACATCGCCACAGTGGTCAGGAAATCCTTCTACGTGTCACACTTCATCACAAAAGGTTTCTCATCCAGAAAAAAAAAGGTCACTGTTCCCCTCTACTCATCACTTATTAGACCCATTATAGAGTACAATGCCTCTTTTGGTATGTACCTCACAAGACATCTACAACAACTGGAAAGGCTGCAGAAATACCTCACAAAGAGGATTACTGGCCTCAAACAGATGCCCTCTACAGACTGTCTCAGAAAACTCCAGCTTTAGTCCGTCGCATATCGCCTACTTAGAGGCGATCTCTGCCTAACATACAAAGCTATGTCAAACCCAGAGCTGTTGGACATGCTCCACTTAGAAATCCCAATCCCTCCAAGCTACACGTTCTAGGGACCTAAGCCTTGTCACCACAATAAACAGAACATTCTGGAGGGATAGATTCCTGTCCTAGAGACTTTCCATACTCTGGAATAGACTACCTATCTATGTCAAACAGAGCTCCTCATTAGCACTCTTCAAGAAAAATCTTGATGATTGGATGGGAAATTTGAAATTCACCCCGGGGATCACTTTTGTGGCTCTACTTGACAGGGACACAGGAAAATAAGTTTCTTGGGTGGCGAAAGCCAAAGTACCTTTTTTGGCTAGGCTTATATAGGCCTTAAGACCAATAGCCTAGTACCAACCTATGAACCTTTAAAGCTGTACCTTCCCAAAATATGGCCAGAACTTAGAAAGAACACAGTCATGACTGGTAAGTGCTGTCTCAAAAAGCCTCCTTTAACAAAATCTCAAGAAACAGTGTTTCAGAGATACATTAGTCAAAATGAAGAAATACCTTATTATTGGCTAATTTGCATATCTCTGATTTGCTCACTGATTACTGAAAGTGTTATGAACCACTTTGCTATAATACTCACAACTGGTAGCCCATGGATTGTGCTGGCATAGGTTCCCCTTCATTTACTTCCCCCACGTGCACACACACACACACACACACACACACACACACACACACACATACACACGCAAAACACATCCCCATACCTTTCAGCTGCTCCCAAGAACCTCTTTCTGAACCACCACATCTGCAACATATGACACTTGTCTGTGAGAACATTTGTTCAGATTTTGTAGGGATATAGACATATTTATACAATAATTTCTATGCAAAAATTCCAGACTATCTCATATTCATTGCATATCTTGAATTAAGACATAAACCCTCCATTGCTCTGTCTTTATTTAATCATTTACCCCATGCTGTTTTTACCTTTATTCTGTATTGTCTTTTAAATTTAATAAGGCATTATATGCAATACTTGCCAGTCTTTTATCTTCTGCCATTTTTATTCTAACTACAGTTTTAAAATCTGTTTTAATTTTAAAAAATAATATTCATGGTTTAATAAAATTACTATCCAACCTCTGCATATCTTTCTTGAGCTCTAAGATTAGACCAGTATATGCAAGTTATCAAGATTCATTACATTTTATTAACTCATTTCCTTTTATCAACTGCTACCAAAATGTCAGTGCATTATTTTTTTTCAAGTGTCATTGCATTTTTCTTTTTTCATTTATATGTAGATATGTATATATCTATATCTAATCTCGCTCTCTCTCTCTCTCTCTCTCTCTCTCTATATATATATATATATATATATCTATATATATATACATATATATATATATACTTCCACACACACACACACACACACACACACACACACATTTGGTAGCAATTGATAAAAGGAATGAGTTAATATATGTGTGTGTCTGTGTGTGTGTGTGTGTGTGTGTGTGTGTGTGTGAGTGTGTGTGTGTGTGTGTGTGTGTGTGTGCGTGTGTGTGTTTATGCGTGTATGTGTGTGTGTGTGTGTATAAATATATATATATATATATATATATATATATATATATATATATATATATATATATATATGTGTGTGTGTGTATATATATATATATATATATATATATATATATATATATATATATATGTGTATATATATATATATATATATATATATATATATATATATATGCATGCACATGTGTATAGTCTAATCTTATTGGTGTTATTCTATTTTTCTGATTTCTAACTTCTTTTAATATAAAGACTTGCTTATTATTTTAATGTGTACGGTGCCCTACATAATGCTCTTTATATTCATTTTCTAGATCTGCCCATGTACCACATCTGAGCCTCTTGATACTTCATCAGGCAAGATGCCCATCATGCTTCTATGTAGGTATATATTCCTTTTCCTGAATCAGATATAGTACTCTAATTTATATGATCTTATGGTCTTATGGTATGTCTACACATCTGGCAGTTCCAAGCCACTCTGCTCCTTTCTTAGTGTTCATTTTACCTGTTGCACTCTTTCTCTTTTTTTGTCCCAAAGAAACTCCTTGCTTCTGTTTTCATACTCTTCTGATCTCTCAGTGGATTTATATAAACCTAAACTACATAAAAAAAAAAAAAAAAAACTGGGACCAAAACACCTTAATCTCTAGTTTCTTATTGTGTCTTATTTTACTTGCAATGATTTTAATAACTTGTTCTCAGTTTTAATGTTTTGAATAATTTTTTCTCACATTTCTTTAGCTACTTGGTCATCATCATCTTCCAATCACATTTCTAGGTGACTCAACTTGTCATAACATGAAAAAAAGGGGACAATCTGTAACACGTCATGCCCTGAAGCATAATTCATTACTTACAGCCTTTGCTTTATAACTTCGTATAACATTAAAACTATTTTAGTTTATTACATCTTTTTTATATTTTTATATTTTATTTTATATCTATACCTACCTACCATTCCTACCTACCTTCTTAATCTACTTTATTCTTCCCATTAATCTTTCTACCTATACTTGCATCACACCATATTTCTCATACCACACACTATCAACTTTCCATACATCCTTCTAAATCCCAAATATGTCACTACTTTATCTTCTATCCCTAGCATTTCTCACTACACTCATACTCTCAACAAACTATCAAAAGTCTGTTAATTAACTACACCTACTATACAATACTTAAGATACAATACCACCACGTATTTTCTTAACATTTCCAGTGGCTTACTCAACGTTAATTACTTTAGCCCCCTGAAATATAAGCAATCAGCACATGCCCCACCATTATCCCAAATCATGTATAAACTCAAGCTCAAATATAAGTGTCTTTTCAACAGCCACATTGCTAACTGGACAATAATCCTGGGGGTATACATACCAGTCCTGGACCCATTCATCTAACACCTGACCACAACAAAATAATCTCTGCATATCCCAAAACAGCAACCGACTACCTCTACAACCACCTAGGACTTAAAATACTACATACTAATTTAGGAAGACTCTAACAAAATCACAGAAGTTCATGTCTGTATAGCAATTACTCCCTTCATCTTTTCATAGCCACAGAAACCTGGTTAAAGCCAATTACCAAAGATACACCCCTTGATTCAGCAAGCCCTGCACAGTGTGTAGGAACAGTGCAGGAGCTCCAAGAGGCAATATGTTCGTTGTGTGATCCAGGAATAAGCTGTAGGGATGTGCACAAGTGCTCCTGCACTATTCCTGCATGGATGCAGCTCCTGCATGCAAATTACCCCATTTGCAGGTGAAAACCATGCAAATGAGGTGAATTTGTGATCCAGGAAGTTGGCCGCCAGCTGTGCAGGCCTAGTGTAATCTGCAGAAATGCACTCGGTTAGTAACCGAGTACATTTCTGCAAATTACAAAATGGAACCATGATAGCTCCAAATAAAGGGTGTATATAACATGAAAAGCATGCCAATGGCCAAATATATGGCCATTGTCATGGAAAACAGTTTAAAAAAAATAACTTTTATTTTTTTCAGCCGATTTCGGCTGTTTAAGCGTAGGGCAGCGGCTCGCAAATGGGATCAGGCCAAAAAAAAAAAAATAAGCTGAAATAAGCATTCTAACCAAAATCACTATTTTGCCATTATACTCAATAGCAGGCAGAAAACAATGGGTTCCTATTACGTTATCGAAAGATAACGTAATCAAACGGCCAAAACATTGAAATGGCCGCATTGCAAAGATCGCATTGTGGGATCGCAGTACAGTGAAGATTGGGATATTTGCCCTTTCCTCACTGTTGTGCGATCTCGGAGTTGGAATATAAATTTAGTGGGGGGTGTGGGCCCACAATAAAAGCTTCAATATGTGGCTATTTCGATGTTTTGGCCATTCAATTACGTTATGTTTTGATAATGTAATATGAACCCGAAGACAATATGGCCAGTGAATAGTAGTTTCTAAGGGGGGAGGCTCAGTGTGGGACCTGTAACTATTCATTAGCAGGCAATCCTATGAAAATGAGGGGAATGATACTGAATCCCAGATTTCCCTTGAATGCTAGTCAGCACCCAACAGTGTAAGAGCAGGAATAGCTTGGTGCAAGCCTAGGATTTAGCTGACATCATGGGGGGGGGGGGTCAGGCATACTTTAAGCGGATTGGAGCCCTGTGGCTCAGGTTTGCCCTTAACTTAGCAGAGCTAAGCAAGTGGGAGTGTCTGAGGCTGCCTAGCACTCTTTACATTGCCTAAGTGGGTGTGCACGCCACACACCGGGTTTTGCAGGAAAAAAAAAAAAGTAAACCAGGAAATAGCAGCTCTGTGCACATTTGAGCACTGTGTTTGTGCAGCATCCCTGGGCTTAAACAGGAAGGTAATGGGAAGAGAAAACAGCAGTAGGAAGGTAATCAAGGAGAACTAGCATAGCTGGCAGGTGAAATGTATCAGAATCAGCCAATTACACAGGCAGCAGACCAGCTCATCCCAGTACACTACTATAAACTATGCAAACGTCTTTCCATCTGGATTTTCCCACATACTCTACACCACCGGTGTATACAAGTGGGGAAATTTTAACAAATAAAAACAACAAAATGATAGGGGCTGCAGTAGCTATCATACATCAACATGTGGAAGAGGCTGAGGGTGGTGAGGATGAGAATGCTGTTGACCAACCCACAGTGAGGAGACGGAGAAGAGTGTACAGACCCAGGGTAACCTACCAGGGGATTCATGAGCTGGAGATAGTGGAGCACTATAGGGTGGACAGGAACCTCCTACAGCAAATTGTTGAGCTGTGCCAGCCACACCTGACGCACAGAACTAACAGAGGGGAACGCATTCCAGTGGATACCAAAGTATGTGTAGGCCTAAGAATACTAGCCACAGGTACCTTCCAAAGGCCAACTGGAGATATCATTGGGATCTCACAGGCATCAGCATCCAGGGTACTCCACCAGTTCCTGGATGCCATGTCAGCACATGCCAGTGAGCACGTATATTTTCCCAACACCCATGAGGCATCAGCCAGCAATATGCATCTCTTCCACCAAATAGCAGAATACCCTGAGGTAGCGGATGCTATAGACTGCATGCACATATGCATTAAAGCACCACCTGGTGAGCAGGGTAGGGTCTACATCAACCGGAAGGGCTTCCCTTCCATCAACTGCCAGGTCATGTGCGATGCCCAGGGCATTATAATGAATGTGTGTGCTGGCTGACCTGGAAGCTATCATGATTCCCACATCTGGCATCTGTCACAGCTGTACCAGAGATTTGCCAATGGGGACATCCCTTACAGTCACTTAGTGAGGGATGCTGGTTATGCACTGGAGCCGTGGCTGATGACACCCATCAGAAATGCCCACACACCCGAACAAGAACTCCATAATAAGGCACATGCATAGACCAGAATTATAATAGAGCATGTGTTTGGGATGCTCAAGTAATGGTTCCAGTGCCTGGACACATCCGGTGGAGCCTTGCAGTACTCCCCAGCTACATGTACTCAAATTGTCATCGTATGTGCCATGCTACACAATATGATCCTGTGGAAACAGCTGCAGCAGGAACAGCCTGGGGCAGTGCCACACAGCCCCCACCATTGCCAAGGACTGCACAGGCACAGAGAGACTCGGAGGAGGAACTACCTGAGCCTGTCCCAGTAGGCAGAAGAAGGCTTGCCCAGTATGCCCTGGCCTTGGAAAAGAGGCATCGCATAGCACATACACTGACACAGTAGGGACCCAGGGAATGACACCTCTCTCTGACTCACATACAGTAAAAGGGATACCAAATATGACACTACCTGTGCTCAACCATGTATAGGGAGTGTACTATGTGCATCCAACATAGGCAGTCATCCAGCGCCATCCTCACTAATGGTACGCCCACAAGGTAAGTCACTCTTCTTACCAATTGCCGAATGGATTAGTATGTGTTGCTACTTGTATCTATGGTATGGATGTGAGCATGCAAGGGAATCGGGTGGCTGAATAGGATGCCAGCAGATAGTAGACACCTATAGTGGCAGCATGAGATCTGTAACAAATACTGGTGTCACCATAGTAGCCAGTACTACACCTGGTGACAAAACCCATTATCAGGAAATGTGCTGGGCCACATGTGTGTCCATATGACACACACATGCCAGTCAGAAAGACTCACATACCCAACAACAGTCTCAGCCAGCAGGACAGGTGTAGACAAACACAAACAAAGGCTGTGCTAAATCCTCTAAACGATTGCTATGGCTAACCTCCCCCCACCCAGGCCTACACAGACAGACTACATCAGGTCAGGTAGTGGGATGTTAGTTCTGAAGGGTAAGAAGTCAGAAACTGATATGTAGGTCAATCAGTCCTAAGACCTGTAGTACACTGATATGCCTCTAGTCAACATGATAGGTTAGAATACATAATGAAATGGAGTACCTGACATACCAGTACAGTCATAGCAAATGTGTACAAGTGTCAGATGTGACCCCCAATCCTATGTAGAAATGTAGAAACAGTCAGATGTGCCCCCCAATCCTATGTAGAAATGTAGAAACAGCCAGGTGTACCCCCAATCTGATGTAGACATGTTGTAACAGTCAGGTGTGCCCCCCAATCCTATGTAGAAATGTAGAAACAGTCAGGTGTGCCCCCCAATCCTATGTAGAAATGTAGAAACAGTCTGGTGTGCCCCCCCCCAATCCTATGTAGAAATGTAGAAACAGTCAGGTGTGCCCTCCCAATCCTATGTAGAAATGTAGAAATAGTCAGGTGTGCCCCCCAATCCTATGTAGAAATATAAAAACAGTCAAGTGTGCCCCCCCCCAATCCTATGTAGAAATGTAGAAACAGTCAGGTGTACCCCCAATCTGATGTAGACACACTGTAACAGTCAGGTTTGCCCCCCCATCCCATGTAGAAATGTAGTAACAGTATGGTGTGCCCCCCAATCTGATGTAGACATGTAGTAACAGTCAGGTGTGCCCCCCCAATCCTATGTAGAAATGTAGTAAACAGTCTGGTGTGCCCCCCCCAATCCCATGTAGAAATGTAGTAACATGTATGTGTAGGTATAACACCCATGGAGCACAGATTACCTGAGGTGGCCAAGGTAGCAGGATAGATTGTAGCATTTGTACAATATGTAGGTATGCATCTGTTAGGTTGGTGTGTGTTTCATATTGTGTGGGAGTGGTCAGTATGTATGCATGGTGAGGTTTGACCTGGTGGCCATTGCCCAGTACTGCCGATGACCGGGCCAAGTCCTCACAACGGCAGTGCCAAACACAATGCTCCCCAGTATAACACATTCTAGCAGTAAGCCATTGTAAATGTATGGAGGTAATATGTATCACCATCTGAAAGATGGACATGGCATGACTGCTGGGCCAGATATACAAGCAGTACACAGGGGAAAGTACCCCAGACAGACAATGTATAATGTGTAACCATGAAATGGACACACCCTTGGAATTGTGCATACAGGTTTGCAGCACATTATCTGGGCTTGTAGTAGGGAATACTGATGTTGTCTGGCCAAACACTCGGAGATCACAAAGGTCATAGGAATGATGCATTGAGAAACAGCTGATGCCCCTGCACAAGCCAACATAAGTGGAATGTCCCATGCATATCTTTGAGTCAGATGCAAGTAGTGTCCATAGCACACATGCACCCAGCTCACCCAACCACCACCCACAGGTACCTCTTCGGTGCTGTTGGGAATGGGTACAATATGACCCCCAACTGTGTATGGCAATAGCAAAAGAATGCAGCATGCAGTGCAGGTGCCCCATGCAGGTGTGTCCCTAACTGTAAGAAGCACACTGCCAGCATCCACACCACCTGATCAATACTGACAGAACGTATTGGCATGAACACCTTGCAAACCTACCCTGTCACTCCAGGAGAATATAGTATATTGCAGTCTGGGACTGTAGGAGTGACAGAATGCAACGGCTTGTTACAGCTGGCCTGCATCACAACCAAATGGCCTACAGTCCTCTGCCAAAGGCCTGCATCTCATCCGTACTGCCAATGTATGTTATGTCATGGACTCCCAAATAACAACATAATACAGTCCACAGAACCCATATGCAAGGCCATGTGAACAAACCACAGTAACATGTCCACCATGTCCCACTGCATGAACTGTGGACCAACACCAATACACTGCTGTGATGAGGTAATAACTATAGGGAAAATATCAGAGAATGTTTGCATAATGTATGGAAGAGGATAGCATAATAGAAGGGGGTTGGGATCATGGGCAGCATGGAATGTGCGAAGTCCGAAACACAGTCATGTGCACATACTATCCCTGACTGCAAACACCAAAATGGGTGGCTACCAACCTGCCCGTAAACCACAATAGGGGTAATGTCCTGACTTATGACCCCTGCCTCTGGGTAACCTGTGTGAATCTGTACAGCTGTGAGGTATTGCCACAGCAAGATAAGGCCATACTGTCATGTTGATGGATGTACAAGTATGGGATCCTCTGTCACCACTGTACCAAGGTGTTGAATCAGTTACACAGACCCAGCAGCAAGTGTCTGCAGCTCCCCCTCCATAATGGCATTAGTTTTCAGGAATATGTAGGCATTTAACCACAATAGTGGACACAGCTGCATTCACCCTGTGTTCCCCAGGAAATCTCTGCGAGCAAAAATGTCTACCTGACAGTATTCGAGGACATAAAACATCACAGTGTATAACACTACACATTTCTGAATATCTCTGCTAACACCAGGACCATGTGGCAGAAGCAGCAGAGACAATTATCTACAGTACCCACTATCCCTTGCCCATTTTGACCCCGTATTGCCAACTAATCTACAGATATCCTGCAGAAACAGTTTGCTAGCTGTAGGTGTAGAACACAAAAGTCTGCACTGGAGTACAATCTACCTGGAATGGATCCACACATTCAGTGCAGAAGGGCATACTGGGCATGCTCCATAAATGAAAATGTCAGACAACAAAATACTGAAAGGTCATACTGGGCATGCTCACACACTTAAAGTAATGAAGCCCATGTCTGGCAACAACAGTGGACCATATATATCTGACAGTTGCAGATGTTAGTGCATACACTCCTCAGTATGCACCAGTCATGCTTTGCACACAAATTGGATAGGAATACACACACATATCCAAGGAAACACACTATAATATGGCAAACGTACACATACATAGATGTGTGGAAGAGAGTGACAGTGACAAAGAGCCTTCCATCACGAGGTCTGTTCTACCCAGCACATAGCCAAATGGCTACAACCACATGATGTGTAAATGTCACTCACTGTAGAAATTAGCCTCTGGAATCCCTCAGCATTATAGACCCTGTGGTGCTACTGCTAACTGTGCAACATAACTGTACAAGGCAATAGTCATCTAGCAGTTGTATACATGTACCTGTGGAATAGAAACCTGTGTGTGCCTGAGTGTGGTGTGTCTACCTCTAGATGAATGGGTTATGGCCCATGCACATGCACTGCCCTCCCCATAGTCCTACTATGGCAAGCCTGATGATATCAGTCACTGTGAAATACTGCTTTGGGGAAGAGATAGCCCAGTAATCTTTGTGGCGCTTCCTATAACTGTGTAATATTGTAACGTGATAAATTCATTAGATAGGAGTTTTAATCCCAGACATGTTAAGTGTGTGTGTGTGCGTGTGCTTATCTGTGTAGGGAGCAATGCTTTTTAGGCTAGTCACACTCACTGCAATTCAAATGCCCTACTTTGGCAAGCCAGCTGATGTAATTCACTTTGAAATACACCTGTGGGGAAAGAGGAGCCCACTGTTCTCTGTGGTGCATCCCATAACTGTGTAATGCTATAGTGTGATATAGTAGTTTGGTAGAGGTTCCATTCTCAGAGATGACAAGCGTGTGTGTTGGTTTGTCGGTGTAGGGAGCCATGATTTTGAGACCATTCACTGTCAATACAACCTCCATTGCCCTTCTTTGGCAAGCCTGCTGATGTCATTCCTTGTGAAATACACCTTTGGGGAATCAGTAGCCCAGTAATCTCTGTGGTGTGTCCTATAACAGCATAACACTGTAGTGTGATATAGTAGCCCCATAGAGTTCTATTCCCAGACATGGCAAGTGTGGATGTTTGTCTGTGTAGGGAGCAATGCCTTTTGAGGCCATTCACAGTCAATACAACTTCAATCACCCTTCTTTGGCAAGGCTGCTGATGTCATTCCCAGTGAAATACACCTTTGGGGAAGGAGTAGTCCAGTAATCTCTGTGGTATGTATTATAACAGCATAATGCTGTAGTGTGATATAGCAGTTCAGTAGGAGTTCTGTTCCCAAACATGGCAAGTGTGTGTGTTTGCCTTTGTATGGAGCAATGCTTTTGAGACCATTCGCAGTCAATACAACCTCCATAGCTCTTCTTTGGTAAGCCTGCTGATGTCATTCCCAGTGAAATACACCTTTGGAGAAGGTGTAGCCCAGTAATCTTTGTGGCACATCATTTAACTGCATAATGCTGTAGTGTGATAAACTAGCTAGGTAGGAGTTCTAATCCCAGACATGACTACTGTCTGTCTTTGTCATTTGTATTCTGTGTGGAGGTGGTTGTGAGTGTGTAACAACTGGACTCACTGTGGAGCGGGTTTTGCAAATTTCTTATATGGTGGGCCTATTATATATCACAATATCCACCTTACATGGATAACATATTTCAAATAGCTGAGAGGCTGGGGTGCCAATCCATACCCCTACATGTGACATCAAGGCCTGGTGAACAAAGTAAGCAACCCTTGTATTACCCAGAGGACACCCTCAACCCATGTCTCATACACAAACACCCTTGCCTAGGCAACAACTGCTTTGTTGGGAGTACCCTGCATATTGCCCACACATAGTAACCATGGTGTGATTGCAGTGGACTACAGAGGGAATGGCACCCTGTCCCATCACTACAATAGGCACATAATTGCAGACAGTGTGCCTTCACTATGTTCCCTACTGGATGCCTGCAACAACTGTGGTGCCATCAAATGTGACCCACAAAGGATATACCATGTCTTAAACACATGCCCTGTATGGACAGATGCCACTGACACCAGGGAATACCTGTATCATGCTATCAATGTAGGTGCAGGTTCAACATGGTGTCCCTTACCAGTTCCCGCCACATGAGGCCAGGACTGGCACATCAGATGATAACAATCTGTGTACACAACATGGGCCAGACACCTCCAGGTACAGTTTCACATGTCACTGAACATGAATGTGGGAAATGTGCACATCCCAGACACCATCCATGTCATGGACTATAGAGCACATACATGGCAAGCATTGCACAGCACTGGCCAAACACAACAGTAACCCAGGTGACTGAATGGTTAATACAATACCCACTTGTGTGGACCAATCCAGACACTACACCCCTGAGCCACACTGCAGACCATTGTCATGTGGCCTGATGCCATGGTATACCCTTCAGCTAGATTTGTGCAGACTTCTGGCACAGTCAACCACTACACACCTGTGAAGCAATGCACCCATGCATGTCAGTGCTGGTACCCTGTGTCTGTGTATGTGGAATATGATGCTTTTGACCACATTCACACTCACTACAACTCCCAATGGCCTACTGAAGCATGCTGTCTGATGTCAGACACCTTCACATACTCTTTGCCCATATATCATCCGGATAACCCCTGTGGTACATGTGATACATATGCATTACTGTACTGTG
The DNA here is from genome assembly GCF_019279795.1 of Protopterus annectens. Lineage (NCBI taxonomy): Eukaryota > Metazoa > Chordata > Ceratodontiformes > Protopteridae > Protopterus > Protopterus annectens. The sequence goes on from NC_056746.1 coordinate 1,217,421,789, forward strand.
GCAAACTAGCTAGTTAGGAAGTCTATTCCTGACCCTGTCAGCTGTGTCATTGTGTGTGAATCCCTGAGAGAGTGTGGCTGTGTTGACATTGACACCTGTTCATGTGGACAGGCACATGTACTACACCTACCTTATCACTACTATATCACTGTTGCAGATGCCACTCACCATCAGACATACCTTTGGACAACTCCCCCCGCATGTAAGCTATGTGGTGCATGCAATAACTGCACAGACATGTGACAGCAATGCATAGTCAGTCAGGGGTTTGAAACCCTGTAGTGGTAGCTGTATGACACAAACATGCTAATGTTTTACTCTCCCACCCTCTCCTTGACTTTCTTTGTCTCTGTCTGTCTCTCTCATGCCCTCTCTGGTGGATGTGGAGAAGTACACCTGCTTTGCCTAGGCAGCAGCTTGTGTTTTGTAAGTGATGCTCATGATCACCTGATGGCCTTTGCACAAATTGTGGTCCCCCTCTAGCTGATTGCATGTGGAACAGCTGTGGTAACATTCCTATATCCAGATGCATGGAAACACACTCCAATATCTAGGAAAATCATGTTGGTGTTCGGCCTTTCCATTCACTGTGAGAAGGACCTCAATTTGGTGTCTGGCAAACAGCATCACAGATGGTATTGGGATTTACCTCTAACAACATACACTGTGGAAACAGGCTAACAGACAGGAAGGAGATGTGCCAGACATGACTACAGAATGTAAGTGTTGCTCTTCTGCATTTGGAGTAATGTTTGTTTAACAGGGTGTGTGTGGTTATAGCTGGTCTACATAATTTAATACCTGTCATGAGAGTATGTATTTGAGGAAACAGCCATCTGTAGGGTTATCTGCAGACTGAGCAGTGTGTGGAGCCTTTTGTTTCTTGTGTTACTCACAGAACACCTATCTGGGAAATGCAGAAGCATATTGTGCGGATTGCAGTCAGTACATGGTGACAGCCATGAGAGTTACTGACCATATCCCTCATAGGACATATGTCACAACAAACCCTGGCATGACAGTAAATGTATGAGGTTATCAGAGCAACATGCCAATATTGGCCCAGTGTTTGTAGCCCCAGCCACAAGTCTGTCAACCTTTGTACATATGTCATGCAGTAAGAGGTGCATATGTTCTGTACACCAATATTTGTTGACATCATACCTGATAACAAGCCAGTCAGATATCAGACTGCTAGGTATGTTATGTATAGTAGCGGTTATTTCTGAGGACATAACCTGGGCATTCTGCAGTTATGTGTGCAGTAGTGGGGTCTGTGCACTTATGGTGATTGCTGACAGTATGTGTATTGCGCATACGCACCTTGGGCTGTGTACAGACTGTTGTAGATGCCATTGTTCTTGGTCCTGTTCTATCTAATGTTACATGCTGCTCCAGTGTATGATACCCTATTGGCTCACATCTGTAGGGTCAGACACACGTGCCCCATACCACAGACAGGCATTGGACCACACTGTGTCATGACCCAGTGTATGTAGGGTTAGTGTGTGAATAGCACATATGAGGATGGTGTTTATCAGACAGTCCATATAGTGTCATATTAAGCTTGCATACCATATGTGTCTGTGGCTGTGTTCACATTGGTTGTGGGTATGCAATTTCTCACAGGTGTATGTTACTCTGTGCTGTGACATGCATGTAGAGCCTGCTATATTTGCAGGTACATGTGTATTCCCCCATTCAAAATGTAGTAAAGTGTTGTGGCAGTCTGCCTGTAGTTTGCACAGTGCTTTGTGATATGCTTAGCAGCCTAGTGTAACTACCCAATGTGCTGTTATGTCCAGTTATTTGCAAGATATTCTGCAGCCAGGCCACCATAACTGTTGTGTATTTATGACAAAGCAATGGGATTCTGTACAGATTTATGTCACTAACTACTGGGTAGTATGTGGCCATGTGACCTCTGCACCACCAGGTAGTATCTGCCAGGACAGACTGGCGTGTGTGAATGCATAAACTGTGTGTGCATATGTAGTCCATTATTTACATGATATACTCATGTAAATGGCTATTAACATCCACATTGTGAGGCATGGTCCACATGTCTCACATAAAGGGGATCTGTGTACACCTCTGGAATGACCACTAAGTGCCAGACTGTCCACATATATTGGTCATATCTCTGCTGTAGTCCACATGATCATTACTGTGCTAGCAGTGGTACTCTACTATGATGTCTTTAGGATGTCTGAAGGTAGCCAATAAAGCATATTTCAAAAGCAGATGTGACCCCCTCCACACACACACAACATGTCTGTTAAGACACCCCTGTTACAGTAGCAACAGTCTACATATATACCTGCAATACATACATGACATCCCCTTGCACTAAGAGGTTGGGACTATTGGTACTGAGGTAGGACTCCACTCCATGTTCTGGACATATGGTAAACATATATGTATATATATATATATATATATATATATATATATATATATAGATATATACACATATACATATATGAATATATATATATATATATATATATATATATATATATATATATATATATATATACATATATATATATATATATATATATATATATATATATACATATAAACACTCACATATATACATATACACAGCAATATATGTCTACACATATACAGATATATAGATATATATGCACATATAGTTATGGATATCTACATTAATATCAACATAAATAGGTATATCTGATTAGATATGTATGTGCATATAGTCATAGATATCTACATATATATCAACATAAATAGGTATATCTGTGCACATAAGATGTGCATATATATACACACACACACACACATATATATATATATATATATATAGAGAGAGAGAGAGCTACAAATGGCCATATATATGATGCACTATACAGATGTGTAGACATACATATGTATGAATATATGTATGTATGTACATGTAGGCATATATCTATATAAGTATATGTATATATCCATATTCCTGTCATGTGTTAACATCCAGGTTGTGTATACTTTCCCAGATGTATCTCACTGTATTTATCTGATATGTGTATATTTAGATATAACAACACATGTGATGCAACAGTAATATTGATAACAAGTACTACACAATTGTGGAAGTCAAAGCAGTTGTTCAATACTATTCAATATGTGTACTGACAGATATATTAGAAAAACAACAACTGTCTTCATAGCTGTCATGCTGTAGTGGTTAACTGTTGTGACTATAGTGTACAGGGTACAAGGTTGAAGACCCACAAGGGATGTGTGTTTACTTGCTGAGTGGAATAAAGGCTGTCAGATACAGACTGGATAAGGCAGTTTTGAGCAGCTTTAAGTGCATTTGGGTGGGTTTGTGTGAAGCTAAGTGGTGCTAAGCTACGCTTAAGCATACAGGCACTTACACCATGTAGGCTTTGCTTACCAGTGTGTGAATCTGCTTAGCTGGTATATTGCAGCAATGCTTACACCTGCTAAGCATGGCTCAGCCCTGATAACCAGTGCCCATATCCCAGTCTGATAACATAACAGAGTAATGACATCTGTAATAAAGGTATGTAATGCCATGTACAATACATGCCTCTATGTGCTGTCATTACAGTAGCAAGTGGTGTGAATCTCATGTCTTGGACACACAAGTATATAAGATGTGTACAGCACTGTTATCCATGTGAATGTGTTACATACAAGGGTAGTAACTCAGGTTATGTGCTGCCACACTGGCATGTAGTGTATCATGGCGGTACTAAATGTAGTAATGACAACAAGCACATCTGCAAGCATAGCTGGACTCTGAGGTTTCACTGTCATGTTCCTCGTGTGAGAGCTGTGTCACAGTATATATCCCCTACTGGATAATGATCTGACATGTGGAAAGTAACTGTAGAGTACCATCTGTACAGCACATGTCAGTGAGGGCTTCAAACATGTAGTTATGGCATACATATTGTTGTCAGATGTTTATCTGTCAACACATTCATCCTACTGCATAGCTACTTGCCAAGCTGATGTCTGTCAGTCCCTGTACAGATGTGCAGATGGGAGCTATCCAGCTTGGATACGTACAGGCAACCTATGCTTGACTGACACTGACATATCTGCCCAGCTGTGTTATAGCTAGCACATATAGGAGACAACACCCTGTACGCACCACATGCCATGGGTACCTCCACTACACTACCGCAGTCAACAGAACATGCCTGGGTACAGTTCTCCATTGCAGACACTAACCATGTGTTGTAATACATGTTGCATACATGTCAACTAGATCACCTCAGTGGCCATTTGCAGGAGGCAGCCAGAGGATTGGCTGATGCATGTCACTCTCACCATGAGGGTCACCCCAGTAGTGTCTATCAATAGATTGCCTGCTGGCACCTGGCAGGTGGCATGATACCACTGTACACACATCCCCTACACTACCCATCTCTCCATGGACAATAGCCAGACACACACCTATGACCACCTGCAGCAATGCACCCCAGTACTGACACATGTGTACGTGTGCATTACTGAGTATAGCAGTGTCTGTGTGTTAGTACACCTGTAGTTGGGCATACCGTGAAGGCCTTCACAACCATCGCAACACCCATTGCCATAGTAAGATGTGGCTGCTGCATCGGACATTACATGTACTGTTATGCTCCTCTCCCTAACAGCTACATGATCCTTGCAGTACCAGCGTAACACTGTTGTACAAATGGGTCATTAGGCATGGGATACCCATTGAGTTCTGGCAAGTGTGTATGTATGTGGGCATGTCTGTATATCTGTAGGGTACAGTATTCCGAAGCCACATACTCCTTTTACAATACACATTGCCACAAAGTAGTATGGATAGTGTTGTTACTGCCCATAGGTGAGGCATGACAATGCAACACCCCACTATGCCTGTGACATGTGCATTAGATGCATATCCCTGGAGTACCACTGTTGGGATATACAGTGGGTTGTATCATAGTCATGGACAATGTGTGATGGTGGGTATGTCAGAGTGTCACCATGGGTTCCAGTGAGTACAATATCCGCTGTGGGATATGGGTGCTGTGTACATTGTCATTACACCATGGTACACCTGATATATGTCTTATGTACCACTGTATGGTGACCACTGTCACCATCAACCATACAGGTAACTGATACCACAATCCAACCCAGTTATGCATGTGCTGTGTTGTTTGCAGCCTACCTGTAACACACTGGACACACTGACAAGTTAGTTAGTACCAATAGTCCCAGGTCTCTCAGATGTGTGTCTGCCTGTTATGTGTCTGTCAATGTGTATATGATGGTATGTCACACTATGTATTGTCCATATACAACCATTACATCCCCCAATTACCATACTGGGGATGTTCTGCATGTAGCATGTAACATGGAACACACCTCACCCTAAATACTGCATGGTGTGTGCAATGATAGCCACACACTTCAGTAGCACTACATACCTAGGTAGTGGTCTAGTCCCAGTGTTGCCAAGAAAGAGTGTGCATGTATGTGAATGGGTCTACATCATTTTGCTGATTATACATGTCCCAGCGGGTCACCTGTCAATGTGGCACAGGCAATAACTGTTATACAAACCTGTGACATCTGTTCAACTGTACCCAGGATATGTCACAGCCATGGTGTCACTACAGTGCCATACCCCTTGTGGAATATGACTGCAGAACATCCTCCTGCTGACACATGTACACCTATGACACAAATGGATAACATTATGGAGATCACAATCACTCAGTGTTACTAACAGCTATAATGCATCATTGCTGGACAGCTACACTTCCTGACATGTATTCATTAAACATTTCTCTTGACAACATGTTACACTGCAGTACATTGGTACACTGTAGTGCAGTCATTGTGTGCATCAGAACCATATTAGCCTGTCCCTGCATCAATGTTATGGATGACAGGGATGTGGCACAGGTATCATCACATGGACAGGGTGTGTTGTTGGTTTGCCAGAGACCGAGGGTGGGCCATATGTTTGACACCATGTGTGTGGGTGAGGGGTGTAATTAGTAGAAATGGGCATGGTGATGTGGTGTGTGTAGGTATGGGGTTGCACTAGGTGTGTTCGTATAGGGTGTGGGTATGCATGCACACAGTTCTGCCATGTGGATGCCCTATACAGGTGTTTCTTGGACAGCTGCAGACCATATCTGGCAGGGTGTGCAGTTGAATACCTCCAGCCACAGACATGCAGATTGTGCCTGTCAGGGGTTCCATGGACACATCCAGGTACAGGCCTCAATGTGCTACTCTCCCCTGATGATGACAAATGTCTGCTGTAACCAGGTCCCTCCTGGGACTGGCCGGGGCCACATGCACGTGGCCTGCTGTGGTGTGGTGTGGACAGCACCCCCTGCAGTGATGGGGCTGGTACTGCCACTATGGAAGGGTCAAGCTGACCGCCAGCTGTTGGCGTTGCTGGCCCACATCCAAGTGGCCATCACTGCACTCCAACCACATGTTCAAGCACCGACAAACCACAGTTGATGAGGCCCACCACCTCACCCAACCATCTATCCATGACCTCGGTATAATCACAGAGGGCACCAGACAGTTCATGGAAGTTGTCGTTTGCAGATGTGAGAGCAGCCCTCTGCATCTTCAGGCCCTATCTGATGTACAGTTCCATACATGCCTGCACCCCCTTGACAGTCTGAAACATGCACCTGGTGGTACCAGTTGTGGCACTTCTACCAGAGGCATGATGACCAGCGGCCCTACCATGAGCACCCTGGTACATCTGCCTATGTGGTGCCCTGTCAGACATCCGGCTTTGCCTTCTGTGACCAGACACAACAAGCATAGATACCACACTCTCCTGTTCACTGCCAACAACCACCAACTGTCCCTCTGCTATGGCCACTGGTGATGGGGTATGTATAGGTAGTGTAACTGCGTGCGGGGTTGGGGTGGCTAAGAGGGGGATGTCAAATGATGGTGCAGTTTTGGCCCCTGACAACCCCGCCTGTGCCTCAACAGTACTATTATCATCTTCAGTGTCTGTATGGACACCAACATCAGATTGCATGCAGGATGGACCCTGACCCACCTCACCACCTGTGGGGGAAAACAAGAAAAGCACTTTAAGACCTGTACAGCATTGCAAAACAGTGCACACACATACACACACACACACACACACACACACACACACACACACACACACACACACACACACACACACACACCTTCCACCTTAATACCTGCCTGTTCCTGATTTTACAGACAGTCCCACATTTATTCACATAAGTTCCCCATCCTGCATCACACTTGGTAACATACACTCATTAATACCACTCATTAACGTATCATTCCTCTAAATGCCTAGGCGAGTGATCGCAAAACAAGACCTGTTACTCCATTACCTTCTTGACTTGAGTGGAGTAGGTTTTATATGGCCTCACTGCCGTCATCCAGTGTTTACCATGTGTATGTCCGTACATCATGAGCATGGCCCCTATATGTTAGGGGCTACTACATTCACTCCATAATGTCATGCACTGGAGTGTCATGTGTAAGTATTGATCAGTACATGCCAGATCTGCTGCTCAATCAACCTATCATGTGGACAACAGTAATATATGGATACACTCCCTGGTGTTGTCTAGTAATTCCCCAATGCATCTGTAGTGCTGCATACGTGAGTAGTCATTCACCTCTCTGCTGACTGCAATATTAAGGGTATACTTGGTGTCTACTTTCCCTCCCAGTGCATGTTCCATGATACAGACCTTATTATGCTATCAGCTTTCCTGTGATTACATATCAGACAAGTATTCCTGGTGTCTCCTGTATCAGTCCATGTCCATGTACTGCATGATCCCAAATGGAAGTACTGCCATATGAACAACCCCACAATCACACATGTGCATACATGGACACTCACACAAACACACACACATGCACACACATCCTACATGCATCAACCCGCCTCCACTCCACCAGATTGCACTTACAGACAAAATATCACACACCATACACACGCACACACACACACACACACACACACACACACACACACACACACACACACACACACACACAGGTGAGGTTGCACAAAGATAATACACACAGTCCTCCCATTACCCATCTGTCAACATGCATAACGTATGGTACTCAACAGCATGCAGTGCAGCTATAGTCAATCCATGCTAGCAACAGTATACATGTGTGTGATGCATGGGCTGTGTTAGTAGGTGATGCCCCTTCCCCTGGAAAACACTGCACCCATGTACACAGTACTGCTGTGCACCTGTTCTGCACCCTGTCATGCACTGTGCACCAAACTTCACAGGTGTACAAACCATTACTGAATGTGTATTACTGTGTCAATTATGTCTGCTCTAATGCTCACACTCCTATGTGTTTCAGCAACATATACCTGGGATGATATGTGGACAGATGTCATTGGTGAATGTCTGATGTCTGGTTTACAAATCTCAACATCAGTGGTGCATGTATGACCAATTCAATACTATTACACTGACAACCATCAGACCTACCATGGCTATGGGGAGTGTACACAGCCTTATTGATATGATGCACTCTTTCTTGATTTGCCATGGGACCACATCACCGCATATATTAACAGTACATGATCCTGATATGTGACATATATCCTGTACATTCAAATGCAGTGTCTAAGAAATGTGTTAGGTGAGCAGATGCTGACCGTGATGCATACACTCTGTGGGTGCATATGTGTACACACACTTATCATGACAGTTTATTGCACCTATTGTTATGTGTACTACAGCAGTCACTATTCCTGGCAGGGGTATACTAGCATGGGCCAACTGCATTTGCCAGTATATGGTCAGTCTGCCCTACCTATGTCCCCCAACTTTGCATGATTGCAAGGTCTACTCATGTGCACATCCCCTGGTGTTCACACACTGCAGTCACTATTGCTGTGGGGGTAGGGTTACATCTGCCACAGTTCCTGAACCTGACTGTGTACAGATACAGCCATTCTTAGCATCCCTAGCATCCCTGCTGCAGTACACTGGTGTGTTATGCTGACACACCCTCCCCACCTTCAGCCTTTTTGCATATGCTTGACAAGTATGGCCTACACATGTGTGTCAGTTTGCAGTGTCCCATATACTGAACACCACATGTAACAGCCTAGTCCCAGCTAATAATGTGGACCACAGTATTATGTTATGCCATAGTGTAGATCTGTAACGGTTGCTATTGTAATACTTGTATATACACTGTTGTTGCACTATATAAGGGTGATGTTTCACACATGTCCCTAGTGTAGGCGATGTGTCCCACCATTATGTTCATCCCTGTGGACACATTTCACAATGACAAGATGTTAGTTGTTTTGCAGGTGTCTGACATACCCTTCAGATACCGCATCATGGTCACCACTGTGATACAGTGCATTTAACAGCAACAATACGTGAACATGTATGGCATGCATTATGAGCAGGTGTGTTAGATGTGTGCATGGAATATACCATAGCCATTACATGCCTGGTGTATTGGCAAGCATGAACATAAACCATACTCACCAGCTACAGGCTGCTCCCTTGGTGGTATACCAGAGGGACCTACATAAGAGTGTGAGAGATGCAATGTCAGTGGCCACAGCTGTGGCATTGCTACAGGGTGGGTGCAGCATTATAGTACATCAACAGTACAAGTCCAGAATACTACCGCTTATGCATATTTGTTTATTACTGCTATGCAGCAACAGACTATATATATGACATCTCACATATGCATGATCTACCTGTACAGATGTAGATGCATACGCAACAGTGGCCTACTGATGTGCCCTGTGGCCTTACCTGCATACTCCTCAGCTGGTGTGTGAGTAACACCCGCCTCCACAATGGTCTCTGCCAGTTGTTGGGTGTTGAGACGGGCACGTGCCATGAGGCTGGTGAGGAGCTCCTCAACACGTGTCGGGGGGATGGATGGCATGACCCCCCCATTGCAAGGTAATCCCTTCAGATTGCAGCAGCATGCCAATGATCGCTGGGAAACAGGTCAGAAGAATGATGTCAGACCTGCTCATAACTGTCGTTATGCAGGCCGACATCATTGACCCTGTGGACTAGATAATTCCACATAGTGGTCTGCTTCTGCTGCTCATGGGTGACCCTGTTGAACAGAACTGGATAGTGCTGTATTAGGTGGTTCAAGACAACCTCATTTTCCACCGCTGAATACCCAGGTAAAAGGCCGTGGGACATCTTGCCTGAAAGGCATAAAGATGGAAACAGGTCTGAGCAATTCATGCAGCAAGGTTGCCATAGTTCTTAATACACATCTCTGTCACCCCCCCCCACCATATCAGTGACAACAAACTGTTCACACAACTCAATAGGTACGGCTACAGCTTACCTACAATTGGGACATATATTGTATTGTACCACACTTTCTGCTATGTGTTTGTAGCCATGTTCCCTGTGTGGACACTATCGTTGATGGCCTGTTACAGACTATTTCATCTGCATGCCATTGTTAGGGCCACTATGGTTCCATATATATGCATGTGGTATGCTTGCTATGTGATTGCTGCACATCTGTCATTCTGTGTTATTGGGGATATATATGCATGCTGTTGGACATGTTCCAGGATTGTGTGGACTATTACTACCCACATATGTTCTATAACAGTGACACAATAGCATGTTTAGGGAATCACTGCCAGCAAAACCACCTCTCCCACCTCATCTGGTCATGTTACCAGGCCACATCACATTTAGGACCCACCCTAGGGCCTCCTTATCTACTGGTCTAGCACTACTTTCTGGTGGATCCACCTCAGAGGATGTTGTCCCCCCCTGGGGGGCACACAAAGACATGATTCTGTCACCCAAGGTCAGGTCCAGGGTCTGTTCCATAGGGGGCTCTACAGACACTTGTGGGATGTGCTACAGCACCTTGAGGCACCCAGATTGTCCTTTTTTTAAGGTGAGAGTGGGATGTTGTGGAAGGATAGTAGGTATATTTTGGGAGGTAGGATGGGTAGGAAGACAGACAAGACAGACAAGACAGCATACAGGGGCAGTATATAACAAGTGGGGGGTAAACACCTTGGATGGGGAGGGGTGTTTGGAAATAGGAAGCCCATGAGCCCCTAAATGGAAGCAGTGGGACTGAGGTCCCCACCCATGGGCAGTCACCACTGCACAACTTCACAACCCCGAAGGTGGCTGTGCCGGGGGATGAGCAGGAAGGGCAGGCTGACCCGCTAAATGTGCCAAATGGCCCTCAAGCTGGCATAGCAGATCTCCAAACTTCTTTCTGAGCTCGCTATGCACAAATCCCCAGACCTGACTTTGGGTGACAGGATCCTATTCACACTCGCTCCCAGGGGTGACGAGCCCCATTCCTTGAGGTTTTTCCACCTGAAGGTGGTGCAAGACCAGAGGATGTGGAAGTCCCGGAGTGGGTCCTAGACATGCTGGAGCCCGATGCCACGGCCAGATGAGGTGGGAGAAGTGGGTCTGCTGGGACCGGCCTTCCCATATGTGCTATAGTGTTGCAGTTTTAAAACATATGTGGGTTAGTAATAGTCAACACAATCCAGGATTAGTTATAACAGCATGCATATATATTCCCATTAACCCAAAACACCAGATTTGAAACAGTTGCATAGCAAACAGAACACATGCATATATGGAACCACAGTGGCCATTACAATGGCATGCAGGTTACATTGATAGCAACAGGCCACCAATGATAGTATTTCAACATGGAACATTAATAGAAACACATTTCAATATTTACTGAACAATAGGACATATGTCCCAACAGTAGGTTTTGTGTAGACATACCCATTGATTTGTGTATTTAGATTATTGTTGCAGATATGGTGGGGGGGTGATGTCAATTAACAACTTATATATCCTTGTAGTACTCACAACTTTAATGATCATTGCTGTAATCATTAAGGTACAGGTTTTATTACAATACCCTATGGCCTTGATTTGGGCAGTGGTATGTTTGTACACATTGTATACTTCAACTGTCTTATAGCTAAATTCTACATCTCTTACCTGGTAGACCTCTGGAGAGAATGTTTGTTAATACTACCTGAATGTTTCTACACATATTCCCAAATTCCAAGTTAATATTATGCACATACCTCTCAATCTATTAATGCACACTTCTGGACAAAGCTTGACAACATGGGGATACAAATAGGGACATGTTTTGAATATTGCTGTCATAAACTTACTGAGTTGCTAGAATGACAGGATTTGTTTTAATATACATTTTCTGAAGGTTTTGAGGTCTGAAAATCAAATGTATGTCATTATTTCATAACTAGAATTCTGAGATAATCCCACTGATTTGCCAGGGGGACAGAGAAACGGGCAGAAAATATGAGCCAATTATCTGGGCATTCTGAAAAATCTATGCAATTGAGAGGTATGATTATGCATACAGCTTACTACCACTCCCAGGATTCGAACCATGGCTGTGTCTGCTAAAAATACAACAATTTAAGTCACAGCAGAGTGTGCTATTTGGATCTTGCTGTTTATGCCTTTAGTGTTTTCTGTCTAAGTCTCTCTTGGTTGTACAATCTGACCTTGTAATTACAACTGTCTTATACAGACATTCCTAGACATATTTTTATGTAGCACACTGTGAGAAACAGTGGTTGACACAACAGTACTATTCTGATATCAGATGTTACTAAATGCTACATGTCAGGCCATACTATAACAGAGTAAACACTACCAGTCCGGGATTTAAATCTTTATTGCCAGGCACAGTTTTCTTATCTAACAGACCTGTGGAGGAAATGTTTGTTAACACTACCTGACTGTTTCTACACATATTCCCAGATTCCAAGTTAATATTATGCACATACCTCTCGATCTCTTAATGCACACACTGTGGACAAAGCTTGACAAAATGGGGGTACAAATAGGGACATGTTTTGAATATTGCTATCATAAACTTGGAGAGTTGCTAGAGTGACAGGATTTGTTTTAATATACATTTTCTGAAGGTTTTGAGGTCTGAAAATGAAATGTATGTCATTATTTCATAACTAGAATTGTGAGATCATCCCACTGATTTGCTAGGGGACAGAGGAACAGGCAGAAAATATGAGCCAATTATCTAGACATTCTGAAAAACCTGTACAGTTGAGAGGTATGATTATGCATACAGCTTACTACCACTCCCAGGATTCAAACCATGGCTGTGTCTGCTAAAAATACAACAATTTAAGTTGCAGCAGTGTGCTATTTGGATCTTTCTGTCTATCTCTTCAGTGTTTTCTGTCTAAGTTTCTCTTGGTTGTACAATCTAATCTTGTACTTACAACAGTCTTATACAGACATTCCTAGACATTTTTTTATGTAGCACAGTGTGGGTAAAAGTGGTTAACACAACATTACTTTTCAAAGACTGCAACAATAAATGCATACAATGCCAGAGTAAATGCAACCAGTCCAGGATTTAGAGCTTTATTGCCAGGCAGTTACAGTTTTATTTAACTATGACCTATATGGGACTATTACTGTCATATTGTCTGGTTTATTCAGTACAACACATACACAGTTTTTATACTGCCAGGTGACTTTCTACTACCTTATATTTATTTGGTATGACTACTACAAGCAGGATTGTTACTCACCAGCCTTGCGATGCAGCCTTTGCAGCCTACTAGCATGGGCTTCCTGATTCACAGCCCACTCAGCTGCAGCTGTAATGGAAATAGAGAAATTTATAGGCATACCTATCCATCATATACACAGGTTGGACATTAGTAAACAGTTATTAGTATGAGTACTTACACACTGCTGGGACATCACCTCTCTGCCTTGCTTCTTGGAATCACTCATCCAAAAGCTCCATCTTTCTTCTCATCAAGTTGGCATAGTGGTGCCAGACCTGCTCACCAGTCCAAGGGATGCCAGTGGCACTGGTGAGATCATGAGCAAGATGGTTCCAGGCTTCTGCTTTATATTGGGAGCCTTGGTACTGGCCCTGCAGCAGTCTCTCATCATGGTTTTGTACTAAGAGCCCTACCATGACCTTGGACTCCTTTGTGTCCCAGCGCTGCGCACAAAAGCCCATGCCCTCATTAACTCCTGCCATACTGCCTACAGTGGGAAGCTGCAACCAGTTATGAGCTGTATTCCCATCTGTGGGGTTTAAATACAACTGATGTCCCACCCTTTGCCATGATTGGATGGTTTTGAATATGCTGAGCTAAGCTAAGCTATGGGCAAACCTGCTTGGCTAAGGTTGGCAGTGTTTAAAGGAACAGGTTCAGCACTGCTTACTGATGGGAAAATCTACTTAGCTGGGCTACTCATTGCTTAGCAGTCATATTTACAAAATGCTTACACCTGGTAAGCAGATCTGTGCAATGCTTAGCATTGCTAATTTTTCATTTTATAGACTATCTGCTCTATGGCATTAATTCATAGTTCATTACATATTATACATTTGTTTACTGTCCCTGACATCCCCCAATGAGCTTTCAATTCATTTATTCATATGTGACTATACTGTATGGGGCACTTGCTTTTATATGGGGGTTTCACAACTTTATTAAACTGACACCTCACATCTGGACCTAATGCAGTACTCCAGTTAACAAATATATGTTATTTAGTAGCTAATAATAAAAAGAAAAATGCTTATGTACTGCTTTCACATGTAGAATGCAAATTGGTTACAGTGGGGAGCAAACCAGGAATGTCTGCTTATAAAGCATAGCTCTAACCACTATTCTTTTACAATACTGCTTATGTTGGATGTCTCTTGCTATTTAACTTCTTGTGCTGTTTAAGCTGGACTAAGCATAGCTAAGCAACGGCACACCCGCGCAGCTACTCTTAAACTTTATCGCATTTATAAAAAAAATAATCATTTTTGTTGTGTTATTTTAACTATACCATTCAGAATTTCACTGCTAATGCTGAACCCATTATTTTATCAACTTTCTGCTCTATGGGACAATTGTCCCTTTTGGCTTTGTCCACATTACTTACTCTAATGGGTTGGGAGGTGTGAGCTATGTGCTTATGCCACCTGTGTTATCCTAACAACTTTTGGCTTGTTAGGGACAATTGTCCCTTATGCCTTTGACCAGATTTGTTATCCTGACAGGTTGGGGATATTATGAGCATTCTCGCTCATTTTTAATTGCCGAAAGGCAATTCTGGAGAACAGGGGGCATGTGTATTGTGAGAGCTCTGCTCTCAGACACACCCCCTGCACTCTTACACAGAACCCATGTCTGTTTTAGAGCATGGCAGTGCCCCTTCATAAATATGCATAGTGTGCTGCCATGCTGAACAGGAACAGGAACAGTCCCTGCCATACAGGAATAAGTTAACTTATTCCTGCACAGCTGCAATGGCTATCTTTAAAAAAAAAACACTAGAAAAAGCCAGTGTTTATCACATTATATTTTTACTTGCTTACAAAATGTTTAATTTGTAAAGGTACATGGTATGACACTATTCCTGGACAAGTTGTCATAGTTCAGACTATATTAGAATATTCTTTTGGTATGTTAACAGTTATATAATCTTGCTCAAGAAACATTTTCACTGCAAAATGTCTGTTACACTTTATTCTGTATTATTTTACATTTTTCATTAAAACAATAAGCCCAAATGCAATTACATGTTTCTGTAAGTATCTGCCCTCGGCCAGTATTTTATAATAACTTGCCTCTCCAGAGATATCTTTGTTATTTCTTGTAGTGTTTCAGTTTCCTGCTACTACCATACAATCTTGATGAATAATAAGGCTAAACCCTTTCCCATAATATTCTTTATATCTTGTCTCACTGCTTTTGTTGTTATAGAGTGTGCACCAACTGTAATTCTTCCACACTGCCAATGACTTCTCTTTCTACATAATTTCTTTCCTGCCTATCTTTCATTTGTTCCTAAATATTTATTCTTAACCATTTTAACTAATATTATGACCCCTTTCTTTTGGTCTTGTTCTGTTCCAGCAAAGAAATCCTGTTTCCCACTTTTCTTTACAAAATGTTTACATTATTTATGATTTAGGTGTGTTCTCATGCAGCATTATTATCTGTGTATTATTAAATTTAAGTCAATATATTTTCTTATTTTTCTTTTAAACCAGCCTATTGATATTCCAAGGCAATCAGTCAAATTATGCAATAGAAAATCTTATATTTTATTATACTTAACTTACATTCATTGTCAGTCAGTCCTACATTTTAATATAATCCCTTTACCCTTCATTAGTTATTTTAAAAACTATTTCTGTTTTTAAAAGTTTGGGTTTGACTATCTAGGCACAGTAATTTCATTCTATTGCAATCTATCATAGCTTGTCAAAGAAGGCAAATGGCATTCCAAAAACATTTAAGTCAGATCATTCTGCAGACTGAAAATTGCTCATTCTTAAGCCTGTAAACAAATGTGAGTTTATCCAAACAGCAAACAAAATGCAGTGCAGTTAGTTAAGTTCTAGTAAGTAGTTACTGATATCAGTGGCTTTGAAATATCTTCCAGTGTACCTCTTCTCCATTTTAATTATACCAAACAACCCTGCCCATATGTATATTCCCCTGCATTTAAAGAAGTTTCCTCAGTCAGTATGTTTTAAGTGCATTATTTTTTGAAACCCTTGCTATTTATCCTACTTCCAGTAAACATACTTGTGTCGTTACTTTGTATATATTCCTATAGCTAGTAAATACTTTACCTGAAACAACCTTATACAATATTGTCTACTGGGTTCCAGCACATAATATATTAGTTCCTAGTTTCATTCTTGATTCATTTATTTATTTTCCTCCTTTCTTCCTCACTGTCAAAGTCCAGTTATTAAAAGCAAAAATAAAATAAACAGTTGAAAGTCTGAAAACAGCAACTTTTATTAAACAGTATGCAGTATAGCCTCCCTTCACTTAAATACAAATATTTATATTAGTATTGCTGGAGTAGTTTGCTTTTTATACCAGCTGACCAGTTGCTTGTTCTCCCACTACTTTATTTTGTCTAGCTGCTTGTTCTCTCACTACTTTCTTCTGTCTCCAAACCTCCCTTTCTTTTTGCTAGTTTATCTTGTACTAGTTGAGGCTCTGTGAAGATTTTTTTTTTACTCCAAGAGGATAGAAGACTCAAAGTAATGCATGACACAATAACTTGAAGTTTTTTTTTTCTCTGAAGAGTCTTATGGAAGTGAGAAATTAATTTCTGTTCATTCACATTTATACCACAAAGTCATTACTCATATAAACCCTTGCTGTCTCCAGCCTTGAAGGTTATTGTCTTTCTCCACATCCTGGAAAGAATTTCCTCCTTTAACTGGTATGTCTACAGTTTAATCAGTATAGGTCCTGACTGATTTTTTTTCACTCTCAGATCAAGAATATTTACTGTATGTGCTCTTTCTACTTTAATATCATCAACAGAAAGAACCAGTCCATGTGCTGAGGCTAAGATGTCATATTTATGAGTAGGAATGGTGACAAAATAAAAATGTAAACATGTATGGGATACTCCTGGCTTGTACAAAGGGTTAAAATAAATCTACTTTAGTAATAAAGAAATACTGCATAGAGGAAATGAGCTCATTTCTAAGGTTAGAGAGAAAGTGAACTTTGCTTTAGTACATTTGGTTTCTAGATTTATATGATGAAAACATGCTTTATAGCTGTAAGCACTGTGTCTTTTTCCCTTTTATAAACAAGCACTGCATGAGCTTCGAGGGGTTCACTGCTTGATGCAGCCTGCTGCTGGTCAGATATGCATTAGCACTGTCTGGGGACTGCCCACGCCCTGTGTACTGTTGTATAAAGTGCTAATAAGATTACTGCCTGCTTTTCAGAACCTGTCATAAAATTGTATTGACTGTATATTAACCTTTTATGAGATTACAAGTTATACATTTTCTGTAGAATTCTTGTCCAGTCAGTGTATATGCCCTTCCTGCTGTGTACTAACCATTTCAGATTGTACATAATTAAAATAAAATAGAAGGAAGACTTTGGTGCTCCTTCTGTGTAAATACCATATTAGATAATACATAATTAAAGGAAAAAAAATAACAGAATGACTTTGTGGAGTTGTGCTTCATTCACGATTTGTTTCAATGCCTCGCAACTACTGATTGCCGGGAAATGTTATGATTCCCACAAAACCCCACATTGGATTAAGAGATTAAATGGAAAATTAACAAATAACAGAAGAAAAGAAGGTTATGAGTTTGCATTAAATGTGATGAACCGATCCTCATGATTAGGGTAATTTTTGATATTCCACTACAAACCTGTTATGCACACATTCCTTAAGGACCCCATGTGAATGCCACTTCCTTTTGTCATTTGAGTACTTATTAACCTGTGCATCCTAAATTAACATACCAGAGGCACCCTTATTACAATGGAGAACCTATGGTTGGAGTACAGTACTAGCCTGAAATATAGAGACAATATGGAGGTTTCCTCACAGAACAATCTGAAATAATGCAGTGACTAAACCAAACATAATCATTTAAAACATTATGAATAAATATTATACAATATATAACATTGTTAATGAAATTATTATATGTGAAGGCATCAGAGTTAAATGTTTTTCAGTTCACAGATCTGAGTATTTTAACACTGAAATCTATTGATAAATGTTAGGGTACATTTCAGCTTCTTCCTGCATCCACACTTTTTTCACTGGTTATGATTTGCACTTGTGAACTTTTGAAGTCTTCTAAGTAACTGCCTTAGTTAAAAAAAGAAAAAGAAGAAGAAAAAGAACAACAACAATATCCAGACTGCAATTAAAAGTTAAAGCTTTGCAGATGTACTCCTACAACACTTAGTTTATCATAAGAACTGTTATATATTTTGGCATTTGGACACTAAAAGAGAGGGAGAAGCAATGTAAACAGTATGGCTAGTCAGTACGAATGTTGGCTTTAAAGGCATTGACATGATATATACGTGTGCGTGTGTGCGTGCGTGCGTGTGTGCGTGTGCGCGCGTGTGCACGTGTGTGTGTGTGTGTGTGTGTGTGTGTGTGTGTGTGTGTGTGTGTGTGTGTGTGTTGTGTGTATGTGTGTGTCTCAGCGGTGCAGAGAGACAGAGATGACTAGTGATGGAAATGAAAATTCAAATTGTGCAGAAAGCAGACTTTAGAATTACATGTCTAAGAACACATGTATCTGCTTATGTGTGGTACATCTGATTGTTGCTGTGCTGAGTTTCATAGCTGTAACTTAATTTTTTTTTCAAAATAACTGTGTGTGCCATTCATCATAACAACATTACAGTCAAGCAATTTGACAGGTGCCTGCTGGAATTTCAAGAAAGTAAAACCCTTGAAATAACAAGTACAAATGTTGGCTTATATATAAGAATTCCAAGGATGATGTTCCTGAGAGTGTTTCCCTATTTAGAGACGCACTGAGCATATACATGTAGCAGGGATGTGGAAGATGCAGTCCTCCAAATTGGTAGTGCTAAGGCTGACACCTGTTACAATAATATCTGAAAGATAAAACAGAGATTTTCAGAATCTGCTGAATAACAGTTTTGTCAGAACTCACAGCATGAGGCCTTGCACTTCTGTCTGATAGTTCTAACTTTTGGCTAAAAGTAAGATTAAATATTGGATCACTACAGAGAATTCTAATCTTAGGCTTCAGTGAAAAAAAATGCTTAATTGTGGCAGGAAATAAACAAATAGTAATTATTGTCTTAGCAGGTAATTTGTATTTGGTGGTCCATTATGAGTAACTGACACATAATTATTTAAACCAAAATACCTAAAATCTGGGAGGTTATTAGTTCATAGATTCACAATTACAATACTAGGCTAGTTATCCATGTGGGCCATTTTATGCCTGGGTAGTTTCCCTTTTTGTGGTTGAATTGACCTATTCCATTTGTTGTTAGATTGGATTTACTCACCATCTGATGATTAATAGTTATATTACCCCTAAAGAGAATAATGGGGACCATCCCACACATAATATGAGAGGACTCATTCATGGGATAAAGCATTTAGGTGCTGCCTCTGTCCATTATTAGTACAGGGCACAGTCTGAGTCACTCATCCATAGATCCAAGTTGGGCTTGAATATGGACAAGGATAAGCTTTGCTTTATGTGGATGGTGAGTCTATTCCAGAGCAGTGTTGCCATTTGAGAGATATACTTATCCTTCCAAACCATGCTGTTGATGTTGCAGAAAAGGTTTCAATCCCTGAAACAAGTATTTTAGGTGACATTTTATTTGCTGATGTGCAAGTCCATTGGTGTCTGGTCAGAAGATGCCTTATATGCCAAAGGCCACCTCTTAGCAGTCTTTGAATTGGTCCATGTAGGACAAATTATTTAGGCTGTGTACCCTTTTAGTAAGGTGTCTCTCTGTGGACATTTCAGTTGTTGTATTTGTCTGAACAGACACATGCCAAAGGGAGCATTATACTTAGTGTTTGGCTTAATGGCCTAATGAGGGCTGAGTAAAGGCAGATAATGTCATCTCTAGGCACAATCTCTTTGTTTATAAACTGTGCAATATAAACAGACTTTCTTATGACAATGGCTGATATTTCGGTCACTGTCCTCATACGGTCCCAAATCCTGAACAACTGGGTAAAGTCTTAGAGTTGTATTGTTAATGTGGCAGTTCCCTGAGGTAGGCAACATCACAAAGGATACACTAACACATTTTTCGCATTTAGTTTCAGTCCATGATTGTGGCACCAGTTATTTATTTGGGACAAACCTTCCAGCAGGAAGGCTAAATAATTTGGGGATTCAATGGCTGTTCTTAACCTGCAGTCATCTGCAAAGTTAGTCAGCCAGAACCCTTTGGTTTTGTCTTTCACTTCGGAATAGTAGTTGCCAAACTGGGGAGATCCCAGCACTGAACCCTGCAAGATTCCACTGGTGACTGGTCTCTTTGTGGAGATAGCTTCCCCTGTTTTGATCTACTGCTTCCTATCTGTGAGACAGTTGACAATTCAGGGGGTGAAGTTGGGGTTTCTTCTCAATTTATTTAGCATTTCTACTATGCCTGGGTGGGAAATTGTGTCAAAAGTTGGGACAGGTCAAGGTATGCACTGCATACCATTTTGCCTTCATCCATTGCTTTGTTGACCTTTTCATGAAAGTCCACCAGGTTGACTAAGCATGATGTGAGCCTAGCAGTGAGCAACATTCTACCTTTTCTAAGGATACTGCTGCTACATGAGCAAAAAGAATTGACAAATCCAAACTGAGACAGGCTCCTTACGTCCTTATTGATTAATTCCATGATATATATTTCTATGGCTTTGCAAATAAGACTGTCAGAAGTATGGGTCTGTCATTGACTGAGTTTGCGGAAGGTCCTCTCTTACACAAGAGAATGACAATAGCTGTTCTCTGTTTGCTTGGTACAAAACCTGCATGGAGACAAGGTTGAACATTGTTGTTTAGGGTTGGCTAAATTGTGCTTCATGCTATTTAAGATGCATCCAGGTATATTGTCAGGAGCCACTAATGCAGCATTTTTAATCTTTTGATAGTATTTTCAGGAGTTGGTTTCATGTGATATATGAAGGTCAGCCGGTTGCTAATATGTTTTGTGTGATAGACTGACAGAAGAGAGAGATGGAGTTTGAGTTGACTTTATTCACCAGTAGGTTCACTACATCTTCAGCCTCAGTGTTGGTAACATTGTTCACAACCAGCACATCACATTGCTATTTTGTGCTAATGAGAGTATGAACATGACTAAAAAAGGTGTTATGATTATCTTTGGCGTGGGTGGTTCTTCAGCTTCTAACTTGGTTTTGGTGAATGTTATTAAGCTCCAGAGTTATTTCTTTATTTAAATAACAAGGGCTATCTCATTCTAGGAATAACTGTTCTTAGTTTTGCTCAAAGTTGTTTTCCTTTTATTGTAAAGTGTGTTGATATAATGATTCCACCATGGGGTTTGTTTCTGGGGTTTGCTCTGCTCTTGTTTCTACAGGGTGCAGCTGCATCTGTGTAGCTGTGTACATGCTGGCATAGTGTGGAGGCATATGCCTCTACATATTGCATTGAGTTAACTAGATTTAGCAGGGATTTAAAGACTGCAGATGTAAAACTTAGGAGTAGTTTGTTTGTCTTGTAGAAATTTCAAAAAGTACATTGGATTGAAGGGGTCACTGGTTTCAATGTTATATTAAAGGAAATGGCTTTATGGTCAGACATAACAAGCGATGAAGATATACAACAGATGGTGCGAGATGCCTTGATATTTGTAAGGACAAGATCCAAGATGTTGTTCAATCATGTGGGTACTCTGAATTAACTGTTCCAGGGCATTTATATTGAAAAGGACCAGGAATATCTAAACTTATGCACTAGTGATGGTGGTGTAGGTTTTCCAGTCTATAATTGAATAGCTTGGCTCACCAAGAAAAATGTTATTGGGTTGAATACTGAGTGATTCCAAATACTTTAGATAGGTGCTATGGCTTTCTTGGGTTATACAGGTAGTTCTATATCATGCTAACATATGGTATATGTTCTTTCTGATGGTTATTTGGACAAGAAGTAGCTCCAGTGCAGAATGCTGCTTTACCAGCCTTGATGTGAGTCTCTTCTCGAGGGACTTTTTTACCCCACTCGTGCAAAAACTAGTATAAACATATACAAGGCATTATATACCTGCACAGCTAGAATGTTCTCTGACATTTTAAACCATGTCTCAGTCACTCAGATTTCTACAGTGAGAAGGGCTTGTAGGAATTGGAGTCCCTCGCTGATGCCCTACAACTGATCAGTAACACCTTCAGATTTTTTTTGCTTGCTTTGTTATATTGGCAGGTTTATAAGGTTAGCATTGCCTAGAAAAGGGACTATGGGGTCAACAATGTCTTTGTCAATAGTCTAAACCCCAGAGGGAACAGACACAGGCCATCTCTGATGAAGCAGCATGGTATGTGGATCATATCCTCCCAGGCTGATCAACATTGGACTCTCTTATTATGACACTGGAAACATAGCAAATTATTGAAGTCAATTATGTTTTGTGCATATTATGGCATCATCCTTGGATGAAGTAGAATGCTGCTCACTTCCAGCCTCATATATCCTTGTGTTATATAGATTGAGAGTGCCATCATGTCTCTCTTAATAAAGTTAATGGAAGTACATCCACACGTGCTATGACAGAGTA
Organism: Protopterus annectens; assembly: GCF_019279795.1. Taxonomy (NCBI): domain Eukaryota; kingdom Metazoa; phylum Chordata; order Ceratodontiformes; family Protopteridae; genus Protopterus; species Protopterus annectens. The sequence continues at coordinate 1,217,444,929 of NC_056746.1, forward strand.
ATACTTTACTTCCTGATCAAGGACTTGACTGTGTGTGAGACTGAATGGATCTTGGCACAAGACAAGCAACTAGCTGTCAATTTTTCCTTGTGCATCCTGGAAGAAGTACATCTATAAGTCTTACAGTGGAGTCACCTATAACTACAATGCATGGTTGGGAAGATGCCTGCCTTACAGGCTCAGCATCCACAACTCTGTGACTCTGTGCTATGTGAGGAGGTAGGCTTGTCTTGCTGAATGTGTTTTGTGGCTGTATTGCATCTTGGAGTTCTTTGAAGTTTAGGCAAGTTAATCTTTAGAACCTCAGCATATCATGGATTATGTGTATTGTGATGGGCTTGCTGAGTGTGGTGTACTGCTGACAAATTTGATGTCTGCGTCTACTGTTTGTGTGAGATTTTTGCCTCCAAGGTCATTTCATATATACATCTTTCACACGCTGTGTTATACTGTTCGAGTTATAGACGATCGTCAGGCAGCATAGATATCCATCTCAATCAGACTGACATCAGATGTAGTGGGGAATGTGTTGGTCCATGGTTGCAACAAGGTGATTATAATTGCTTGGAGTTCTGTTCGCTCAGAATAATGTTTGGGTGGACTTACTACTAAGGCATAGGGAAGTACCTTGCTATCCAGTTAGGGGTGTACTGCAACTCATAGTTTTTATTTTTATTTTTTTTCTTTTTGCACCTAGCATAAGTTATTTAAGCCCCAGACCTGCATTTGTAAAGTTCTATAAATTTTGCAGGTCTCTTACAAGGGAAAATATCTTGCACAGACAGCATACTATAGAGCTAGTCCAGTTGTGGGAGGATACTGACTGTAGCTCAGCACAGCATTCTTTCTTTCTTTGTTTCTTTTATTTTTGATGAAAAGCTAATTTCTCACAGTTTAGGGCTTTCCACACTTTTCGGAGTCTTGAGAAAAGACCCCATATGGTTGCAGTTCTGTGCAGGCTATGGTAGATGAGGTAAAGAGGCATCTAATAAAAAAATACCAATAGTGGAGCTCTGTAGGGTTATAACCTGTCCCTCTTTGCACAGGACAATCACTATTTGGGTAGTTGCATCCTATGACAACAACTGAAAAATGGCAAATATCCTGAGATTTTATAAAAAAAAAAAAAATAAATTTAGTAAGTTTCCTTTAACAGTTGCATACAACAATTATTTTTCTATCAGAAACACTTAAATGTTATGTGGAACAGCATAAATAATCGAAATGCTACAATTAATAAGCATTTATTTTGACAAAAAAATTGATGTTCAGTCCTCTGCTCTGGCCACAGGTAGAGATTGTTCTGAAAAATCTCATGTTTCCACAAAGATTCCCACTTTGGGCATCTGAAAAGGTGGCAACCATATACCTCTGTGACATCAGAACTGATGTAGTATTTTTAGCTTTTGATAGCGCTTTTAAGACTTTTTCTCATACAATGTATGGAGGTCAGTTTCTGATATATGTTGTAGGAAACATGGAGGTGTGAGAGAGGGATAAAGTTTGAGATTACTTTATTGGCTATATAAACATAGATTAGTGTGTGGCACAGCTTTTGCTATGTAATATTTCAATTAGTCCTATAACTCTGAGCAACAGGTTAATGACCCCAGGTATGTTAAAGTTTCAGAAACAATAGCTATTAAATTGGAGGCAGGGAAAAACTGAATTTAGTTTACAGACAGTATGGAGCAGCGGGGAGACCAGTACATAATGGGAGCACCGTAAAAATGGTGCAGATACAAGAATATGGGAGAAACAATAACAGATGAAACAAACAAAAAGCACTGGAAGCAATTTTAAGTAGTCAAGTGATAAGCAGAATATAAGACTCTAGCAGTAAAGCTGGAATGTAAATAACTGTAGAAGAACTGAGACACAAATCCTGCAGCAAAAATTACAATACTGCCACTATTGCAATCAATTCAAACTAGTCTATGACACCAGACCAGGCAGAGATTTATCAGTGGCACTACTTATGGAACAATGCAGTAGTAAATGACTAAATAACCTTGCAGTGGTTCACAATTCTAATACAATTACAAGTGAAACTACATGGCTAATTTCCCAGACTAACCTTGCAGTCGTTCATAATTATCATACAATTACAAGTGAAACTACATGACTAAATTCCCAGACTGACTTTAAGCATAAACAAATGAATTTTGCTAGCAATTCTACTTATGGAGATAGAAGTGCAGTATAATGTATGAACAATGCTCAGATCTTGTAATAACTCACACTTCTCCTACAACTGCTAACAAAGCTAGAAAATTAAGGTCCTACAACAAGCTACTTATCATACAAAATGAGAAAAGTGTAGAAAATGTAGAAATAAATGCTTCAGAATGAAGGAGGGTATAAATACAACTTAAATATGTAATAAAAGCTTGACAATGTATGAAGTGAAGGCAGTTAAACTTTGACAGTCTTAGAGGAGGGCTTTCCCAGTTTCCTCTGTCAGTGCCCAGTAAAATGAACAGATGAGATGAGACTGGGAGGCCCTTTCAAGGCCAATTACACAGCATTTGAGACTGGGAGGAGTTTCTAAAGCCAGATATACATAACAGAAAAACTGTTGGTTGGTGGGAGAGAAACAAAACTAATTTAAATGTTAAGGTAAGTGTTAAATGTACTTCCCTGGATTGAAAACAGAGTCCAAATGCTTTGTTTGGTTTTAGCTTCAGGACAGCTTTCAGCCTCCAAGAGACTTAAAGACAAAGATGACCGACTGCTTATGTAATATAAAATACCAGAAGTCAAAAAGCACCCCCACAGTCACAAAAGACTTTTTCTTTGCTGCGGACAATCCCCCTTGCACCATTGATCTGACAATGTGAGAGCAAGCTGCATCATGGGCCAGAAGTAGCTTTTCAACAGTCATCTTTTCATACATTTGTGAATCTAGCCATCATGAGATGACGCCAACTATGTTTTATATTCAACATTCTGAGCTTTGGTCAACTATCCAATGAAAAACAGTAGACCTTCCTGTACTTTTTAATAAAGAGACTTTAAAAATCTGTTATTGCATATTAAATAAGAGAGTTCCCATTTGTATACTTCAGAAAAGTCTGCTTATATTCCATTACAGGAAGGTTAGGGATTAGCTTAATGCTTAGGGGTTTACCTCATAGCGACATAGTACAGCATTGGATTCTCACTTTTGGGGAAATTGGCTAAACTTAAAATGGCCTGCATATGAATTAATGCATATATGGCATACGTTATTTTACTAATGTCGAAGCAGACAGCATATCACACCTTGTTAACATGATTAGAGAAGTTACAAATCTCCCATTGCCCTTGATAAATTTTATTCTGACTTTACACACTTTTAAAAATATGCAGAATAATCCATCAGAGTCAGCCCACTTTTCATACCAATGAAATAATTTGGTACTAACCTTGGAACTCAGAGGTGAGTTTTCATTAAACTGATGAATGGTCATGATATCCCATGCATACTGACGCCTGCTTTCCTTTCCTTCTTTCAGCAGCGTGATGCTGGCATTCGTTTTCTGCCACTATTTTCTTCCTTTTCCTACAACTTAAGGTGTTTCCACTCTCGCTCTCTTTTCATCTCAGGCTGCTTTATTCTTTCAACTGCTTCCAAGTATCTAATCTCCATTTACAGTTCTAGTCTCTTTAATTCAATCTGTAATTTAAGATCACCCACAGATATATTCTCTAGCCCTTTGTCTGCATACTGCACATTTACAGTTTTCAGGCTACCTTCACATCCAGTGGATGGAGTCTCGATGCCACACAATGCAGCTATTGTGTTCTACATATTCAAGTCAGTAGGCGGGCGACATTTTGGTTTACACATCTTAACCAGCTGCGCTAGCTTTACCATTGACATCTTAGAATACATTGTTCTAGTATATATTATATATGACAGTCTAGTGCCAGTGTTTTAACTGCTATAAATAAAACACAACTAAAGCATAAAAATAACTGATGTGCAGTGTATACTGTTGTATGTTTTACCTTGTGACTGCAGCGGTATCCATGCTTTTTTGTAGATAGGACTGTTTTGTAAGCTATAAAGTCTGGTTTGCAGCATATCCCACTGCTGCTGGTAAATAAAATATGAGATATGCATGGAGTTTGAATCCCAAAACTACTACCAAATATATCATAATCAAAGGGTATGGGTCTTAAATTCTGCTAACCAATGGGATGAGGGTACATATATTATGTTCAAAGGGTATGAGACTTAAATTTTGCAAACCAGTATGATGAGGGTACATGAGTTATGGAACCCAAAGTCACATCATTGCCATGCAAAATATTTACACAAGGTCAAGTGACCTTAAGAGCTACACCAGATATGCACTACTGCCTTAGGTTATGAACACCTATTACACCCAAATAAGTTTTATGCGGCACAATGGTGCAGCGGCTAGTGCTGTTGCCTCACAGCAAGCAGTTCCATGGTTTGATTTTTGGCTGGAGTGTCATCTGTATAGAGTCTGCATGTCCTCCCTGTGTTCACATGGATTTCCCCAGGGTGGTTTTATAGGTTCATAGGTTCATGGGTGGGTACTAGGCTATTGGCCCTAGGGCCTATATAAGCCTAGCCAAAAAGGTACCCTGGCTTTCTCCACCCAAGAAAATTATTTTCCTGTGCCCCTGTCGAGCAGAGCCACAGAAGTGATCCTTGGGGTGAATTTCCTATTTCCCATCCAATCATCAAGATTTTTCTTGAAGAGTGCTAATGAGGAGCTCCATTTGACATAGATAGGTAGTCTGTTCCAGAGCAATGGAAGTCTCTGGGACAGGAATCTATCCCTCCAGCATATTCTTTTTATTGTGGTGACAAGGTTTAGGTCCCTACAGCATGTAGCTCGGAGGGACTGGGATTTCAGTAAGTGGAGCATGTTCAACAGCTCTGGGTTTGACATAGCTTTGTATGTTAGGCAGAGATCACCTCTGAGTAGGCAATATGCATCTGAGTAAAGCTGGAGTTTTTTGAGACGGTCTGCATAGGACATCTGTTTGAGGCCAGTAATCCTCTTTGTGAGGTATTTCTGTGGCCTTTCCAGTTGTTGTAGATGTCTTGTGAGGTACATACCAAAAGGGATGTTGTACTCTATAATGGGTCTAATGAGCGATGAGTAAAGGGGAACAATGACCTCTTTTTTTATGGATGAGAAACCTTTTGTGATGAGGTGTGCCATGTAGAAGGATTTCCTGACCACTGTGGTGATGTGATTATCAAAGGAGAGACTACTGTCTACCTGCGTCCCAAGGTCTCTTATCACACTTTCATTGTTAAGTAGACTACCTCCTATATGGTAGTTCATGGGTACAGTTTTTACCAAAGGGGATGACAATGCACTTTTTGGCATTTATCTTCAGGCTAACACCAGGCATCTGTTTCCACATCATTAGGAGTTTCGATTATGGCTCCTAGTTTGCAGTCATCTGCAAACTTCATTAGCCAAAGACCTTCTGTGTTAGCCTGTATTTCAGAGAAGTAGATACCAAACAGGAAAGGACCCAGGACTGAACTCTGTGGTACTCCACTTGTCACTAGTCTGAAGTCGGATTTGGAGTCTGCTATGTTCACAGTGTGGGTTCTGTCCGTGAGCCAGTTGGCAACCCATCTTGTGATATAGGGATTTATACCTAGTTTAGTGAGTTTATCTATAATTCCAGAGTGGGGGATGGTGTCAAAAGCCTTGGCAAGACCTAGATAGGCTGTGTCAACCACCTTACCCTCATCTATGGCTTTGGTGACTGCTTTAAAGAAGTCTATCAAGTTTAGAAGACATGATCTGCCTTTTAAAAACCCGAACTGGGTGGAGTCCAGAGTTTGGAGATTACCAATGTCTTTGTTTATGAGTTCCATGATGATACGTTCCATGGCCTTGCAGACCAGGCTCATCAGGCTAATGGGGCGGTAGTTCCCGGGGTTCATTGTGGCTCCCCCCTTGTGGAGTGGGATAACCATCACAGTGCGCCATTCAGTGGGCACAAAGCCTGAGGTGAGGCTAAGACTGAACATGGTACTTAAGTGGGGTACCAGTTCATTCTGTAGTTCATGTAGAACGCAGCCTGGGATATTGTCAAGTCCCATGGTTGCTGTGTTCTTGGCTTTGAAGAATGTGCTTTTTACCTGTGCAGCCGTGATTACAGGAACTTTGCATTCTTCCGTTATAGAGATGGGCCTTCTAGGGGGGAGAGGGGGGTAAAGTTAGCAGTGAACCTATCTGCTAGGATGTTGGCAATATCAGTTGGTTCTGTAGATTTAGTGCCATTGTGCTGTAACTCAGAGCAGATCTGAGTGTTGCCATTGCGATTCTTGACATAGCTATAGAATGTTTTGTGGTTGTCTTTAGAGTCAGTGGGAATTTTGTTTTCATAACTAGCTTTGGAGGATTTTATGAGGGATCTCAGCTTCTTACTGAGGCTGACCAGGGAGTTCCTCCTGTCATGGTATTTTACTCTTTTTGCAACAGTTTCTTTGTTCTGTTGTAGAGTTTGTTTATGGCAGAGGACCACCAGATTGGCTTCCTTTTTTGGAGGATAGCTCTCACATTCCACATCCTCTCACTTTCCAAAGACATGCAGAAGTAGATTAGACCCACTAAACTGGTGCTAGTATGTGTGTGATTTTGCAGTGTGGAAGAACTAATATGGCAGGGCTAGACACCCGGTGGTGTAAACCTTGGCTCTAGATGATTGACAATGTTGAACGAGACACCCTGACCCCATGTGCAAAGATGGGAAAAGGGGGTTGTAGATGGATAGATATATAGAACAGGGTTATAATCGTTGATTCACCATGATTTCCCAAATCACAGTTAGAACTTGGTACCTTCTGGTGCATTCTTTCAAAAAACAAGGAAGACTTAAATTATTTTTCATACATATATACACTAACAAGATTTCCCTAGAGGAAGAACAGATAGCTCTTGTGTGATGGTACCCATTACTTGTTTTCATGATACACTGTTACTAGTCAGACTAAATAATCTGACACCAAGACCTCAGTTAATGACCACTCTTCCAATGAGCTAACCAGCATTAAATTATGATAGCTAATAATCAAACTGTCTCTCTTCAAAGGGAACATAGCAACAGTCACAGCAACACTTTGAGGATGCCATCACTAATGACATAAAATCAGTCAGAAGATTTTTATGAATGAAAAAATACTTAACTTTTAAAAATGATTTCATTTCAAATACAGAGCAGTATTTCAATTACACAGACAACAGAAGATAAAATTATTTTATATAGATAGTATGATGACAAAAAAAAAAAAAAACTTAACTGCAAGTGTTACATTGCTCTTTCCAAGTCTACAATCTAATCATGTTTTTTTAGTTTGTCAGATAAAACATATCGTAGCCCATACAACAGTTTCAGAAAATAATAAAAAGTAGTGGAGATGACTTTCTTACATAAACAAAGACAACATTAATCCATTCATATCCCCTTGACTTGATGTCAAACAGGTAAAGCACATAGAAAAACTATAAAAAAATCCAGGAGTATGTACACAATTTACAAAAACAGTCAGACAATTAAAATGAATTAAACATTTCTCAAAACTAACAACTGACGAAAACGTTGTGATATATTTTTGACATTAATTTAATAAATCTTTTGTGGTTGCGGTCCTCCTGCCATCTGGTTTGTGTTTCGTTGGTTTATTTTTACCAGTAGAGTCTCCGGTGCTGTTTTCTGTTTTTTTCATGGAGCCTCATTCGGGAGAGACCAAATCCACATCACCTTCGGAACATCCACTGGGAACCGAAGTGGGTGAATTTCATAAGTTAGCTGGTCAGCTAACCCACCTTATAGATCTATTGACTCCGTTGAGTCAAGGACTTCTATCATTTGTAACCGGCAAGGGAAGCTCACTTTTTCATAACACAGGCTTACATCCAAATTTACCTACTACTTCTGGCAACAATGGTATAGCCCAAGGTGCTGTTCCTGGTGACTCAGACAGCTCTGGGGATTTTCAACGGACACCGAACGCCTTGCGTTCTTCAAACACAGGCTTGGAAAACAGTTCTATGAGGAAAGGAACTACTGAGGATATTTCATCTACATTTCGGAACTGGTTGCAGTCTAAACCGGACTTCAACAACTACAACAGGGGATCTGTTTCCTTGGACAATCACCATACTTATAACGAGACTATTAAACTATTAAGGACAGCCCTATACAGGTACAAAAGTTTGCATCTTGATAACATGTATCTTAATGAATGTCTCAAGAAGTGCCTAGTACCTAAGGGGTTATGGATACACAAATATCCTAACAATGTTATTCCTGGCAGTGAATTTCACCAGGATCTTATCAAAGCTTTTGATAACTGTGGGATGGAAATAGTCCAGGCAATAGTTAAAAACAATGAAAAAGACATTAATAGACTCCATGAAGAGATTGAACAACACAATGATTTTATTGTAAAGGATTTAATGTTCAATGTTGAACTAGAAAAGAAAGAATATTATGACATTAGATTATACATTGATAAAAAATGTGAGGAAATGTCTTGTAGAAAATACAAGAAATTACAGTGTGATATTCAGGAATATGAGAAAGGGCAACAGTATCCAGCACCACCTGCCATACGGGTTAAATACAATCGGGGGGGGGGATCAATATTTTATCAGGAAATTCCTTCTGAGGTTAGAAATTATGATGAAACAGGAGCTGAAACAAGTACTGAACATTTTATTGACAATGAAAATCTACCTAGGCGTTCAGAGAGAATACGAAATCAACGGAATAACCCGGGGCCCAATTCTTCTTTTTTGCAGGGTCCTTATCCATATCGGGGGGGGTAAGACAGGAACAACAACAAGAGATGGTAACCTGTGAGATCCCTTATATTTCTGAAATTTTCAGAAATCAATATGTGTTTTCCAACTCAGATGGTTTTTGTATTTACAATTACAGTGATTTACAGGTTACGGATACCTTTTTTGATTTATTTACCAAAGGTTTCAAATTTATTCCTCAAAAAAGTTGTGATATTACTAAAACTATTTTAGATTTAAAAAAATTTTATTCGAAAATTAAATTTAGAAAACTTGTTGGGAAACCAGGATTTTGAACCTAATCATACTGTTTTACACAGGCCTAGTGTATACAACCCCCCATACACCCCCAGTTAAAAAACTTGGAAACAAGGATGGAAAGGAAAATTAGACATGTTCAAAAATTTTATGCACATAGTCCCAATTTACAAATGCCTGAAATTGAACTACTTAGTGAACTTAGTCACAATCCGAACATCAGGGTCATGGAACCCGATAAAGGCGGGGAGATAGTACTCATGGACAAAATAGTGTATGAGGGGAAAATGAATGATATCTTATACAACGGACTTAGATATAGGCCAGTTTCTATGAATGAGATTCATGTCTCTTACAAAAAGATAGATTTGGCACTTAAGGACTTGTTTGATCAGGGTATCATTGATTTTGGGATGTATTCTTATCTTGGAATACAACCCCTAGAGTTCCCTCTATATTTGGGATACCTAAGGTGCACAAAGATACTCAAAATCCTCCCCTTAGACCTGTAGTTGCTGCACAGGGTTCAAAAATATCCCCTTTATCTAAATTTGTAGACATGAAACTAAAAAACTTTTGGGGCAAGGAAAACCACCTATTAAAGGACTCTTGGGAATTTCTGGGTAAGATTACATCAGATTTATATTCCCCGGATTTGGTTTTTCTTACCATTGACATTGTAGATCTCTTCTCCGTGATTCCACATGACCAAGGTTTATCCTGGTTAGAGATAGCCCTTAGGAAAAATAGAGGGGCTTCAAAGAATGAGATTTTTTCGATCCTGGAATTAATGGAAATAGTTCTTAACAACTTTTTGTTTTTCTCAGGTGAATATTTTCAACAGATTTCTGGGGTGGCTATGGGGGCCAGTTGTGCCCCCACTTATGCTGACATGGTGTTATCAGTTTGGGAAAATTTATATGTTCTTAACAGTGTATACAGCCAGCATTGGACTTTCTATTCTAGATTCCTGGATGATATTTGTATTTTTTGGATAGGGCCAATGAACATTCTTGAAGAATTTATTAGTTATATAAGTTCTAGTACGGCATTTTTGAAATTTACATATCAAATTTCTAAAAAACAGGTGAATTACTTGGATGTCACTTTGAAAGTCCAAGGGGGGGGGGGGCTTTCAATCAACCATCTTCAGAAAACCTACTTTTTCCAACAGTTACCTTAGATATACAAGCTCACATCCTAACTTCCAAAAGAGGGGGATTGTTAAGGGACAATTTGTCCAAGCTTCAAGGATGACGTCTAATGACTCTGATTTTGTACATGAATGTTTGGTACTTACTAAGCTATTTCAGGAGAGAGACTATCCTTTAGAACTTATTGAAAAAGTATGTGATGAAGTGAAAGCAGGGAGGGCTACTAAATATCGGCCTGTATTAGGGACAGGCAGCATGTCTACTACTGCTATCTCTCTTAGTAATGTCCAGGAATTAAATGGGGGTTACAATACGGTATTTGTCATGGATTACAGTGCCAATTCGGGCACTATTAGAAAAATTGTGGAAGAAGAATGGGCTTATTTCAGCGATATTACTGATCTTACAAATTTGAAAGGGAAAAATATGAAAACTGTTTTCCGTAAAGGGAGAAACATTAAAAATATTTTAGAATACGAGTTGGTGACCCAAGCCTCTTTTAACCAACGGAAGGGCACATACAAATGTGGAGCTTGTGGGCAATGTAAGTTTATAGGACATACTGATAAAATACATATTCCAGTGAGAAACAGATGGATTAATGCATCTAATTATTCCAACTGTAATAGTCAAAGACTAATCTATCTAAGTATGTGCCAGATTTGTCATGGTTTTTATGTGGGAAAGACAGAAAGGCATTTAAAAAGGAGGATTTATGAACATATGTATGAGATACAAAAGCAGAACAACAGTAATGCCTTATTCCGTCATACTTTGACATGCCCACAAGCTACATTTATCTTTTTTGTATTGGAGACACAAAGGAGGGACCATAGAGGGGTCCGTGGGAGACCCGGTTAGAATATCGGGAAACTTATTGGCAGGTGTTGCTGGAAGCCAACAGACGGCCCGGTATGAATGAATATATATCTATTTTACCTTTATTGAAATTAAAAGCTGCTAAATTATAGAATAAATATATTATTATAATTATATTTTTAAATATTTTTTAACTTTATATCATGTTTTTTAAGGATGGATATATTTTTTGACATGCATTGACTGGTATTTTATGCAAAGCATTGATTTTACCTGTTTAGTAAAAACTTATGGTGTATTACTAGTATTCGTCTTTAAGGGTTAATTAAATTGGATTAATTGATGGTATATGATTGGGTAAGTAAAGTTTAAATTGATTGTTGGTGTAAAAAGATCTTTTATCTAAAGAAGTCGGACATTTCAACTGACGAAAATGTTGTGATATATTTTTGACGTTAATTTAATAAATCTTTTGTGGTTGCGGTCCTCCTGCCATCTGGTTTGTGTTTCATTTCTCAACACTAAAACTTTCCAATCACATTTCTTATTGACCCTTAAGGGCTTCAAAGTATTAAGTTTAAGAATATATACAGATTCTTTAAACTTTATAAAAAGGAAATAAAAAGTACAACAGCAGCTCTGATCCAATACAGTTCTCAGTAGCTGGACATATTTAGGAACCAAATATAATCTGCTTTTCCTAGTGAAACAAGTAATAGATTGCTCACACAGTACTGTTCTGTGATGATATAATTGATGTTGTGGATGAAATGGTAAACATGACAACCGTAATAATCCCATACATTCAAAGAAAACAGTTGTTTATTCTACATATTGTTTTTTCTACTTGCTGCCCACTGGCTGTTGAGTTCTCTGCTGTCAGTCCCCTACTACAAAGCAGGTGACATCTGCTCACTACAAATATCACTCATTTAGCCACTGGGCATTTTCTTCTCTTAGCCCTATTTGTTCACCTTGGGTGGGTCCCTTACCATTCAAGGAGTGATGTGCAATTAGCTTATGACTGACAGTCACACCTCCACTTGCAATATAATTAAAATCCTGTTAAATCCTACTGTCTTGTAGGCAGAACCTCCATGTGAATCTCAGTCTCCACTGGCAGATTTTTTGACAGAGTGTGTGCTTAGACACCCGATCCCCGATCCTACCCTCCAAGGAGCAGCAAACAGAATGAAGACTGATAATCCCTTCCGTATCAGCTTCAACAAGTGTCAGGGCTGTGTTGATCTCATGTTACTTGAGTCACAGTCTGGAATTTATCCCTCTGTAGCAAAGGTAATGATGCAGTCTACATATTTAATGAGACATATAAAGATTTACCATCTCAAATTCAGGACAACATATGTCATCTGACAATAAACATTCCCCCCATTTATGAACATAGTTTTTACTCAGCATACATAGACCATGTTTTTTTTTTAATTTTGTGGATGCTAGAAAGGAGTTAAGGCATATAAATTTAATGGATACTAGATAGGAGTTAAGGAATATATATTGAGTGATGAGGCAAGTATAGAGAAGGGTTAAGGATTCCCTCTTTAAATGTGGAAGTATTGGTGCTGAAGTAGGTTACAATGGATCAGAAGATCACAGGTAGGATGTGGGAAACAGGGTACACTGCCAAGTGGGACTGCTAATGCCTAAACAGAAATTATAAATATTTAAAGAAGGGTATGTAGAGCCTTTCAGTGAGATGGAGAATAAAAAAGGGATGGATTTCTGATGGAGATAGCTGAGCTGCAAGTCTTCTATTGCTCTCCAGGAAACTTATGAAATAATGATTGTGAAGTTGTCAGTGATATTGTGATTTTATGTTCAAATGGTAAACTAAGAGACATGGACCATGACAAAGAATGACCCTTCCAAGGAGATTGATGGAATCAGTTGGGGAGCATGATATGCTTTTTGGCAGGGGTACTGTGGCACCTCCAGAGGAAATTCCTGTGGAAGTAGCCATATCATTAGATATAATTGGTGGATGTTCCAAATTGGTTTGTGATAGATTTAATTGGTAGATGATCCATATTCATACATAATTCCTGAATGAACCAAATAGATTTAAGAAATAATTATAAATTATATTGATATCAATGGAATGAATAACTTGTGCAAAAATGCATGTTGCTAAAGGACTGTAGCAAATTGTTAATTAATGACTAATATCTTGGATTGTTAATAAATGAGTTCTGTTGAGGTCTGTTAATAAAGTTCAATGCACATATTAATATACTTGCCAGTAAACTCTGGCCTAAAGGTTAACAGCCAGAAGAGAAGAGATGTCTTTTAGTCTTTGCATATTACAAGAAAGTGAGAAAAACTCTGGAACAGTTGACATGATTGACTTGAATATAATTGCGGAATAGACAATCATTTACAAAAAAATTATGAGAGAGAGTGTGTGTGTGTGTGTGTGTGTGTGTGTGTGTGTGTGTGTGTGTGTGTAGGCAGGAGTGAGAGAGAAAGAGAGCGATAAAGGGAGATTGCTTTAGAAATAACAGAAAAGAAGGCCTTGCACATATGGAAACACATTTGCATCTGTGAATATTTATCTGTTTGAAATGAGGTAAGCAAGAATCATAATTTGCATGAGTTCCAGGTTTTATAACTGTACGTTATCTTCTCCCATGTATTTTTGGATTTCATTCACAATCATAGCATTATATTTAGCTAATTGAACAGGTTTCATTTTTGCTGAAATAAAACTACATATTGAATCAAAGGAACTGTAAATAATTCCAAGCTTAAGTTTATTAATGCAAAGCAATTTTCCCATGCAAATAAGAAGGAAGTAATAGAAAATGTTGTCATGTGGAGATTATTTGTGTTTTACTATAAAAGTCTTGTTAAAAAACAATCATTACTGCATATTGAGGTGGTTCTCTGACATTTGTCACCTTTATAAGATAAATACGTATTTACATTTCACTAATAGAATATATGTCCTGCATTTATGCATTGTTACCATGCTTGCCCTCTCACAAGTACCAATGCAAGGTAGCTCTCAGGTATATCCAACTATGTGCAATAAGGTCTTATATTTGATTCCCAAATTAAATTCAGCTTTCAGCTTTCATGACTGAACATTAGAAGTTAGGGTTATTTTTATGATGGTTAAAATACTTCTTTGTGTCAATTTTTTTAATAAATCTTCATTTATGCTACTAATTTTGGAAGAGGAAAGAGGAAAAGCCTCAAGTCTTACATTTTTTTAATTCAGAGAATTTTTAAATGTCTCAGCCTAAATCCATATATGATGGGCATGTTATTCTAAATGCAGTACTGAACTAATGTAACAAAGAGAAATCTGCTACAGAACTTCATCATACAAAATATGATGTTTTTCATGATTTGTTAACAGCAAGCTGTCAATAATTAATCTAGCCTGCACTAACCAACACTCTATGCAGCCTTAATGCCTTAGAATTTGTTCTTTTAAGGTGTATTTTTTTTCATACATTCCCTTACACATATACCACATTTGTGCACAGATTCCAGTACAGTACCGTCTGATACAATATAAGTGTTCAATTATATCAAGTGATCCCCTAACATTTCAGTACATTCGCCCCCACAGTATGAAACACACATACTTAAACATGCATATAGAGATATGACAAAAAATCAAAGCAAACTAACACATAGACACATTAACACACCCCACACACATGTACATACAAAAATGTTACTGTGTATTGCTTGACTTGGTAAAAAATGCTTAGCAATGCAAATTAAGGTGCCCTTTCAAATATTGTGGATTTGTGGATTCTGACTCGAGCATAATAAATGAAAAAATTAGCACATGTTCTTCCTCTGATGCATATCTGTCTGGTGATGAACAAAGCAGCAGGCTTTTCTGCTTCTGACTGATAATGCCTACTGGTCTACATAGCAGTTATGAAGACAACGGCAGCATCTTGAGTGAGGCTGAGACTGTAACACAAAGGAAAATGTATTTTGTATTGTGAAATTACCTGCTCAAATGCAAAGGCATTCAAATTCAGTTAAACTCCTTTACAGAACATTTTGAATTTATTAAATACCATTATAAATTCAGCTTCAAAAATCTCTATGCTGTGTGCAAAATTAAATAAATAAAGCATCAGAACCATAGTGGTTGCAATAACGAATTACTGTAAAAAATGGTGAGACCTAGAAAACATTCACAAAATATACAGTTTGGGGTCAGAAATATGTTGTAAGTTTTTTTTAAATCTAAATTTTCACTCTTGCATATACCCTATGTGCATGCACATCTACATATATGTACATGTGCATATATACAAGTATGTGCATATGACATATGCGTATGTGCCCTATATGGTCATATGGCCTGAAAAAAGTAAAAACTGATAATTTACATTGAGCTAAATGTGATAGGGTACAACGATGCAATGACTGTAAAATAAATGTAAAGCTGTAGAAAAGAGCACAACTGATAACATGCAGGTGTCACAACAGAAGAGAATTAAAACATGACAAATATACTAAAATACAGACTGGTCATTGTCATAGCTAGCCTTATGCCTAGGACAACTGACAGTTGTCTAGGGCACCATAATTCTAGGGGTGCCCTTCTCTTATTTATTTATTTGTTCATTCATCCATTTATTTATTTATTTATTTATGCATTCATTTATTTATATTATAGCTATGGAATATAGTGTTTCTTTGCTCTAAAAAATAATTAAATAAGGCACCCCTTTAAAAACAAAACAAACATGCACCATAGTGGGTTTCCCAGGGGAAAGTGCTCCAGGAAACTTGACCATTCAAGTCACATCATGTTAGATTTGAACTTTGCAAAGGAATGGAGCAGAAACCTCCCAACATTCAATTTTTAGGTGAGAAGCCACGTAAATCTGCATACCTCTCACCTTCCTTGCTCAGGAGTTCTGGATGTTTCTCAGTGAGATGCATTTATGAAGAATAAGAAGTATGAATCCCTGATGTCTGGCTTTGGAGGAATGGAGTGCTGAAAGACAGAAACCCACCAGTGAGGTGTAACTGTACAGTTGTGTAAGTAAACCACCATAACAGTAGATGTTTATATGGGTTTTATCCTGCCAAGGATATAACATCTGTCCAGCTTCCAAAGCTTCAGGATACCTTTCACAGAGCTGAGCTAAAAAGACCAAGCTCTTCAGAGATTTCATGTCAACAGAAAGAGAGAGGCTAAGCTCTGAAATGACAATGCTACAAACAACAAAATATAAATGCCCACATCCTGGCATAAACACCTCTCAAAAAATAAGGGGTTTGGAGGGAGGGAGTGGCTACTATAGTGATCATTCAAACATCTACTGTTATGGTAAGTTTACTTTCACAGCTGGAATAGGATAATCATATTGATAATAGCTGCAGTAACCTTAGCTATATGGGTATATTACCCTATCTTAGTACATTTGGGAGGTGGAAGAGGAAGTGTCCTGTACCCCCAAGAGAATGGCCTAGCTATGCTTCATCTAGACTTACAGAAAAAAATAAGTCTCAATTGCTTTGTAAATGCTTGCATAAATGATTAAGTTGCTGCTTCTAGAATTCAACCCTTTCCAAAAAGCCATAGATGAAGTTAAGGCTCTGATAGAGTAGGCCTTGAGACAGCCTCAGATAGTCTTGGTGTAGTGAGTACAACAAAAAGTAATAGTCTTAGACAACCATTTGCAAATAGTCTGTTTTAGCACATGTTGTCCCGTTTTCTTACCTTCAACAAAAATAAACAAGTAATCTGAATAGATGAAAGATTTATTTCTGTCAAGCTAGCACAAGAGTTATCTGTGAACATCAAAGGTATGGAGTATCCTTTCTTCTTCATGTGTACATTTAGGAAAGAAAACAGGGAGCTGGATAGTTTGGCTTAAAGTAAACTTAGGTACTGCTTTAAGCATAACAGAAGGATTAGTTCTCAAAGAAACCCAGTCTCTGTGGAAAAATGAGGTAGGATTGATTCACCATAAGAGCCTACAACTCAGATACTCTTCTTGCAGAGCTTAGAACAATCAGTAAAACTGTTTTCCATGTTAATAACCTCAAGTCATCCTGATTAACTAGTTTGAAATGGAGCAAGTGATGGCTTCTATAAAGCCAAATTAAGATCCCAGTGATGGACCACCAGTTTTATTTTAGATGTCTTATACAAAGCCCCTTTCAAAAACATTTTTATACAAGACTGCATTGAAAGTGTATTTTTCATGGGCAGGCATGCTGAAATGGCTGATAAATTAACCTTTATAGAGGGGTATGACAGGACGTAGGATAATAACTCACACAATTAGTTGTTGGTTATGTTGCTGGCACCAACTAGAAAAACTTTTCCATTTGTTAATATATGATTTTCTAGAAGACACTTTTTTGTCTTTATTAGTACCTGTGCATGTCCTCAGTAAACAGGTCCCTAAATGGAATTAATACCCTGTCATCCAGGCAGTCAGATGAATTTGATTGGGATTGGGGTGTATCAACCATCATTGATCTTGTGTGCATAGATCCATTTTATGAGGATGCTGGAGTAATTGCTCCTGGCCATTCCCAAAAGAATGGAGAACAACTGCTGCCTGGGCCAGAAGTGAATCACCATAAAGATCTTGAGGGATTCCTTCTGAATCTTCAGGCATAACCTGGATATCAGCTGAGTGGAAAGGCATACTTTAACATTCCTGCTCAAGTAAAAGAAAAGGCATCTGTCTTCCAGACCTTCTTGCATGGATCCTGGAGCAGAATCTTGCCAGCTGATTGTTCAGAGTGGAGGCTAATAAGTCTACTTGAGGAACTATCCACAGATGGATCAAATCTTGAAAGACCTCCAGTCTAGTTTCCATTCATAAGGGTCTGCCCTTGTCCTGCTCAGCTTGTGTACCACACAGATTTACTGTGACTGAATGTAGGATGCCTTCAGAGTGAGATTCTGCTGTGAAGCTGTATCCCAAGCTAATATTGCTAGTATGCAAATGGGGATATAACCTGTTTTCCCCTTGTTTATTGATGTACCACATGACTAATGTATTAAATGCAACAAGCTGAAGAGGTCCAGGGGACCACAGATGATTCAGAGACTTGAGTGCCTTGATCAGTGCAGGCATTTCTTTTATATTTATGTGATTGCATCTGTTCTTGTACCACACACTTTGTACTTTTAACTCTCCTAAAACTGCTCTGTCTGTCTGTTGTGACTGACTGCTTTAGAAGAGGGAGAGGGAAAGGGACAAAGAGATCTGGATTGGGGACATTTGCTGTCTCCAACACCTGATTTCTCTTTTGACAAACTCCACCACTGGGATTTGAAAAAACAAAGGATGTTGGGGATGGAACCAAGACCTTGAGATACCATTGTATCTTTCTCTTGTTCATAGATTAGTACTAAGCTAACTGCCCTTTTAAGCCATTTTAAGCCTAGCCAATTATCCCTTGTGAGACTCAAACCCTGTACCTTGTGTTTGTAAGGCAAACACCTTAACCATTAGGCCAGCCATATTACTCTTGTGGAGTCTTTCCAGGGGTATCATGAGAATTATAGACAGAGTGAGACCCAAAATCTGGAGGCATTCCCCACAGTGACTGAAATCTGAGTGGAAAACCTTTGAAAAAGATCTCGATATAGATCTGTTTCTTCCTGTCAGAGAAAAGCTCTTTGAACTGAGGTGCCTAGCTGACAACCCAGGAACTTAATTCTGTGTGAAGGAGTAGAAAAAAAAGACATTTGTATGTTCTCCTGGAATCCCAGCTTGTGCAAGAGATCTCTCACCCGACTGAGAGATTCCTGCCATTATGAAAACAACTCTGCAAATATAATCAAGGTATCTATAACTGTGAGCTTTGGCCAACTGAGACCTGAATGAGTGGAGTTAAGTAGATTTTTATCTGCACTTTTATCAAATAATACATGATTTAAAGTAATTTGTTTGTGTTGCGTTGAGCAATATCTAGCTGGAAGTTTTGACTGTTTTTTCAGTAGGTCTTATACAAGTGGTATTTTCAGTTAAGGCTTGTTAAAAAACCTGCATAGCCAGTGATAAGTGGGGGTAGTTTACCTCATTGTTATTCGGTTTCTGTCTTATACAAGTGGTACAGTGAATTGTTTTCTGTTTAAACTGTGAGCTTTGGCCAACTGAGACCTGCATGAGTGGAGTTAAGTAGATTTTTATCTGCACTTTTATCAAATAATACAAGATTTAAAGTAATTTGTTTGTGTTGCATTGAGCAATATCTAGCTGGAAGTTGTGACTGTTTTTTCAGTAGGTCTTATACAAGTGGTATTTTCAGTTAAGGCTTGTTAAAAAACCTGCATAGCCAGTGATAAGTGGGGGTAGTTTACCTCATTGCTATTTGTGGTACAGTGAATTGTTTTGTTTAAACTGTGAGCTTTGGCCAACTGAGACCTGCATGAGTGGAGTTAAGTAGATTTTTATCTGCACTTTTATCAAATAATACACAATTTAAAGTAATTTGTTTGTGTTGCATTAAGCAATATCTAGCTGGAAGTTGTGACTGTTTTTTCAGTAGGTCCCCACCCACCCTCCCTGTTTTTGTCTTGGTGGCTTTGAAACCGCCCACCCCTCTTGTAAATTTGCACTTGGATACTCCTCCTGGGCCCATCTTATTTGCTTACTCAAAAAATAAAATGTATCTGCTTTTACTGTATTTGTGTTTCTTCCTACTTTATTTTGCTTTTGCATCATCTTAAAAGTACTCAGTTGTATTTATTACTGCTTGGTATAACTCATTCTAAGCCTTTTAGTTTAAGCACTTGGGCTTCAAACCAGTTGTTTTACATTAAGAAGGTTTGTGGTCTGCTCTGTAGTGGCAGGACAGGTAGCTTACATCCTTCTAAGTTGGGAACTGCTGATTGAGGGCTTAGTGTCTGTTATTCTAGAGGGTTCATGGTCTGCACTCTTGTGGAAGGGGAGGATGGACTCTGCCCTTCTGAGCTAGGAATTTCTGGTTAAAGGCTTATAGTGTCTGCATATTTGAACTGCTTCAAACTGAAACTGGTACACCTTGTTTGCTGTAGCATAGACTAGATCCAGGCCTGCTGAATCTAGCTTTGTTTGAATAACTTGAGCACTAATCCAGGCATTCTTTATAGTATTCAATTGTATTTATTACTGGTTGGTAGTAACTTGATTAAAGTGTAGCTATCATTCTAAGTCTTTTGGATTAAGCACTTGGGCTTCAGACCAGTTGTTTTACATTAGGAAGGTTTGTGGCCTGCACTGTGGTGGCAGGACAGCTAGCTTACATCCTTCTAAGTTGAGAACTGCTGATTGAGGGCTCAGTGTCTGTTATTCTAAAAGTGTATTAGTTCAGGTTTAAGCATTTGGGCTTCAGGCCAGTTATTTTACATTAAAAATGTTCGTGGTCTGCACTCTTGTGGGAGGAGAGGCTGGACTCTGCCCTTCTGAGCAGGGAATTTCTGGTTAAAGGCTTATAGTGCCTGCATATTTGAACTGTTTCTTACTGAAATTGGTACACCTTGTTTGCTGTAGCATAGACTAGATCCAGGCCTGCTGAATGTAGCTTTGTTTGTATGCTTGTTGTTTGTTTGCTTGTTATTTCCCAGAAATGCTAATTCCACCTAAAACGCAGCTTTTCAGTGCTTCTGTGGATCCCTAGTGATATCTGCATTGCTTACTGTACTTATTTCCTTGTTTCACTTGAATAAAAGTTACTGTTTGTCATTTTTGCATTTAAGTTACCTGTAGCACATTGCATTTAAGTTACCTGGCACTTGTTCACTAAAGCAATTATGTAAGTCAGCACTAAAAAATTAAAAGCACTACACCCTCACAAACTCCCCTTGAGTACCTTGTTCCCCATTGGCCCTTTTTTCAGTTATAAAGGAATTCCCAATACTATTCTAGCATGTCCAAAGGTCAGTTGTCAATCTCCTCTCTGGTTCAGCTGGTGAATCTGGGAATCTTGAGGCAATGTTACAACTGCCTCATGTACACAGACAACCCTCTCCTCCTCCCAACAAATTCCAACACATGTGAGAGATGCAACCATATAGCCAAACTGGAGGCTAAGCTCTCTCAACTCAGTACTGGCATAACCAGTCAGGAGGAGAAGGAAACCACACTCACTACAATTCCAGTCTCACATAGACCTACCACGACAGCAAACCAAACACATAAACACACAAAACCATACTCGGAGGCTCTAAATAAAAATCTTCCTAAGCAGCAGAGACCTCCAAAGCAGACACCCAAGCAACTGCTACCCCAAAACAAAACACATGCAACACATAGCTCACAAAGCCAGTGTGGTGAACAGTCACAGCCCTTAAGGCTAAACAATACACCTGACACACTTGTAATAGGTGACTCTATCGTCAGACACACTGACGTCTCACTCACCAGGCTGAACAAGGAGAAGGTCACAGTGAGCTGCCTGTTGGGCGCTAGGATCCGCCACATAACACAAGCACTCAGGTTACTCCAAGGCAAGTACAAATATGACTCAG
This sequence comes from Protopterus annectens, assembly GCF_019279795.1. NCBI lineage: Eukaryota > Metazoa > Chordata > Ceratodontiformes > Protopteridae > Protopterus > Protopterus annectens. The sequence goes on from NC_056746.1 coordinate 1,217,466,429, forward strand.
TCATTGTCCATGCTAGTGTGAATGACTTGAGACGTACCTCCCTGGACTACATGAATAGAGACATAGAGGAGCACTCTGATCATGTAGCCCAGGCCAGTATGACCCTGACCTTGAGTAGCATCTTACCCTCATCAAGAATGATGCCACAATATGAAGACAAGATGATCAATTTCAACAATTGGCTTAAGTATTGGTGTCATTCAATGGGGATCCAATGCCTGTCAGCCTGGGATGACATGCTCGACAAGCCATGATGCTTCGCTAGGGACGGCTTGCACCTATCACCCCTGGGCTTTCGGATATTGGCAAAGGCTCTTGCTACCCCCATAGTGCCTTTTTTAGGCAAGGCTCAAAAGACAAACCCACTTCCATAGGTATCACAAGGGATAAGAAACTAAGAGTAGTGCTACTCAACGCCAGAAGTCTAAACCTCAAGATGCATGCACTCAAAACTCTCCTTAGCATGGAGAACATCGATATCTGTGCAGTAACAGAAATCTGGTTCAAGGAGCACCCCAGCACTACCAGGTTATACCTCATACCATGCTTTTCAGCCCCAAAACTTGGACCGAACCACAAAAGGAGGGGGGAGTATCAATATTCGTCAAAGATACCCACACCTCCAGGTTGGTGGCACAGCACGAAGCATCAGGGACTATCCATGTGCAAATAACAGTGGGTAAAACTGCCTTCCAGTTTATAGCCTGCTACAGACCACCCTCCCAAATCCAGGAACTTCACTCGGCCTTTCTGAGAACACTGGAAAATATGAAGGTCTCTCCAAACACCATTATATTGGGCGACTTGAACTACCCAAACATAGACTGGGAGCATTACTCTAGCTCCAACACCCTAGCCCAAAGGTTCCTAGAATTTATAAACTCAAATGCTGTGGAACAACTTGTTACCACTCCCACAAGAGGGGAAAACATACTGGACCTGATCATCACCAACATGGGGACTCTATGTTCCAGACCAGAAGTGTATCCCTCACTGGTAAGATCAGACCATAAACTAATCTCACTGGATATTCACATCCCAACCCCACCCCCCTGCCCAGAAGGCCACAGTGAAAATCTTCTCTAAAGCAAATTTCACACTCCTCAAAACCGAGGTGGAATCCTTCAAAGCCCCCGGGTCTGTGGAAAATATGGCCCAGACCGCAGAATCCTTTATAAATGCATTCTATGAACACCTTCAGGAATGCATGGATCATGCAATCCCAAATAAAACCAAGACACAATCCTCCAAAGACAGACTTCCTGTCTGGTGGACCCCAGCCATAAACAAACTATACAATAGAAGGAGGAAGCTACTACATGATAGAGCAAAGTCCCAAAAAGGGAAGGCATCTCTGATCAGTATTAGCAAAATACTATGGGCACTCATAAAATCATCTAAGGCCAGCTTCGAGAGAAAAATTGCACAGGACACTAAGGATAATCACAAGGCTTTCTTTAGTTATGTTAGGAACCTGGGTGAGAATTCCCAGATATGCTCAGAATTAGTCCAAAATGACAAAAAATACACCGAATCCACTGACATTGCCAACATCCTAGCTGACAGATTCAGTGCAAACTTCTCCCCCCCTTCCCACCAAAAGGGCAAATATCTATCCCAGAAGAGTGTTGCCCCCCTGACATCTCAGATGCTCAGGTAAGAGCTGTCCTCTCCAAAGCAAACAACACAGCATCAATGGGACCAGACGGTGTCCCAGGCTGCATAATACATGAACTTCAAGAAGAGCTAAACCCAAACATAAAACTACTGTTCAATCTCAGCCTTACTACGGGATATGTACCCAAAGAGTGGCGTACAGCAACGGTGGTCCCTCTCCACAAAGGTGGTGCCTCAATGGATCCTGGAAACTATGGCCCCATAAGCCTGACTAGCTTGGTCTGCAAAGCTATGGAAAGGATCATCATGGACCTTATAAATAAAGATATTGAGGACCTACAGACACTGGATCGTACCCAGTTCGGCTTTGTTAAGGGCAGATCCTGCCTCTTAAACCTGGTTGATTTCTTTGAAACAGTCACCAAGGCCATTGACGAGGAGAAGGTGGACCACACAGCCTACCTGGACCTCGCAAAAGCCTTCGATATGATACCCCACTCGGGCATTATAGATAAGCTCACCAGCTTAAATATAAACCCCGGGGTCACTAGATGGGTTGCAAACTGGCTCAAGGACAGAACCCACATGGTTAGAATTGCTGGAGCCATGTCAGACTCCAAACCAGTTGCAAGTGGCATCCCACAAGGCTCAGTCCTGGGACCTCTCTTGTTTGGTATATATTTCTCAGAGGTACAGGCCAACACAGAAGGACTGTGGCTGACCAAGTTCGCAGAGTATTGCAAACTGGGCGCCATAATCGACTCTCCAGCCGACACAAGCATCCTCCAAAAGGGCCTCATAGAAACAGACAACTGGTGCCAGAGCCATGGCCTCAAGCTAAATGCCAAAAAGTGTATAATCATCCCCTTTGGCAAAAACAAAGTGCCCACAAATTACCATATAAGTGGTAATCCATTACGTACGGAAGAAGTAATTAGGGACCTGGGGAACCAAGTTGATAGCAATCTCTCATTTGACAACCACGTGGCCAAAGTGGTTAGAAAAACATTTTATATAGCCCACCTAATCATGAAGGGATTCACATCTAGATCAGGGAGGTCATCATGCCTCTTTACTCATCCCTCATCAGGCCCATAATTGAGTACAATGTCCCTTTTGGGATGTACCTTACCAGACACCTGCAGCAACTGGAAAGACCCCAAAAGTACCTCACCAAGAGGATCAAAGGGCTCAAACAGATGCCATATGCTGCCCAGTTAAAGAAACTCCAGCTCTACTCAGTGGCATACCGCCTGCTCAGAGGCGATCTGTGCCTGACGTATAAAGCCATGTCCAACCCGGAATTAATGGACATGCTGCACCTCAGAAAATCCAAATCCCATTGAGCTACACGCTCAAGAGACTTGAACTTCAGCACTGAAATAAATAGGACATGCTGGAGGGACAGATTCATAACCCAGAGGCTCCCTTCACTCTGGAAGAAAATCCCAGTCCAGGTTAGGCAGAGTCCCTCATTGACTCTCTTCAAGAGGAATCTTGATGAGTGGATGGGGGATCATAGGTTTACCCCGGGTATCACTTCTGTGTCACTGTTAGACAGAGGCACAGTATACTAACCTCAAAAAAGGGCATAGCAAAATTAATTTAAAATGGGTGGTGAAAGCCAAACATACTCTGGCTAGGCTTATAAATGCCCTAGGGCAGATAGCCTAGTATGAACCTATGAACCTATGAACCTATATATGGAAAGATGTGGACACCCTGTAGCCTACAATAAGCAATAATTGGAGCCAAACACTTTGTGAACACTTTTGATGCAGTGGATAGTCCAAAGGGTAAGGTAGATAAGTAATAATGCATTCCAGGCATATAAAACCTTAAGAAATGCCTGAACTGCAGATGATTAGAAGTGTGATAAGCATCTTTCAAATCTAGTATTACCAGAAAACTTAAATGAGGAAGAAGAGCTAACAGGATGTGAAGGCACAGCATTTTGAAGTTAGGGCACTATCACAAACAGGTTTAGGAAAGAAAGATCCAGAACTGGTTTCCAAGCATTTTTTTCTTGGCATTAAAATCATCCTTGAATAAAAACCTTTGACAGCCTGGGAAAAGTCTGGTCTGGTCTGGTGAATAAGTAATTACCCCCACTGGAAAGGAGGAATTTCCTCCCACTGCTATCTGTAACATTGATGAATGATCTTCTTAAGTTATTTTCCTGAAATAATCTGTTGCCAAAAAGCAAAGTGAAGATTCAGACTTTCTGGAATGGAGAAGGGGCTGCTGTGGTGTATGTGCTGGGGGGGCACAGGTTTCCTTAAATAGTTATTCTGACTTGGACTGTACATGCTTCTGTTGGTTTCCTGAATTATTTTTGGAGCCCTCTTGCTATTTCTTCTTAAATGTCTGTTTACCAGCTTTTTATCCAAGACTGTGTATTTTCTTTATTGACAAAATTAGATGAGGGGTTAGAGAATCCCTTAGAAATTTTTGAAAAGGATTAGTAAAAAATCTTAGAGATTATCTGCATCAGCTTACCCTGTCATCATACATTTTGGTAACCCTGGCTGGAGAGGGACCAAAAACTGAATTTCTTTTTAAAGGAGCATTTAAAATCTCTGAAAATTATGCCACTTTCTCATGGAAAACAAGCAGCATAAGCAGGTAAACTTGTAAAGCCATTACAAGTTACATTTTTCACACAAAAATACAGTAAAAATAACATTTTTCCAATCCCAAAAAGTGAAATAAACACAATTTCTCACAAAAAAAAAATGTTTTTCTGCTTCTTTAAACAACTCTGGTCAATATCTGAGCTGTTTGGCTTGCTGTTATCTGTCTGCAATCAACTGTATCACAAGCTGAGTTAAGTATACACTTGCAGTGTTACAGATAGTACTGCATTTTATCTTTCTGTTTATTTATTTGTTTAATTGAATATTGTGGTCTCTCTGTTGTGGTATTAATCTTGGTGGCTTTGGAATTGCCCGCCTCTCCTGTAAATTTGTGTTTAAACACTCCTCCTGGTTCTATCTCATTTGCTCACTCAACTGAGTACAATGAGATCATATTTTGATTTCAGCCACTCCTACCAGTCCCATCACTTCAGCTCTATCCACTGTGTATAGAGAGAGCATTTGGGAAGGACAACCCATGTAGTCTCTTAATTGTGCTCTGATCCATCCCTCTCCACTAGCAAAAAAAAAAAAAAAAATCCTTTATTCAGCTGCTCTTACTGTAATTGTGTTCTTCCTTTTTTATTACCTTAGTTTGCTGTTCTGTGTACTCCTAAGTGTTCAAGTGCTCTTATTCTGCACTTATTACTGCTTGTTAGTAGCCTGATTAAATTTGTCTGCTAGTTTATGCGTCTTAGTTTTGGTTTTACCACTTGTCCTTTAGGCCAGTTATTTTACATTTATGTTTTTTGTGAACAAACCCTCATCAAACCCTGCTCTCCCTAAGTCCACCAAGTATTTAGAGCACTGCATTTCTGTGAATTTGTACAGAGCTGATACAGCAAAGAGCTACATTTTTGTGTGTGTAAGCAGAGTTGGAACCATTTCCCGTCTTATATTCCAAACTGATAAGTACACTTTTTGCAACTCAGTTTGCACTGTGCTGTATTTATATATTTGCTTTATTATTCATATATTTGCTGTATTGTTTCTGTCCTTTGTTGTTGTCTGTACTTTGTTTCTCAGGGTAGCTCAGAAGCTAGTTTCAGATGGGGGTTGTTGAGCCAGCCTATCTTAACTGTTTGTTATTGCCTGAGTTGTATTCCTGTATTGTACTTCCATTGCTAGAATCTCCTTGTGTTCTGACTCTATGCTTCTCAATCAATCTGGAAATATATAGCCGATAAGTATATTTTGTGGCACTTTTTAACTGTTCAGAGTTCTGCACTGTTTTAATTTTTGCTTGACTGAATTATTTATATTTCTGCTGGCATTCTTTTCTGATACTCTAAGTGCCTCCATTTTGATTTTCTCCTAATTTACTGCTTTCTCTACTTGTTTTTAGTTGTTTTTGAATTTATATTTGCATTTATTTAAATTGTGTTTGCTTTAATACTGCTACACACTCAAGAATGCTAGCTTGCACTGCATTTACATTTTTTTTACTGCTGTTTTATCTGCTTTTCTGTAAAAACAAATCAAAACAAAACAAAAAAAAAGTTCTAAGCTTGTTTCCCACCTTTCCTGTAAATAGTTTAGTCCTGATACATATTTGCTGTATCCAGGACTGTTTGTAAGCTTCTGACCCCCTCCCAAGCCTTTCTGTGTTGGAGGGAAGCCTTCTAGCTGTGTTGGAGGGAAGCCTTCTAGCTTATCAGTGAGAGTGATAAGAACTAGGTAGCCTACCTAACATAAGAGGAGTGGTTTCTGGCCCAGAAATTGTAGTTTATTGGCCATTTGGGCAGGTTTCCATCCCTTTCAACTTTGTGGTATAAAAGCCCACGTTTGCGCTTGTTTTCCAACTTTCCTGTAACTACTCTAGTCCAGATACAGATTTGCTGTATCCAGGACTGTCTGTAAGCTTCTGAGCACCCCCCCCCAAGTCTTTATCTGTTAGGGAAGCCTTCTGAATTATCACTGGGAGTGGTAAGCACTAGGTAACCTATCTACCACAACAGGAGTGGTTTCTGGCCTAGTTTGAACAGTTTTTCCATCCCTTTCAATGTTCTGGTTTAAAAGCCCACATTTGCATGGGTTTGTCCTTGTTTAAGTTATGTGGATCCAGTTTTGGTGTGCTGTAGACTGCAGCATCAGGAAGGGGAAAGAGATACTCTAAGTGTCTCCATTTTGATTTTTTCCTAATTTACTGCTTTCTGCACTTGTTTTTAGTCATTTTTTAAAATTTAATTGCATTTATTGAAACTGTATTTGTTTAATATTGCTACAGACTCAAGTGTGCTAGCTTGCACTGAATTTGAATTTTTACTTCTGTTTTAGCTACTTTTCTGTAAAAAAAAAACAAAACAAACAAAAGTTCTAAGCTTGTTCCCCACCTTTCCTGTAACTAGTCTAGTCCAGATACAGACTTGCTGTATCCAGGACAGTTTGTAAGCTTCTGAGCCCCCCTCAAGCCTTTCATCCCTTTCAACATTATGTTTTAAAAGCCTGCATTTGCACTCGTTTTCCACCTTTCATGTAACTAGTCTAGTCCAGATACAGATTTGCTGTATTCAGAATTGTAAGCTTCTGAGCCCCCAAGCCTTTCTATGTTGGAGGGAAGCCTTCCAGCTTATCAGTGGGAGTTGTAAGCACTAGGTCGCCTATCTATCATAAGATTAGTGGTTTCTGACCCAGACATTGTAGTTTATTGTCTGTTTGGGCAGTTGTTCTATCCCTTTCAACTTTCTGGTTTAAAAGCCCATGTTTGCACTTGTTTCCAGCCTTTTCTGTAAATAGTCTAGTCCAGATATAGATTTGCTGAATCCAGGACTGTTTGTAAGCTTCTGAGCCCCCAAGCCTTTCTGTGTTGAAGGGAAGCCTTCTATTTTATCAGTGGGAGTGGTAAGCAGTAGGTAGAGTATCTACCACAAGAGGAGTTATTTCTGGCCCAGAAATTGTAGTTTATTGGCTGTTTGGGCAGTTTTACAGTCCCTTTCAACATTCTAGTTTAAATGCCCATATTTGCACTTGTTTTCCACCTTTCCTGTAACTAGTCTAGTCCAAATACAGATTTGCTGTATCCAGGACTGTTTGTAAGCTTCTGAGCTGCCCCCCAGCCTTTCTGTGTTGGAGGGAAGTCTTCTAGCTTATCAGTGGAGTGGCAAGCACTAGGTAATCCATGTACCACAAGAGGAGTGGTTTTTGGCCCAGAAATTGTATTTTATTGGATGTTTTGGAAGTTTTCCATCCTTTTCAACTTTCTGGTTTAAAAGCCTGAATTTGCACAGGTTTGTGCTTATTTAAGCTCCGTGGACCCAGTTTTGGTTTGCTGCAGACTGCAAGAACATCAGGAAGGGGAAAAAGATACTCTAAGTGCCTCCATTGTTATTTTTTCCTAATTTACTGCTTTCTGAAGTTGCTTTTAGTCATTATTTTATATAATTGCACATATTAAAACTGTATTTGCTTTAGTATGGCTGCACATTCAAGTGTGCTAGCTTGTACTGCATTTGAATTGTTTTACTGCTGTTTTAGCTGCTTTTCTGTAAAAAAAAAAAGTTCTAAGCTTGTTTCCCGCCTTTCTTGTAACCAGTGTAGTCCAGATACAGATTTGCTGTATCCAGGACTGTTTGTAAGCTTCTGTGCCCCCCAAGCCTTTCTGTGTTTGAGGGAAGCCTTCTAGCTTATCAATGGGAGTGATAAGCACTAGGTAGCCTATCTACCACAAGAGGAGTGGTTTCTGGCTAAGAAATTGTCATTTATTGGCCGTTTGGCCAGTTTTTCCATCCCTTTCATCTTTCTGGTTTAAATGCCCGCATTTGCTTGGGTTTATGCTTGTTTAAGCTCCACTTAGCGGCGCCGAGCTGTGGTAAACTATTAGTGGTGCCAGAAAGTCTGCTCTTCAGTATTTCCCTTGAATCTTGCTAGTTCTTTTTCTCTTGCACTTCAAATAGCTTAATAGCTTTGCACTTCAACAGGTTCTTGCAGCAATTATTGTATCACACCTAAGTACCATCAGCACTAGTTGTTCTTCATGGAAATAGCTCCAGTACCGAGTAATTATGACCACCCCTCCTGACATGATTAAAAGGCAGTTTCCTGTGATTTCTCCTCTTAACCTGGTGCACTTGGGCATTCTGAGGCAGTATAGCAACTGCTTCATGTACACAGACAACCCTCTCCTCTTACTTCCCAACACTCAGACTTGTGAGAGATGCACTTATATCACCAAATTGGAAGCTACACACTTTCCAGCCAAGACTGGACTAGCTGGTCAAGAGGAGAAGGTCAACACCTGCACAACAACACATAAAACACATAGTCCTCAGAATACCCACCATCACATCTCTCACATAAAAACACAAACCACACACCCACCTTCGTGTATGCTCTCCATAGAAAATTACCCAAACAGCAGAGACCTCCAAGAAAAAAATGCACTTGACCACCACAACACAGCACAAACCACAGGACACATATCTCACCTCCACAGTGTGCCCTTCAACCTAAGCCCCTAAGGCTAAACATCTTTCCCAATACACTAATCATAGGTGACTCAATACTGAGGCACACAGATGTCCCAATCACTAGGTTGAATAAGGAGAAGGTAACAGTCAGCTGTCTATCAGGTCCCAGAATCTGACACATAACACATGCACTCATGTCACTCTACAACAAGTACAAGTATGACTCTGTCATTGCCCATGTGGGTGTGAATGACCTGAGATGCACCTCCCTGGACTACATAAAAAGAGACATGGTGAAGCTCTTGGATTATGTGGCCCAGGCAGGTATGACCCTAGCCCTGAACAATATCCTACCACTACCGCAGTGCAAACAAAAAATAATTGACTTCAACAATTGGCTACATTTTTGGTGTCATTCTAAGGGGATCCAGTATCTGTCTGCTTGGGACGACATGATTGACAGACCTCAATGCTTTTCCAGAGATGGCCTGCATCTGTCTCCCCTGGGTTTCCAGGTACTGGCTAAGACTCTTGCCACCCCTATAGTGTCTTTTTAGGTGGTATTCCAAAGACCAAATTACCACCATAACAGCTGTAAATAAATGCAATCTGAGGGTCATGCTGCTCAATGCTAGAAGTCTAAATCTCAAGATGCACTCGTTCAAAGCAATCTTCAAAATGGAGAACATTGACATTTGTGCTGTAACAGAGACCTGGTTTAAAGTGGCAGAAAGCACACCTTGTCTACCAGACTATAACTCATTCCACATCTTTTGGCCCTGAAACATGGACCGTAGTGCCAAAGGCAGTGGTGTCTCCATATTCATAAATGATATGCACACCTCCAGACTAGTATCACAGCATAATGCTTCTGAGCTACTTCAGGTACAACTAACACTGGGTAAGATGGCGATCCAGGTCATAGCCTGCTATAGGTCCCCAGCCATGTCCCCAGACTCTCACTCCACTTTCCTAAGCACCCTGGAATCTATCAAGGTACAACCCAACACTCTCATACTAGGAGACTTCAACTACCCCCTCCTTCAACTGGGTGAACTACTCAAGCACCAATACACTGGCCCAACACTTCCTGGAATTCATCAGTTCCAATGCCCTGGACCAGCTCATTCAGAGCCCCACTAGAGGAAGCAACATCCTTGACCTGGTTATTACTGACATGGGTGAACGTTGCTGTATACCAGTAGTCAATCCCTCCCTGGTCAGATCTGACCATAAACTATTCACCATGGAAATCCACATCTCACTCACACCCCCTGCAAAGGTAACCACCTTGAAAAACTTCGCTGACTTTGGGCTCCTAAAGCCAGAGGTGACTAACTTCACGGCACCCATGTCAATGGAAAATAGCTGCATGACTGCCAAATCATACACCAGTGCACTGCACAAACATGCACATAAATGCATGGAACTAGCCATACCCAACAGAACCAAGACGCTCTCCTCCAAAAAAAGGAAGCCAATCTGGTGGTACTCTGCCATTAATAAACTCTACAACAGAAGGAAGAAACTGTTGCAGAAAAAGGTGAAGTTTCAAGACTGGAAAAACTCCATTATTAGCCTCAACAAAAAGTTGCGATCCCTCATCAAATCCTCTAAAGCCAGCTATGAAGGCAGAATTGTGGCATCCACTAAAAACAATCACAAAGCCTTCTATAGTTATATCAAGAGCCTCCAGGCTCTGAGTTACTTCACAATGATACCTCCAATATTGTGCCAACAGATATTGCCAACATACTGGCCGAAAGATTCAATGCCAACTTTACCCCCTCTCTCCCCCCTAAAGGACCAAACAAGATACTGGAAGAATGCCAGGCACCCAGCATTACTACAGCACAGGTTAAAGCTGCATTGTTGAAGGCCAAGAATACAGCTTCCATGGGACCCATTAATATCCCTGGCTGTTTTCTACATGAACTACAAAGCAAACTGGCACCATATCTATGTGCCCTGTTTAGTCACAGCTTCACCTCAGGCTTTGTCCCTACCAAATGGTGCACTGCTACAGTTATCCTTCTCCATAAAGGGGTGGCAACTACAGACCCTGGGAATTATCACCCCATTAGCCTGAGGAGTCTGATATGTAAAGGTATGGAGTGCATCATCATGGGCCTGATTAACAAAGATATAGGAAATCTCCAAACTCTGGACCTCAAGCAATTTGGCTTTGTGAAATGGAGATCATCCATGCTTAACCTGGTTGACTTCTTTGAGTCAGTCACCAGGGATGTGGATAAAGGTAAGGCAGTGCATACAGCTTACCTCAATCTGGGCAAGGCCTTTGATGCCATTTCTCACTCAGGAATTATTGATTAACTCACCAAACTAGGCATCAACCCCTATATCACTAGGTGGGTTGAAAATTGGATCACAGATAGAACACACAGAGTGAAAGTAGTAGACTCCAAGTTAGACTGCCAACCAGTCATAAGTGGAGTCCCAGAGGGATCAGTCCTGGGTCCTCACCTGTTCAGCATCTACTTCTCAGAAGTCCAGGCCAACACAAAGGGACTCTGGCTGACCAAGTTTCCAGATGACTGCAAGCTGGGAGCCATTATTGACTTACCAAGTGATGCAGACATCCTACAGAAAGGCCTAACTGAGACCAATAACTGGTGTCGAAACCATGGCCTTAAGCTTAATGCCAAAAAATGTGTCATCATCCCCAATGGTAAAAACTCAGTTCCCACTAATTACCACATTGATGGGAGCCCACTGAATACTGAAGGCATTATAAGAGATCTGTGGATGCATGTTGACAGCAACCTCTTCTTTGACCACCACATTGCCACTGTGGTCAGAAAGTCCATCTATGTGGCACATCTCATTACCAAGGGTTTTGCATCCAGGAAGAAAGAGGTCACTGTCTCTCTCTACTCTTCTCTCATTAGACCAATCATTGAGTATAATTCCCCATTTGGCATGTGCCTCACTAGTCACCCACAACAGCTGGAGAGGACACAGAAGTACGTTATGAAAAGGATCCTAGGCATTAAACACATGTCCTGCATGGATAGACTCAAATGTCTCCAGCTATTCTCTGTCACATATCACCTACTTAGAGGTGATCTTTGCTTGACTTACAAAGCCATGTCTGACCCAGCTCTGTTATAAATGCTACATCTAAAGACATCCAAATTCCTCCACACCACATACTCCAAAGACCTCAACCTCATTACCACAATCAACAGAACATGCTGGAGGGACAGGTTCCTCACCCAGAGACTGTGCATGCTCTGAAATAGACTTCCCATACATGTCAAGCAAAGCACCTTGCTGTCCCTCTTCAAGAGAATTCTTGATGAGTGCATGGGTAATAGAAAGTTCACCCTGGAGATCACTCCAGTGGCTCTACTTGATAGAGGCACTGGGAACTAATGTTGGGCAACACAATGCCAGAGCACTTCTATGGACTAGGCTTGTAAAGGCTCCAGGGTCATTAGCATAGTACACACCTATGAATCTATGAACTTTTAAACTGACAGGAAAAAGTGTGCTCCCTATTTAAAAGTACAGTAAATACAAACTCCTAGCTTAAATAACTTTCTTAAACAGGAAAGCACAATAAAACAATAAATACTTAATGTGGAAGGTTTTCCCCAATGGGAACTTATCTGCTCATAAAAGGAACAAGACAAGCAGACCATCAATCCTTGAAAGCCTGCAGAAGAGTTCTGTCTTCAATGGCAGCAATGCTCTGAAAGGCTTGGTGCCCAAACCTGCTCTTTAGTGAGCTCAGCTTCAGCTGACTGATGGCTTGGATATAACCCATATAGCTAAGGCTACTGCAGTAGTGATCAATATGATGAACATTTACAATTTCTATTATTTTTTGTAAAGATGCTGACAGATGATCAAGCAGATATTTAAGCAATATGTTTTCTTTGCTTCCTGATGTTCTGAGACAAAACCAAAAATAATGAGGCAGGAGGCAGGGGGACCAAAGTCCCAGAATCATGGACAGATTTTAAACAATACTATAATTTACTTAAAACATTAATAGAACAACAGGCCTTGTGTCTCAGCATGCATTTTATGAAGAATGTGAAGTGTGAAGTTCAAATGTCGGTCTGGCATTACTGATTTATACTAGTCCTCTGTCAGTAAGATCATTTGCTCATTTTCACATCTCTAATTTATTCTGCATAAGTTTCTCAAACATTTTGACACTGTTACACATATTCAGCAGGAAAATAATTGTCTGTGGGACCTGGCTCCTATGCAAAGGAGGAAAAATGTCCACAAATAAAATACCTTAGGGAAGCCAAGAACAAATGGATGACCAGGTAGGCTGCCTTAATTAAGGTACGGTGGGATGTCGGTGAAGAAGCTAGGCTATCGGTAAAGCCTTGAGAAAGGCTGTGTGTACCTGAGCGCTTGTGGTTGAATTAACAGAAACCATAGCTCTCTACCTGGACTTCCACCTAAAACTCTCGCAGAAAACAACAGGTCCTTTATTTTAGACTCTATGGACTTCCTCAATAAGATCAAGGACATAGCCATAAACAGAGACTGGATCCTGGTCACCATTGATGTGGAGTCCCTTTACACAGTACTTCCACATGACTTCTGCATTGCAGCCATGGCTGAAGCTTACATGAAGGACCACACGGCCATACCAGGGGAAGTGGACCACCTGGGTAGGCTCTTCTCCCTGCTCCTCAAGAACAATTTTTTTCCACTTCAATGGGCACTACTATTGCCAGAGCACTGGGATCACTATGGGAGCAGCTATGGCCCCGAGTTTGGCAAGCACGGCACTAAGGAAGTGGGAGCAGGACCACATATACAGTTCCACCTTTTTTAACAACATAGCGTGCTACTACAGGTTTATCGACGACATTTTCCTGGTTTGGAAGGGTAACCAGGTTGAACTGGATGAATTCCTTATTTATATCAACAACACCACCATATTCCTGCATTTTACCAGCAAACAAAGTACAGTGGAGATCGAATTTCTGGATCTTTACCTGAGGAAGAAACAAGGCTCCACCACATTGACACACAACCTCTATCAAAAACCCACTAGGGTAAACTTTTTTCTGCACGCCACCAGTATGCACTCCTTCAAACAGAAGGTGAGCGTTATTAAATCACAAGGGATCCATATAGCACGAGTCTCCCAGGACCTGATGGATTTCTTGACCAACACTCGAAAGCTATAAATGGACTTTTTAGCCCAAGGCTACTCAGAAGGGCTAATCAACAGGATCCTCGACCCCATCATCAGCCAGCACCAACTTGGTGCCCCTAGGGCTCTAACTGACACCAGGATCCAGGCCACCACAGAAACTAGATTCCAGTTCAACTGCATCCTGGACTTCTCTATGGACTACAAAGACATCATCCAGATCGTAATGGACAACTGGCCCATCATCACAAATAACAGGTCTTTTGGCCACATTTTTCCAGAAAAACCCTCCTTCACAGCTAGAAAAGGGAGAAGCATTAGGGACTTTCTGGAACACCCCTGCCAAGTTAAACTTGACAACCCTGGTACCTTTGCCTGCAGTGAGCCTCCCTGCCACTAATGTAGACACATGAGCGGTGCCACAGGTTTTTTCTGCCCCAATGGCAGGAGACACTACACACCTAATGTCAGAGGTGACTGCAATGTCACAGGAGTGGTTTACAGGGCAGAGTGCACCAAATGCAATGCTTTCTATGCGGGCAAGATAGCCAACTCCCTTAAAATGAGGATAGCAAAACACCTGCATGACTTAAAATATTTGAAAGTGACAAACCAGTTGGCAGTGCATGCTCTCAGGAACCTAGGATACAATACGTTCAAATTTCATGTTCTTGAACACATCCCTAAATCCCCACTAGGCGGGGACCACAACTCACTGCTTGAGAAGAGGGAACTCGAGTGGCAAATACATTTGCAGGCAAGGAAAAGACCAGGCCTTAACTATGCAGAATCTTTGACCCCAGTCTTGTATCTCAGAAAGATGCAACACTGTATACCACAACCTCTGCGCCTGGACCTCTAAAAGATTTACTGAAGAAATGTTACCTTTCGTGCAACAGCCAGTTTTGATCTCACCAGTCTACCTCCACCCATGATCTGATACTTCCCCTGGCAAATTCGAACTCATTTGTTTTTGGTCAATGGTTCTTTTATACATATATATATATATATATATATATATATATATATATATTTTTTTGTCTTTCATGTCTTTCATGTTTTCTACAATGGTTCAGTATTACTGCTTTTTCGGGTCTTTCTAGCTTTTCAGGTTACGTATCAGTGCCTTTTTAAGATTGTTTTTTTAATTAACAGCCCTCATTCAGTTCCATATCTTAATACATTAGTTTCTATTGATATCCATTATCTAAGAATTTTTCACTATTTTGTTTCTCTTTTTAGTTTCTGTATCTTATTTTTTGGATATCTACCCTGGTTCTTATTTTTTGGTCTTATTTTATGGTTTTCTAGCCTGTTTCTTATTTTACATACATGTTATTTTGCATACATGTTGTTGCTATTTCTCTAGTACGCTCGGCTTTGCTTATTATGCTCTTTTAGGTCGTCCACCATCCTGACGAAGATTTCAAAAAGTGTAGCCTAACAATGTATTTTACCAGCAAGGGTTGATTTTTTTCCAGCAAGACTATTTTTAGTTAACTACATTTTTTTAGCTAATTTTAGCTAATCTCCGAACTTCACTATTGCAGGTTTAGAGTGATTCTACTAACCACGTATGAGCTGGCTCAGGGTATCTAACCTATCAGATTGTAAGGTGTGATGTCAAGTTGTCATGCCCAATCACAATAAAGGTTTTTTTTACCCACACTGGATTGGCTCCCACTGACACACCCCCAGGTACTCTTGTAAAAGGAAATCCTCAGGATCACTCTTTCCATTAAGGAACTACGCTTCGATGGTGATTGTACTTCTGGTACTTTTTACTTCAATAAAGTGCGAACTTCTAGAATCTGAACTTCGACTACGTTGATTTTTTGCCACCACGGCGAGCAGAGCTCCTTAGCCGAGCCACATTTACATTGTTTTGCCTGTTTTTCTGTGTGTTTCATCTTTGATTTCTAGCTGCCACACTAGCGGTTCCTCTCACCAGGCAACCTGACCAGCCAGAACTATGACCTGTATACGAAGCCTTTCTAAAGACTTTACTCAGCCTTCAACCACAAGCACTCAGGTACGCACAGCCTTTCTCAAGGCTTTACCGGTAGCCCAGCTTCTTCACCGACATCCCACTGTACCTTAATTAAGGCAGCCTACCTGGTCATCCATTTGTTCTTGGCTTCCCTAGGGTATTTTATTCATGGACTTTTACACATATTGGAAATTAACAAATGAAATGCCTAATATATCTATAGCTCTATTTTATCACTGTACTGTTAACTGCCACATATTTTGTTACTGTGCTCTTTGACTATTTTGTATGTCAGATCTGTTTTTAACCTTGAAATTGGTCAGAATTGATCAGTACTCTAAGCAGTAAATGGAATCCTATAAATAAATAAACACGTTACCCCGAAAGTTGTAAATTTTATGTTAGTCACAGCGCAAAATCAAGCAAAATTGATAACCATTTAAAATGTCAGGACCCACTAGACAAGCCCTGAAAAACGGAGACTGAATGGCCTCAAGAATGACTTATATATACTAAGTCTGAGATGCTATTTCCTGGAATATTCTCTTTATTCCCTTTTCTCCAAATTATGTGACCACGGAGTTTGTATCTATGCACACACACACACACACACACACACACATATATATATATATAGATAGATATAGATATAGATATATATATATATATATATATATATATATATATATATATATATATATATCTATGGATTCACTTCATAATCTCGAAATACTGAAACATCGAATTTCAGTATCTCGAAACTATGAAATTGAATCCACAAAACCCGAAACTACAAAACCCAGAGCCCAAAACCGCAAAATTCAAAACACCGAACAAACCGCATGCACTACACCATGCATACACCGCAACACCCACATCACAACATAAACAAACAAAACCTACACACATACACAACTCATACACACATAAGCAGGGGGCAATCCCCAACACACCCTCTACTTATATATACTAACTCCGAGATCGCACAAACAGGAAACAAAAGCAAAATCACACACGCACATTCTCCAGTCTCGCACACACATCAAACATATCAGCACACTCAAACACACTATAACACCCACTCAAATCCATTACAAAAAACTCACTTACCTGACAAAACACCTAGATCCACACATGGCACTGCGCACCATAAACACACAATCCCGGACATCACGTAGAGTAAGGCCATAACCACGAATTCGAGATATTTGAATTTGCGATTATGAACTTTCACTATTTTAAACATTCGAGTTTATAGTCTCAAGATACTGAAATTCGACATTTCAGTATTTTGAGATTATAAATGGCTCCCATATAGATATATAGATATAGATATATATGTATTTATGTGTGTGTAAATGTATGCATGTGTATCTATCTACATCTTTATATCTAATAGGATCATAGGAGGTTACTAGGCTATTGCCCCTGAGGCCCTTATAAGCCTAGCCATGAGTTTAGCCCATGTTTAGACAAGTCATCACCCAATGCTCCTGTCCACCAGGAACATGGGTGGAATCCCAGGGGTATATTTTCTATTTCGCATCCAGTTATCCCGATTGCAGTTAAAAGGGGTAAAGAGGTACCCTGCTTGATGTGGAGAAGGAGATTATTCCCTAGATGGGGGAGTCTCTAGGACACAAATCTGTCCCGCCAACATATCCTGTTGATGTCACAGATCAGGCTGAGTCCGCACATGTGCGTCACTTGAGGTGAGCTTGACTTGCAGATATGCAGCAGTCCCATCAAGATGGGGTCCATGATCACCTTGTATGCCAGACAGAGGTCACCTCTGAGGAGTCTGTATGAAACTGAGTAGAGGGATAGGGCTTTTAGCCTATCTGTGTATGGTAGATGTTTGAGATCCTGGATTCTCCTGATGAGGAACCTCTGTGGTCTCCCCAGCTGCTGCATGTGCTTTGTGAGGTACATGCCAAAATGGGAATTGTACTCAATAATGGGCCTTATAAGGGAAGAATACAGGGATGTTATGACATCCTTGTCCCTGGATGAGATACCCTTACTTATGAGGTGGCCCATGTAGGAGGCTTAAAAGTCAGGTTGCTATCAACCTGGGTGCCCAAATCCCTCACAACTGATTGCGTGCTTAGAACATTATTAATATGATAATTTGTGGGGACATTACTCTCCCCAAAGGGGATGGTGATGCATTTTTTGGTATTCAGCTTGAGGCCATGTTTCTGGCACCAGTCATTTTTCTGAGTGAGATTTTCTTGGAGGATGTCCACATCGCTAGGAAAATTGATGACAGCACCCAGCTTGCAGTCATCTGCAAACCTGATCAGCCATAGCCCACTGGTTTTGGTCTTCAGCTCAGAAAAGTATATCCCAAATAACAGAGGCACCAAGACCAAACCCTGGGGTGCAGCACTTGTCACGGTTCAACTGCTTTTGGTGCCTTCCCCCATTTTCTATCAGTCTGCCAATTTGTTACCCATCTGATAACATATGGATTGATGCCTATTTGAGAGAGTTTATATATTATGCCCAAGTGAAGAATAGTTTCAAAGGCTTTGGCCAGGTGTGCACCTTCTTCTACTCATCCATGGCTTTGGTGACTGTCTCAAAGAAGTTGACCAAATTTAGCAGACATGACCTCCCTTTGATGAAGCCAAACTGTGTGGGATTGAGTGTTTGTTGCCAATGTCCTTGTTAATGAGGTCCATGATAATCCATTCCAAGACCTTGCACATCAGGCTAGTTAGGCTGATGGGTCTATAATTTCCCAGATCGGTAGACACTCTAACTTTGTGTAAAGGGATGACAGTGGCTGTCCTGCACTCAGGCTGGGATGAAGCTAGTACTCAGGCTTTTGTTGAATAGGGCACCTAATGGTGCTGCAAGTTCCTGCCTGAGTTAAGATAGGATGCAGCCTGGTATGTTATTGGCTACCATGGAAGCTGTATTTTTTGCCATTGAGAGAGCAGTGATGACCTGTTCCCCAGATATAAGGAGAAGGGGGCAAGTACTGGGGATGTCCTGATTTACTGATTCGGGGGACAGAGGGGTGAAGTTTTCACTGACTCTGTCAGCCAACAAGTTTGCTATAGCTACAGCATTTGTATATGTAGTGTCCTTGACCACCAGTTCTGAACAGATCTGGGTGGTTCCTTTGAGGTTGCGGACATATGTGAAGAAGGCCTTATGATTGTCTCTAGTAGATGTTTCCAATTTTGGACGCAAAGTTTACTTTGGAGGATTTCACTAGTGCTCTTATTTGCTTGTTCAGGCTATGGAGACATTGCATCCAATTGGGGACCTGTTCCTTCTTGGTCTTGGACAGCAATTTTTTCCTTTTGTTATAGAGTTTATTTATTGTGGATGTCCACTGGACAGGTTTACTCTTCCTTGTGGAGGATGATTTAGTCCTGTCGGGTATTCATGATTCCATGCATGTATATAAATGCTCGTATAGTGCTTTGGTGTACTTTTGGATATTGGTTCCAGTTCCTACAGAGGGGGTGGGAGCTGTGAAGCTGTTTATAACATCCCTCAGGAGGCTGTGATCAGCTTTGGAGAAGCTTTTATGTCTGATCATACCTAGAGGTTGGTTGGGGAGGATGGTGACTTCGAAAGTGACCACTTTATGGTCGGATCTTACCAGGAAGGATGATACTATAGGAATGCTGCTGTGGTTACTCATGTTGGTTAATACCAAGTCCAATATATTATCACCTCTTGTGGGGGTATCGACTAGCTGTTCAAAGGCATTTGCATTGACAAAATAGAGGAATCTCTGGACATTTGTGTTGTGACCTGAGTGTTTTTTCCAATCTATGTTTGGGAAGTTAAAGTCACCCAAGATCAGGGTAAAGAGTTGAATCTTGATAGATTCAAACAGGTCTAAATAGGCAGACTGGACATCTTGAGTCAGATTTAGGGGCTAGTAGCTAGCTATGATTTGAATAGGAGTCTTAATAATGGTTAATTGCACCTGGAGTGTCTCCTATGCATCATACTGCTTGATAAGACTAGAAGTGTGTATGTTTTTAATGTATATTGAAACTCCACCTCCTTTGGATTTATTGCCCACAGTTTGGGGTCTGAATGTATCATAGGATGAGTAATCAGGTAAAGCTGGGATGCTCTCTGCAGCTTTGAACCAGGTTTCTGTGACTGCACAGATGTCAGCATTTTCCAGGGTTAAGAATACTTGCAATGAGTGCAGTTTCATGTTTAGAGTCCTAGCTTTTAGCAGCATGACCTTTAATTTGCATTTTGTTGAAAGTTTTATGTTGGTTTTTTCGACCTCAAGA
>NC_056746.1:1217491503-1217494003 GCF_019279795.1 Protopterus annectens
TGTTTGCATTTTAATATTTTTTTGATGGACTGAATTGTCAGCATATGGGTTCGACCACATGGGTTTTGACAATCTTTCTGTTTGATTGTTTGGCATTGATCCATTGTGACATACTCCCCGTGAGTCATTAAACTTTTTTTTTCATGCAGGAACAGTGCAGCCATTCCTGCATGGAATATGGCTGCCGAGCGAATCAGGAAAAGCTGCTCTGACATGCACGAGCCTGCCAACACTGTTTCTGCATGGAAAGCCATACAGAATGCTAATTACCTTATTTTCTGGTGAAAACCATGCAAATGAGGTGAATTAGTGATTCAGGAAGCAGGCAGGCATCCATGCAGGAACAATGCTAGTTGCAGAAATGTGTTCGGTTACTAACCAAGCACATTTCTGCAAATAGCAAAATGGAGGCATGACAGCTCAAATAAAAGCATATATTATAAACTTTAGGCATGCCAATAGCCAAATATATGGCCACTGGCTTGGGAAAGTGTTTAATTTAATAAAAAAAATCAAAGTATTTTTTTTGGCCGATCTCGGACGTTTAAGCGTAGGACAGTGGCGTGCAAATGGGATCATGCTGAAAATAAAAAAAAAAAATGTAAAACCTCAATTTTTGGGGAAATTTGCATTCTGCCACTATAGTCAATGGCATGCAGAATCAAAACATTACCGGGGAACACTGGTTGTCAAGGGGAAAGGCTCTGTGTCAGAGCGGTAACTATGGACTAAGGCAGTGAGGTATGCAAATGAGGGGAAATTTACTGAATCACAAAATATTCTAAGTCCACACACTGCACCTAACCGTGTAGGTGCTAGAACAGGAGATTGTAGGCAGGAGGAGCAGCTAACATGAAAAGGGGGTATGTCATGTTTGCTGTAAGCACATTGGAACTCCGTTGCCCAGGTTTGCACTTAGCTAAGCACAGCTAAGCAATGGCTGTGTGTCTGAGGCTGTAATGTCTTACACCATGAAAAGAAAGCGTGTTCACATCCAGGGAGGGCCATTTCTGCTAAAATCTGTTTACCTTAACTAAACGGGTGTGCACGGCACACATTGGGACTTAAAAAAAAAACAGAAATAGCAGCACTGTTTACATTTAGACAGCGGGTTTGCACACCACCCCTCAGGGCTTAAAAGGAGCTGATATGGGAAGGAGGAGAAGAAAAAAAAAGGGAAATATCAAAATACAGCCGCTCAAATACAAGTAAAATAGCTGGCAGGTGGAATGTCTCAAAGTCAGCCAATCACACAGGCAGAATCTGCAGCACATCAACATAAACTATGCAAACACCTTCCAGTCTGGTTTTTCCCACAAACTCTGCACCATAGGTGTACACACAGGAATTTTAACTGACAAAACTAGCAAAAAATGTTAAGAGCTGCTGTTGCATTGATCTATCAGTATGTGCAAGAGGCCAAGGGTGCTGGGAAGGATAATGCTGACAACCAACTCAGACGAGGAGAGGAGAAGAGTGTTCAGTCCCAGGGCAACCTACCAGAGGCTACCTGATCTGGAGATAGTAGAGCGCTACACAGTGGACAGGGACATCCTTCAACAACTTGTTGAGCTGTGCTGGCCTCACCACAGACTCAAAACCAACAGAGGGGAACACATCCCAGGGGATACCAAGGTATGTTCAGCCTTAAGAATACTAGCAACAGGTTCTTTCCATAGATCAACTGGGGATATCATGGGAGTCTCACAGGCATCTGCATCCAGGGTACTCCACCAGTTCCTGAATGCCATGTGACCACATGCCGCTGGACACATTTATTTTCCCAGCACCCATGAGAAGAGGACCAAAAATATGCATCTGTTCATCCATGTAGCAGAATACCTGGAGGTACTGGGTGCCATAGACTGCACACCCATCCATATCAAAGCACCACCCGGTGACCAGGGTAGGGTTTACGTACACTGTGAGAGGTTCCACTCCATCAACTGCGAGGTTGTGTGCAATGCCCAGGGGATTATCATGAATGTGTGTGCTAGCAGCCCAGGAACCTATCACGACTCCCATATCTGGCATTCATCACAGCTGTACCAGGCATTTGCCAGTTGGGCATCCCATATGACCATCTGGTGGGGGATGCTGGCTATGCACTGGAGCAGTGGCTGATGACACCCATCAGAAATGCACACACACCCACACAAGAATGCCATAATGAGGGACACGGATAAACCAGGATCATTATAGAGAATGTGTTTTGGATGCTCAAGTCATGATTCTGCTGCCTTGACATATCCGTTGGAGCCTTGCAGTACTCTCCAGCTACATGTGCACACATGTTCATATATGTGCCATGCTACATAATATGATCCTGTGGAAACAGATGCATCAGAAATAAAACAGGGAAGGGCAACACAGCCCCCCACTATTGCCAAGGTCTCCACAGGCACAGAGGGACTCAGGGGAGGAACATCCTGAGCCTGCCCCTGTAGGCAGATGGAGGCATGCTCAGTATGCCCTGTTCTTGGCAAAGAGGCAATGCATA